>NW_016107318.1:3867684-3975385 GCF_001604975.1 Cebus imitator
AGATGGTATTATTCCTACTGAAACTATTTCAAAAAAATCAAGGAGGAGAGAAATCTCAACTCATTTTTTGAGACATCATCCTTATACCAAAACCTGGCAGAGATTCAACAAAAAAAGGAAAACTTCAAGCCAATATGTTGGATGAACATTGATGTAAAAAATTTCAGCTAAATACCTGCAAACTGAATCCAGCAGCACATCAAAAAACTAATCCACCACAATCAAGTAGGCTTTATCTCTGAGATGAAAGTTTGGTTCAACACACAAACATAATGAAAGACAAAAAATACATGATTACCTCAAGAGACTCAGAAAAGTCTTTCAAAACAATTCAACATCACTTCATGTTCAAAAGCCTCAATAAACTAGGTATTGAAGGAACATACCTCAAAAAAATAAGAGCCACCTATGAAAACTCAGAGCCAACATCATACTGAGTAGGCCAAAGTTTGAAGCATTCCCTTTACAAACCAGCACATGACAAAGATGCCCTCTTTCACCACTCCTATTAAACATAGTAGTGGAACTCCTGGCTGGAGCAATCAGGCAAGAGAAAGAAATAAAGGGCATCCAAATAGAAAGAGAGGAAGTCAAACTATCCCTGTTTGCAGACAGCATGATTTTGTATCTGGAAAACCCCATAGACTCAGCCCAAAAGCTCCTTCAGCTGATAAACTTCAGAAAAGTTTCAGAATACAAAATCAACATATAAAAATCTTGGCCAGGCACAGTGACTCATGCCTGTAATCCCAGCACTTTGAGAAACCAAGGTGGGTAGATCACCTGAGATCAGGAGTTCAAGACCAGCCTGGTCAACATGGTGAAACCCCATCTCTACTAAATTGCAAAAATTAGCTGGGCATGGTGGTTCATGCCTGTAATCCCAGCTATTTGGGAGGCTGAGGCAGGAGAATCCCTTGAACCTGGGAGGCAGAGGCTGCAATGAGCTGAGATTGCGTCACTGCACTCCAGTCTGGGCGACAGACATAGAGATACTCTGTCTCAAAAAAAAGAAAAAATCTCTAGCATTCCTATGCACCAACAACAGCCAAGCTGACAGTCAAATCAGGAACACAATCCCATTCATAACTGCCACAGGAGAATAAAATACCTAGGAATACAGCTAACCAGGGAGGTGAAAAATCTTTTGAGAATTACAAAACACTGTTCAAAGAAATCAGAGATGACACAAACACATCAATAAATATTTCATGCTCATGGATAAGAAGAATTAATATCATTACAATGGCCATACTGCCCAAAGCAATTTAGAGATTCAATGCTTTTTCTACCAAATTAACAATGACATTCTTCGCAGAATGAGAAAAACGATTTTAAAATTCACATAGAACAAAAAAAAAAAAAAGAGCCCAAATAGCCACAGCAATCCTAAGCAAAAAGAACAAAACTGGAGGCATCACATTATTCAACTTCAAACTATACTACAAAGTTACAACAATTAAAACAGCATGGTTCTGATACAAAAACAAGCACATAGACCAATGGAAGAATAGAGGGCCCAGAAATAAGGCTACACACCTACAACCATCTGATCTTCAACAAACAAAGCTGAAAAAAACAATCAATAGGGTAAGAACTCTCTATTTGACAAATGCTGCTGTGATAACTGGTAGCCATATGCAGAAGATTGAAACTGGATCCCTTTCTTGGACCATATACAAAAATTAACTCAGGGTGGGTTAAAGACAAATAAAACCCAAATCTATAAAAACCCTGGAAGAAAACCTAGGCAATGTCATTCCAGACATAGGAAGTAGCAAGATTTCATGATGAAGATGCTAACGGCAGTTTCAACAAAAGCAAAAATTGACAAATGGGGTCTAAATAAACTTAAGAGCTATTGCAAAAGAAACTGTCAACAGAATAAACAGAAAACCTAAAGAATGGGAAAATTTTTACAAACTATGCATCTGAAAAAGTTATAATATCCAGCATCTATAAGGAAGTTCAACAAATTTGCAGGCAGAAAACAAACAACTCCATTAAAATTCGACAGGGATCATGAACAAACACTTTTCTAAAGAAAGCATATATGCACACAACAGGCATATTTTAAAAAGCTCAACATCTCTGATCATTAGAAAAATGCAAATCAAAACCACAATGAGATACCATCTCACACCAGTCAGAGTGGCTATTAGTAAAAAAATCAAACAATAACAGGTGCTGGAGAGGTTGCAAAGAAAAAGCATCACTTATACACTGTTGGTGGGAGTGCAAATGTGTTCAACCATTGTAGAAAGTGGTACGATGATTCTTCAAAAACCTAAAAACAGAACTACCATCTGACCCAGCAATTCTATTACAGGGAATATACTCAAAGGGATGTAAATTGTTCTGTCATAAAGACACATGCACCTGTATGTTCATTAAGGCACTATTCACAGTAGCAAAGACATGGAATCAACCTAAATGCCCATTAGTGGTAGACTGGATAAAGAAAATGTGGTACATATATACCATAGAATACTAGGCAGCCATAAAAAGAAGGAGATTATGTCCTTTGTGGGAACAGGGATGGAAATGAAGGACATTATTCTTAACTAATGCAGGAACAGAAAACCAAATAGCATATATTCTCACTTACAGATGGGAGCTAAACGATGAGAACACATGGACACAAAGTGGGGAACAAAAGACACTGGGGCCTACTTGAAGGTGGTGGTTGGGAGGAGGGAGGGGAACAGAAAATGCAGCTATTTGCTACTAGACTCAGTACCTGGATGGTGAAATAATCTGCATAACATACCCCGGTGCCACAAATTTACCTACATAACAAACCTGCACATGTACCCCTGAACCTAAAATAAAAGTTGATAAAATAAAGCAAAGATATGAACCCAGACTTTTTCTAATCCAATGCCAAATGACATCACACTGGACATGCATAAGACTTTTATTTTTATTTTTTGTTCTTAAAATATAATTTCCTTAAAACACATTTCTAGGAATGGGAAAATATGAAGCCAGGGATGGACCATACATTAGAAATGGATCAAAAAACATCATGTATGTTATCAATTTGTCCTTTAAATGTGTAGGCAAATTCTTCTTTTACTCTATCTCCCCTCAATATCAAAATATTACCTTTTTAAATTGTATTAAATTAATAGGCGAAAGTCAAACATTATTCTTAATTTTCATTTTCATTTTATTATTAGCTTTACCAAAGGTGATTTCACATGTTTATTGAAACATGCTTGTTTGCATTTCTTCTCTTAAGAAGCTTTTTTCTGTGTATGCCCTTTAGCCATTCACAATCTCAGACATTCTATCATCAATTTCTAAATATACTATATATATTACAAATAATACTACTTTATCATATTTGTTATAAATATTCCCCATTTGTATTTACTTTTTTATTTTTTGGAGCACATAAAGTTGTTTTAAATATTTACGTAATTCAAATCAGTACAACTTCCTACTTTCTAGCAGAAGGTATTTTACTAGAATCAAAATTTTTACAAAGAAACTTTACTCGGCCCGTCAGCTCATGTGAGGCAAAAAAATAGACATATGTAATGTTAGATCTTATTTTCTCCGACTTACACAGAGTAATTAAACCTAAAATATGATTTCTGCCAGATGAGGTTCAAATAGTAGAGTTCAAAGTATGGGATAAAATGACAGCCATCTTTCCAGATCATTTGGTTAACTAAAAGGAATCACTTGGAACTAGAGAAAAAAATGCACACCCACTACTTTCCAAATCCAAGAATTTCACCATTATTTTTTCTGGGAATTCTTGCCCTTCCAAAAGACCACAAACCACTTCTAAGGCATCATAATAGCAGGCGAATTATGCCATCCAAGCTTTGAGATGCACAGTATATAAATACAAGATAATAATCACAGCAGAGCAACCACACACTACCATCAATATCCTTACTCAATTGATTACTGAGAAGAAGACAAACCTGTTATCTAGAGATCAGGCTATTTCATTCTTTCTATGTGAAATATCTTTCTGCCTTCTCCCTTGTTAAAATCATCATCTTCTCTTTTAAGAAGTCTTTCATGATCATTCTAGTAGATATAATCTCTCTTTCTTCTGAAAGCTTTATTGTATATCCCACCTACATGGCCTTTACCATAAAACATTATTTTATTGTTTTTTCCTACACTTGGATTAGCTCCCTGTTATGACACACACCATCACCACCAGCACAACCTATAGATTACAGCAATGACATCTTAAAAGCTTTTGCTTGAATATAACATCACAAAATATTTTCTGAATATGCAAATAAGTGAGATTTTTTTTTTTTTGCTAGTTCCTCAAGAATCTCAAATAGAAAATAAAAATTTAGCAAATGACAAAAGATGTTCCTTTAGAACAAATAGAAGTTCTCTGGGTAATTTTCTGCAACCGTATTCACTGTTCAGTCATCATTAACCATAAAAGGATTCTGTAACTGATTTCTCCCCTAGTCCTGTATCTGCTATAGAAGTATACTCCATTTTACCACAGAGAATGATTACAGAAGGCAAAACTTTGATAGAGATGAGCTAACTAACAGGCAGAAGTGAAAAATGTCTCACTTAGCTTGTCAAGAATTTGAAATGAAAATTCATCTCTTTCAACCTCTCCCCACTCTTCCACCCTGCTGAATATCAGACCTTCCTTAAACCTCAGAGTTTGAAGTCATTGTCTTCCTTAGTAAGTCACTCTTCTGTCTTATATCTAGGTCACATTTAGTTTCGGCTTTCTGGATCCTTGGAGAAGCAGAATTCTTTTCTGACTCTGCCCAGGTCTCTGGATCTTTCTTCATTATTTTAGGTTTCATACTTCTTGAACTCAGTAAAACTTAATTCTCCCAATACCTTCCTGAAAAGATTTTTTGTTTTATGGCTTTATGACCCCACTCAACTTATCTAATTATTTTTTCTTTTTTAAGCAAATATTTTTTTAGTATCTACTAAGGGTTCAATACCAGAGAAACAATTGTGTATATGAAGATATAGTTAGTTCCTGTCTCAGCAAACTCAATAGTAACAGGAAAAACACATGATTAAACAAGCCTAACAAGATGAGTTAGTAAGAAATCAATTGATATAGATTTTACATATATTTATATTTCTTCTTTTGGACTCACTGATAAAACTAATGCTGATCTTTCTTTTACAGGGAAGATCTCTGTGTTCCAGAGGGTGATAAGATCTAATGCTGCCCAGAGAAGGGCAGTAGTCCAAACCCAAAGTGTGTGTGTGTGTGTGTGTGTGTGTGAGAGAGAGAGAGAGAGAGAGAGAGAGAGAGAGAGAGAGTCTGTGTGTGTGTGTGTGTGTGTGTGTGTGTGTTTGGGGAAGTAGTGAAGACAGAAGGACTAAGGAAAGAAAAAAGAGAGTTGCTTAGAGTCAGTTAATACCCAAGACTCAGAAGGAGATGGGTACAAGAATGCCTACGAGCTAAGCACCAAGCACTTTAGCTTCAAAGACTGGGCTTGGCATTCAAGCCAAGTGTCTTCCTTTGAAAGGTCCAGGTAGAGACCGGACATGAGCCTCCAGTAGTGACCATAAGAAACTCCTGACCCCCCCCCCTTTATCTATTCTATACTGCATAAGCCCCAGGGCCTTGCTCAACCCAAAGGAAAAGGAAGGAATCAAAAAATATCTGAAATTATTCCTCTTGCCAACCATGGAACAGGGACTGGAAGTCAGACTTTAACAGAGAGAAATATGATATTACTTACACCCTATGTGTCACAATTTGCAACCATTTATTACACAAGTGATTATGATAAATTGTGAGAGGTGAACTAAGTCTAAGTCCTCACTAACCTATCTTAGAATCTGTCTAAGTATATTTCTCCACTGCTAAATTCTGTTTCTTCACAACTCTACCGGGACCCAGTCTCATTAGTCCATATAGCTGCCCAGAATTCATTTCTGCTGGTCCTATTAACAAATTTAAAACCTTATTCAGTCCTTTCACCCTGCCCTGGTATAATGTCCCTTTGTTGGTGTATTTGATTTTGTAGTGAATTATTCACTAATTCTAGCAAGAGAGTACAGCTTTTCAAACACAATACCAAAGAAAGGTCTTTTTCTTATATGGGGGTTCATTCCCTTTGGTTGAACACAGTCTTTGAAACGATGCTTTTAAAAAGATAGAGAAAGAAAATACAAACCCAGCTAGGCAGATCAGACAAATCCATGCCAGCATGAGGTGGCAGATACTGCAACCAAACAAACCTTAAATCCTTAAATTCTATTGCACACCTAAAGCATGACATTTACATGCATTAGAACTCTACTAAGCAGTTTGAAGTTCCCCAAAATTTCATAGCAGTTTGAAGAAAGGGAAATTTGTCTTCATAGTTCCCCTAGAAGTTTTGATAATCAAATAATCCAATGGACCACGCATTATCAAAACTCACATCAAGGGCAATGCCACTCAAATCAGACACAATCACTTTTTATGTAACTGCCTATCAACCAGCTATTGATTATGGTAAATAAACACTTTGCTTCAATTCAATTAATTACTGACAGACCTTGCCATGACACTTTGAACTTTTTATTAGTCCAAGTTTTCCAAACAGTTTCCTAAGAGATAATGTTATTTTCATTTAATTATAGGTTGTTTTATGTACTGATCTCCAATAAAATTTTCTTCCTAGCAGCATTTAAATGAAGGAAATATAAGTACACCACCATATTTAGCCAGTATGAAAATTATTTTCAGATTATCCCCCATGTAACCTCAATTGTGATTGCTATTTCTTTATGAGGCAGGTGTTAAGAGAAGGGAAAGGGGAGAAGGGAAAAGAGGAATCATAGAACAAATGTGGACAGTTCTGTTCTGGGCTCTATCTGATTGAATTATCACAAGGATTAACCTTCAAGAAAGATAACAACCTTCTTTGACAATTGAGAAAATTCAGGCTCAGGGATTTAAAGTGGTTTGAGTGCCCAAGGTCAAAGCGAGAAATTCAATGTCAGTAATGTTTTTGACGGTTTCTCCCTCACTTAGTCATCCGGTAAGTGGTAGAAATAAGAATCTGAACCCAGCGTTGTCTACTCCAAAGCTTAAATATTATGCTATTCTGATGAGTCATAGAGGGCTACCTTGGCAAACAATCCCTAAATAATTCTAGAACCATCCATTTTTAACTAGATACTTGACTTTTTAAAGCATTTTATTATTTTTCCTTTCTAGACTTGAACAAATCCTCTAATATTATCTTCACATCATTTCTCTGTCCAGTACGAAAATGCATGCCAAAGGAGACAATTTTTTTTTTACCAAGAGTTTTGAAAATCCCATGACCTCATATCCAAAGAAAGAATTATTGTACTGGAAAAGTTATTGTACTGAATCCTCCTCTGAGTGTTGGCAAACTCTCTAGTGTTTTAACTGAAACTATAAAGCAGACAAAGCTATGTGATGAACAGCCTCCTAGAACTATTTGTCACTGATAACAGAGGCTTCCGTAATAAACGACCAGAAAACACTTTTCCATTATAAAGTATTACATAAGTACTGACTGGCAACAATACAAAACCATGCCAAACGGCAATAAAATTGCCCTTATGAATTATATAAGCAAAAACAGGATCAAGCACAGTCAGCCACACTTTTCCATATCTATCACAAACTTCAAGTATACTGACAGGGACTGTTAGGCATTTGAAAGAGAATGTTAGAACACCCTTCTACGAGGCTTTAAATACACTGCTTTTGTTCTCCATAAACAAATTCTACAAGAGGTGAGATGAGAAGGATATTTCGGGCCTGAATTTTACTGGCCAAAAAGGTGAGTACTCCATAGTAGAAAATGCATCTGCTACCCGAGAAAGGTGTGCCGACAGTAAATCACAATACACCGTGAGGCCAAAGGATATTAATCATTCTAGAACCTTCCACATCTGCTCAGCACTTAGATTCTTTACAACACCCCAAGAGAGCAAGAAGTTGAATTTTTCAAATTCTTCTAATAGACATCAGTGGAAAGGACTTTTTTTTAGGGTTTTTTTTTTTTTCCTTTTTAAAAAGACCTCATTATAGGTCAAAACAAAAGCAGGCTGCCAATAGACAATCCGTCTGTATCTCAGCATGACTACTTTTAGAGAAAGGAAGGCACTGAGCTTGCTGAGTTTGGAAATAAAATGTAAAACCTACTATTCTCCTCAATATTCTTCACAAATGTATTTCTTCACTCGAGATCCCTGTCCCAGAGAGACTGGCTCTCTCTAATTCTTCACATAAAATAGGTACCCTCCAACTCTTCTCTGTCATTACACTTAACACAATGTGTAATTGCATATATATCCTGGATTTATTTAACATCTGTCTCCCTTATTAAAATAGAAGCTCCATGCAATCAAGAACCATAATCCCTTTTTCCTAGCTCCTGACACAAACACTAGAATATAGTAAGTGCTCAATGAATATTTGTTAAATTACAAATAAAAGAGTATATTAAACCTATATTCTGAGGCTATAACTAAATATTATCTACACCTAACCACTTATTTAAGGTTGTGCTTTGTCCCCAGATATAAAAATACCTTTTTAACTACTTTTTTCCATGACTATCACCTTCTAACATATAACATAATTTATATATTATGTTTGTCATTTATGATCTGGTCTCGCCACTAGAATGTAAGCTCCATAAGGGCAAGGATGCACCCTGGCATTGTGCCTGGATCATCACAAGTGCTCAACAAGTATTTGCTAAGTGATGAAGGGGATACTCTCTTTTAACATTAAGCGTTCACAGATACACTGTTTCTGAGTTGACTCTATTGAAGTGCTTATAATGTTACCTGGAGAGAATGTAGGGCATTAAAACCCATATTTTTTATTCCAAATTTGATTTATAAAAAGACCTCAATTATTAAATTGGCTTATTGTTTCTAAAAGTGCTTATAGCTGTTTAAATCTAATTTGACTTCCAGGTTTATTTTTCTAGCTAAATAATCTAGAGGCAACTTTAAATGTATATACCTATCAATCACTGTCTCTTGATTAATTAAAATAATAGAATTTTAGAACAGGAAGAAAATTGTATTGATCATTTGGTCTCTCCATCCTGTGTCCAAGTAAGGATATCCAAGTAAGTATTCAAGTAAAGATAAGCAAACTCAGGGAATTCAAATTAATTTCCCCAAGGCACACCAACATTAGGTGTGGTGCCATGACTGGACTTCTAGACGATACCTCTACATGTCCACCTCAAAAAGCACTCTTGCAAAGTGTGCCATGGGCATTCTGAAGTGTACACAATGACATTTTTGTTCTCTAAAATTTTTCTCAAGTAATTGTCATTTCTCATGGCTTTCTTAAACATTCAATTATTATTATAAATTATAAGAGTCTTTTCCCTTCTTTCTTGCGTAATTCTGCTTAGCTAATGTCATCAAAGATACCTTCAACTCTGATTTACACAGCTTATTACAAAGAATTTCACCACTGTGGTTAGTAGATGGAAACTTTTCAATCAAAATATTACTATTTCTAGTTTCTAGAGGTTTGTGCTCTTTCAACTATTGGTACCTCAACTATTGGACTGTATTGCTTGAAGGTAATTGTTCAATTTGAATGTTAGTTTTAAAATATCATAAACAAAATAACTACATTAAAAGTACAATGACTGGCACATGACTTTCATCTTTACATGTTCTTCCTTCACTAAGATTGCTAAGACACCTCTGATAAGAAGCCAATGTTTCCTTGACTTCATTCTCAAACACTTAGAAATAGCATGAAATTTGAATCTTATAGGGCTAATGCATTATTTTAACCCCGAATAATGTAATATACAACAAGATTCTCACATATTTGTTAATATTCTTTTTTAGTAAGCAATACTTCATATACCACAAAATGTACCATTTTCAAGTGTACTAGCCCATGCTTTTTAGTACACTTACAAAGTTTTACAACCTTCAGAACTATTTAATTCCAGAACATTTTCATCATGCAAGAAGAAGTGATGTTGGATATTTTAGTCTCCTGGTGGGAACTCTTTCCTAAATAAAATTAATTTTTATTTTCCTAAATATTTTCTTAAGTAAGGTGAAAAGTATAGATTCTAAGACATCTCTACCATGACTTTGTCTTTGTTTCATAATTGATCTTTACCTTACTTACTTCAAAATCTTCTAATAAGTTCAACTGAGGTCCTAGAACTTCTGCTAAGATAAAAGGGTGTCCCAAGCATATTTTGGAAAATACACGTGATGAAAACTATTATTTTCTCCAAATCACTTTCAGTTGTTAGTAATGTGGTCTTTAATATACTTATATTAATAAGTTACTCTACACAAGTCATCTAGTAAACCGCCTGCCATGTGTTTGGTGCCCAGATGAAACATCCAATGTAACCAGAGATGTTCAGCCTAACAGCAGATCATGTTCATGTATTAACTGCTAACTTTGCCTCAGAGTACAAATTAAAAAGCAACATAAACTCTCTCATGTTACATCACTAGTACATACTTCTTGGCAATTCTGATAATCTATCATTTACTCATCCAATATTAACTATGAATCAGTAAGATTATGATTCAAAAATTGCTGTATAGAGAGAATAATCTTGATCCCAAACAAATTTACATATACTAAGTAATAATGTGAATATTGAGTGAAAAATGTCATTGTCGATGGTTCAATATTGTTACTCAAATGCAAAACAATGATCCTTTATGTTATTGCAGTAACATGTCCTATCTTTATATATGCCCTCCCTCTAAATTGATTTTTTTAATTATATGTAGAATCTCATTAAGAAGAACAATAAAACATAATTCATTCGACCATAGTATTTATTGAACGCTAAACTGGATATATGTTTCACATGTATTCCTTTAGGCAACCACTCCTAATCATTCCCAGGAGATCCTGCCCAATCCATGCTTCTAATAGAAGTAGCATCACCCCCAAATGCACCCCCAGATCCAAGCCTTCCTTTGTGGGTTTGCACTGTCTTGAGTACTTTGAACAGTCTTAAGTAATGTGGGAGGCTAGGAGCTCTCTAATTTTGCAGTAAATTCCAAATTTCTGAAAGAAGCACTTTAAGACACTCTTAAAAGATTATAAAGTGGTCAATGGGAATAAAATTGTATCCACCTGCTAAGATAAATTTCCGTTTAGCGAAAAATATAAACTGCCTCATTGTCAAGGGATCCAAAATACTTCAGGGAAAACAGTATGAAATGTTGAGCCAAACTTCTCCAACGCTTGAGAGAGCAAACAGCATGTTAAATTGGCTCAGCCCTCACCACTTGATATGTTTACACAAACATCTGGCACTTCAGACAGTTACACAAGACAGAGCAGAAGGGTCATTTTGATATCAGGGATATGACCAGACTAACAAGGTTGTATCATAAATTCACACTATAGCAGATCTAGAGTCACAAGCTGGTTCAGCAAGTCAGAGGATTTGTTTTACATTAGTCTTAATTCTACCATTCTCAGCAAATGAAATTAATGCAATAGTGACCCTAATGGAAGTTGGCAAATATAAGGGTAGCTGCCTTTAACTTCTTTTACTCAAAGAACACTTAACCTTATATACTCCCAATATAATTACTTTCTACATTAGGATTGGGATTTAGTGTTAAAGTTTTCTTTCTCCTCTACTGACTTTTTATAATTTCACTGTTTTACAGTAAGACTCATAATGGCAAGTGATCAATAATTTTGCCTGTCTCCCCAGCCTGTTCCTCATCCCATCCATGGTCAATTTGATGAGAAACTCATTGGACCACCTCAGCACCCACTTGCACCAACTGTGACTTTCACATCGAAGTTCAGGAAAGTTCTGTGATAATTTTCAAGCAGATATTAACATAGAGCACCAGAAATGTTGGCAGCTATGACAAGGCAGCCAAGGAATAGGTGGCTTGAATTAAAAAAAAATTCTTTTTTAAAAAAGTAACTCAATAATAATATATTATCAGTTTACTAGTAAAAATATGTCATCTAATTTATGCCACATTTAAGTATGTGAATTGATAAAAGAGAAAAGGAGTAAGATATATTTACAGAGCCTAGTTTGCATAGTTATATAATAAAATAATAAAGATTATTTTGTATAAATAGAAATAGAAGTATATTTTCAACTGTTTTCCCTTGTTTTATTTTTACCGATGTTTACTTCAAAATTACATCTGTCTCACTCCTGTCACTCCACTAGTGAATTCCCAGAAATCTTGATGGCTTTTGAACTTGAACATTAGAGTATTCCTTAAATCTTTTTGTGTGCACATAACATTATAAGCCCACACAGCAAGTTGTTTAGATGCCTGTAGAATACAGAATACCAGCAAGAGCAAGCCAAAGAAGGATGCAAAAAAAAAAAAAAAAAAAGTGATGTCATTATGTGTTGCCTTGATAAAACCATCTGCTGTTGTCTTTAACTGCAACAAAGCATATGACAAGCCTCAAACAAGTACTTCTAACTTCCCTTTGCACATATATTTTTCCACTATAAATTGATTTGCAGAATTGGAGTTTCTCAAGAAGCTATTGCTACTTCCCAGATTTAAGTATCAGGAAAAGGAAAATCTTTCCCTTACTGTACCTGTTTATGGCATCATGCTACAGCAAAACTAAAATGGTTTACCATTCTTGCTGAACAGCCCACCAGATATATAACCTCCTGAAGGAACTCAAGGTATCTTCCACCAGCCCCACTCTCTATCAAAGAAGTAATTTTGATTTCGAATCCTTAAGAATACACAATGCTCCCTCTGAGTAAGTGGTAGACAGTTTTTAGTGAGAGGAGTAAAATAAGTTTTTAATTATGCTGAGTTAAGTAACAGCTTCTTCCCAACACAAAACACATGAATAGGTGAAATGAAGGAGGAAGATAGTGTCTTTCGACAGCTCAGACAAGTCTCATCAGCAGCTCCAGTGATCAATGAGTGACAAGCAAAAGTCCTCTAGAAGCACATGTTAGATGGTAGAATCTGCACACTAGACACATTTGGTAGTCATTTACTGGTTACTCAAATAATTCCATACTTAGTGTAATTTATAGCTTATAAACAGTGAAGAATTAAAATATTCTGAGCCAGAACTCAGCAATAATTCCATATTTGAAGGAAATTTTAGAAGTAGAAAAAGAACCAAAAGAGAATTTGTTGGCATTTTTTCATGATAGCACTTGCTACAAACTGAATTATGTCTCCCAAAATTGATATGTTGAAGACTTAACCATATGATACTTATCAATATCTTAAGATATACCAATGTGATTGTATTTACAGATGGTGCTTTTGGGAAGTACTTAGGATTAGATGAGTTATTGAGGGTGGGGCCCTCACAATAGGATTAGTGCCCTTAAAAGATACACCAGAGAATTATCTCTCTCTCTCTCCTCCCTGACCTACCTCCCGCCCCTATGTGAGGACACAGCAAGAAGGCAGCTGTCTACAAGTCAAGGAGAGAGCCCTCCCTCGAATTCAAACTTGGGACCCTGGTCTTGGTTGTCCACCCTCCAGAACAGTGAGAAAACTGATTTCTATTGTTTAAGCCCAGTTTAGGATATTTTATTATGGCACAAAGAGCTGACTCAGGCAACACTTTCAAAGGGTGCTCCAATTTTTGGTTCCTCCCTCCTCCACAAGCATAGGCTTGCCTCGCCTATTGTACCTTTGAAGGCACAGCTTCAAAGGTGATCTGTTCTGTCCTGCCAACTAGAATTCTGAGGATGGTTCTCCAAGATTTTCCTCTCTTTCCTGCCTTAAGATCTCCCTTCTCTTTAGTCTTTGTTCCTTTTTAGGTCCTGCTTTCTTTTATCAAAATTGATAGCAACTAATCTGATATTCAGATCCCCTCAAAGGAATTAACACTCATAAAAAAAAACACCTGTTTCTAACAACATTTCCTTTTAGTTAGAAACTACCACAGTGATTTTCTCCAAGAAGAGAATCCCTAATAGTGACTATTTCAGGTACTACAACAACTTATATGGGAAGACATGCTTGGGTGAAAATACATGTAGATGTCCATCACGTCACCAGTGCATGAAGTCAAAATTAGTTGTATTGATACTCCTAGACCAGATATTTATTACTGAATATTTTCCTCCTCTGAGTCTTTATTGCATACAAGAAATATCCTTTTAGGCTTACATGAAGTCAAGAAATTAGATTTACTTCTTTAATATACATTTTTGTGTGTACTCATATGTATTATAATACAAAATAATCACATCATTTTTAGCATTTAGCTTAAAGAGTGCTTTCACAATCATTAATCCTTTTAAACCTCACAATTATTAAAAGTTCATAATGTAAATAATGCTGTAAGCAGTATGAATCACATAAGGAAATTCATAGCAGGAAATAGAGATTTGGACAAGGAAATGGAGTGAACTAATTGGGGCTGAAGACAGTATAGTGTTGGCTCACAGTAAACACTCAAATACACATTGAAATAATAAATCAATACTCTCAATCCTACTGGGAACTAACAATACAGACTAGCTGAGAAAGGGCAGAGAAATGGAGAAGAGCAGGTAACTAAGGTCTTAGCATCCAAGCCAGGAAATACATTTCAGGTGATATAAAGAAGAGCAGGAAAAGAGCTAGTCCTGGAGGCATGGGATTGGCCACACTAGCCAACAGAAATTAGAAGATGTGCCATAGTTCTAGCAGGTGACTAAGGGTACCAGCGCAGAAGATCATGGGAAACTTGAACACCTATGATAAAGGTTAGGTGAGAAGGCTGAAGTCTGACACTCACTTAAGTGTCCCTTGTACTAAGATTCCTACAACCCAGGCACTACTCAACAGCATCATTATCAAGCCATTCACAATAACTGAGAGGGAGTTTGAAACCAAGATCCAGAATTTCTTGTTCTAACTGACTAGTGGCTTTAGAGGGACTGAGCTAGGAGGACAGCATATTGCAAGTGGCAGCTGTATTCCGAATCCTAAACACCCTTGCTACTCATAGCGTGGTCCAAGGAACAACAGCAGCAGCAGTCTAGAAATTTGTTCGAAAGGCAGACTATCAGTCCCAGCCCAGACTTACTAAATCAGAACCTGGAGGGTTATTTGTTTTTTGTTTGTTTGTTTTGTTTTACTTTAAGTTCTGGGATACACGTGCAGAACGTGCAGGTTCGTTATATAGGTATACATGTGCCATGGTGGTTTGCTGCACTTAGCAACCTGTCATCTAGATTTTAAGCCCCTCAAGCATTAGGTATTTGTCCTAATGCTCTCCTTCCCCTTAACCCTCACCGCCCGACAGGCTCTGATGTGTGGTGTTCCCCTCCCTGTGTCCACATTCAGAACTTGGTTTTAATAAGATTCCACATGATTTGCACACATAAGAAAGCTTGAGAATCACTGCTCCACACCATACTGCCACCGTCCTTTTCACAGTTTTCACTTTTTCCCCTTGAAGGAATAACACAGGGTTTATAAATAAAGAACAAAAATACTTTGTATCAAAGAGAAAAAGAGAAGTTCAAAGCAGGGAAGCGTTCAGAGAAGGCAGAGAACTTCCTGCTGAAAAGATCTGAACTCAGTGCATTTGTCCTGACCTTTGAAAAAACAGTAAGATACACACAGGCAGTAATGGGAAGTGCAGAGCTGTTTCTTGCAAAGGGAGCCCAGTAGGTGAAAATACCTGAGGCAGGAGAGTGCGGGATGGCAGTTGGTTCTGTCTGGCTGGGGTATGGAATGTGTGAAGATCAATGGAAATATGTGTTTGGCATCGCATGTTCTCACTCATAAGTGGGAGTTGAACAATAAGAACACATGGACACAGGAGAACATCACACACCAGGGCCTGCCGGAGGGTGGGGGACTAGGGCAGGGATAGCAAGGGATGGGGGGTGGGGAGGGATAGTATTAGGAGAAATACCTAATGTAGATGATGGGGTGATGGATGCAGCAAACCATCATGGCACATGTATACCTATGTAACAAATCTGCATGTTCTGCGCATGTACCACAGAACTTAAGGTATAATTTTTAAAAAGCAAAAAAATACATGTTTGAAAGAAAAATTGGGGACAGCATGGGGAGATTATAAAATGACAAAAAATCAGGCTTTATTGGGTAGGCAGTGAAATTGAAAGGTTTTGAACGAGCACTGATGGGTTCAAAATTAACCTTTAATCTTCAAAAAGGCTAAGCTCTACAGATGACTCACCTCCTTTAGCACCTGCTTATTCATGCCACAGTGCCATATATACGTGGATATGTACAGTACATCTACCATTAAAAACATAAGTATTTAAAACCCAGCAGAGCCCCTGCAGTGTCTGACCCACTGTAAGTACCCCAAATTTTGTATTGAATATTCCTGAATATTGCCAGAAGAGCATCTCTCTAGGCAACAAGTCATATGTAGCCCAAGAGTCAAGACCTGAAAAATCTATTCTCAACTTGATAATTGTCACCTTTGGTAGAATCCTCACCTTTCACAGATTTCTTTAATCAAAGTAGCCTTTAAGGCAAAAAAAAAAAAAAAAAACCCACAAATGTATATTTACATTGAAAACTGTAACTATAAATGTAACAACAAATCCCTGATGGAGAGGCACTGCTCTGAAGCATGCCAAATTGCAGGCACATGATTCCCATTAAGTAATCTGAATGCAAGTGTGGATCACTTAGACCTCTGAGAATCCTGAAGTGCATTTCTTTGTGTTTATTATTTGGAGCAGTTTAACTTAGCCAAACCACAGACCCACTAAATTTTACTATCTAGTTGATAATATCCATTCTAATGAGTTTTTCTAAGTGTCCCACAGAATTATCCATGATTCTATGTTATCTTGGAAAATAATTCACTTTGCTTTGGAAAACGGTATTCGAGTTCCATCCATCAGGACTTAAAGTACCTTACTAAGGCATCTTTTTAAGAGGCTGTGTGTATATAATACATTTCAAATCTCTTTAACAAGAATTCTAAGGTGTCGAGTAAAAACAAGAATAGAAGACTGCACCCAGCAAGCAGGAATTAAAGATACCACAGGGCTGGGGAACTTGAGAAGAAATAAGTGAAATCCCATCAGTATGCCTTTTCATCAGATTTGATTCACATAGCCTCAGACCTGATGAGTTTCATCCAGTGCTTTAAATGCAGTTCAGCAAGAGCCAAACCACAGAACCGAAACATTCAACTTCATGTAAAGTGAAACTCAGAGAAGTCTTGCCAGCTCAGACCAGAGCCACACTTACGAATCAGAAAGGTAATGTGGAAATGATGTTTTCAGCACTCTGCATTTGCCCACACTGGTTGTTATTCTTGCCAATTTAAGCTCTCAAAACTAGACTCCTTTAGGATTCTAGAGTGCCATTCATACATTGCTTGTCTGTTATTTGAGACCACTGAGTAAATATGGCAGCAAATCTTTCATAGTTATCTTGATAGTGGTAGACTTTGAAACTTGGAAAGAAAAGCCACAGATAATTTTTCTCTAAAAAACTTAGTTGCACTATTATAATCTGTTTTTCATTATATATGTGGTATTCAAAGCATGCATAGCCCATAAAATCTCAGGAAGAGCTACAATAAATTAATAAGAATAGAAAAAAGCATAATGGAGTTCTATACTCCCAAAATGTTTATAGAAGGCAATTGCAAAAATACATGGCTATTTGTCTCCCTCTGGATCAAGTCTATATAATTATTCTGGCAGAAATTTCTATCCTATGAGAAAAGCCACAAATGGCAAATACTCAGAAAGTAAGTAACTAGTGTACTTAAAGGGACATTTGAATGCATGGGCAAAGCAGTTAAGTGGTTGGGGCCACCTCTCCTTATGTGGTTGTAATTATACACAGGACGGGGCATGGAGATGCCACCACTTCCATTTTCATCAGGAAAAAAATACGTATGGGAGAGAAATATTAGCAGCCACCTCAACCCTTTCAATTTTCTCCATTGTACGTTTATTGTTTTTTAACTTGAGAAATATTTCTCAAATACCTACTGCATGTGAGATGTATTTCCTATCTTTAATGGCTTATGGTATAAAAGAGAAATAACAGTTTCATTACAGTGACCTAGCAGATGAGGTATGAGAATCATAAGCACAATAAGAAATGTTAGTTAAGTTCAGACACCCTGAATGTGTCTGATCTTGGAAGCTAAGCAGGGTCAGACCTGGTTAGTACTTGGATGGGGGAATTGTCAGTTAAATTGCCATGGGAATTTTAAGGAACACAATTTCTGTTGCTGAAATACTTCCCAGAGACACTTTTTCCAAACTCTGTATAGTTTTGTCATTGGTAAATATCTGCCTGTGTTCCTTAGTAGACAAAAGCTCCTAAAGGGCTACAGTGTGTCTTTGTTATGTTTGTGTTTGTGTTCCCCTTTGATGCCCAGCACAATATCTTATCACAATACCCATCATAGCCTCTTAGTAAACACTGTAGATTTGATCTCACCAGAAACAAGATATGTTGTGCTGAATGTCGCTATTATCTGTGATTCCACAGAGTGGAAGCTTGCTGACCCTTGCTTTTTACCTGGCCTTGGAGTTCCCATGGTCCATCAGAGAAATGAAGGACACAATCCCCAACAATTCTATGTAGAAGGGAACATGGTTGCCCTACACCTCTAACACTCCATGAAACTTTTTCTACTTTTCTCCCCTTTACTTGCTTCTCCTCAGGGAATGTGGAAGAACTTATCCAACTGATGGATTTGGTAATAATTGGGCATTCTCTCCATTTTCTTCTTCTCAGGAGCTAGTTGTTGGCATAGGTCTGTTCCGACATAAGGAAGCTTGTCTTAGCCCAGGATTACTGGGGAATAGATGGGAAAGTCTGATAAATCCAGAGATTCAATTTAAAGAGAATCTGAGTCTTACACTGACCTATTTCTTCCAACTAACCTTTGTTATTAATAAAAGTCATTCTTTGTATTCTCTCTAATCTTAATAGAATTTAAATACCACATAACCAGGAATTTGTCTGTTTTGCTCAATGGCTATATCCCAGCTTCTAAAATAGTGCCTGCCATAAAATAGACAGTTAATAAATATTTGATAATTTGTTGAACAAATTTGTTCAGAACCTGGTCAAGAAAGAGGGTAATATTTATTGGTCTCCATTGGAGACCCCAAAACTAACTCAAATAGATATATGATAAATGTTTACTAAGTGGGTGAATAAATGAATGATTCCCTCAGCCCAGTCACAACTTCTATATATTTTTCAAACTCTTAGTCTGCTCATGATATTTGAAAAGATACATGGTTTAAAAAAATAGATTTTTTCTAGATTTTAACTCAGTTTTATTTAGCTAGAGACAGTGCTGGACTTTACCTATTACAGTAAGTTCCTGTACAACAAGGGCTCAGTGCTAAATCTCTAATTAGCATTCAGGCCCAGATCCAATCTTTGATGTGTGGAATAGATTTTGCCACAGAATGTTGTTCTCCTGTTCAGCCAATCAACTGTATCTTCATGTGCTGCCAGAGTATAAGCTGTCCAGAGAAAAATAATGCGTGTTTTTAAGTAATAGGGATCTTAAATCTATTAGGAGATTCTAATCTAAGGTTTTTCATTTTGAACATAGTAACAAGAAGCTAGGAACATGTACTTCTCGGACCTTCAGCAAATAATGATGTAAAACAGCCTTGTTATCTTGCTATCTTTTTTCTTTTGTGTAACTTGTCATTTAAGGGGAAAAATAAGGAGAGAAAGAAAATGATTTTTTCTTCTTTGGAAATGAATCATAAAATCTTTTTGATAAATTAAGACAGAAATAAGTATCAAAAAATGTACACATTGTCAATGAAAAACCTCAAGATAATTAGTGTTTCAAAGGTTTTCTTAATATCTAGACTAATTGAAGATCAATTGTCCTAATTTTATGTTGAGTAATTTAAGACCTCTATCCACATGCAATTAACTATCAATTAACTTTGATGTTTCTTAACATCTTCATAAATTTAAAACTGACAAAATATTCTAAGATGCAGATAAACAGCTGAAAGTATGTTTACTGTATCTAACTATTACAGTAGTATCAGGTTACCTGATAAAATAAATGATTTTAGCAAGAACTGCTTTGGGCTCAAGGTGATGAGGTATTTCCATTTGGTTTTACCGTATAATAAAGCGTTTGAAATGAACCATGTGTCTTCTCAATATGTTCTTTGAGAATCAAATTAGGTAGCCAAAAATTTTTATCACATCTGTAATCTATTTAAATTACAGAGAAGTAGGTATAAGGAGATAAGATAAAAGAAAGGGAGAAAGGATACAGTTCATCATTTGGACTAAATGAATTGAGAAAATACAATAGTCTGTTTAAGAAATGAGCACAGAGCAATAAATATAAGGGGACGAAATTAGAGTAGTAAATTGGAAGCAACAAAATTGGATTCTAGAATTATCCCAAGAAAAAAGCACAGGAAGTTAAAAAAAAAAAAAAAAAGACAACTTCTAGAACAATGAGTCCACTAAAATTGACCTGACAAGAAAATTTACCATTGTTTACAACTGCCTGTATATCCTTGTGATATGGTTTGGCTGTGCCCCCACCCAAATCTCACGTCAAACTGCCATTCCCAATGTTGGAGGGGTGCCCTCGTGGGACATATTGGATAGTGCAGGAGGATTTCTCCCTTGCTGCTCTCATAATAGTGAGTGAGATCTTATGAGATTTGATGGTTTTAAAGTGTGTGGCACTTCCCTCATCATGCTCTTTCTCTCCCTCCTTCTCTACCATGGTAAGATATGGTTGCTTCTCTTTCACCTTCCACCATGATTGTAAGTTTCCTGAGGCCTCCCCAGCCACGCTTCCTACTGTACAGCCTGTGAAACTGTGAGTGAATTAAACCTCTTTTCTTCATAAATTCCCCAGGCTCAAGTAGGTTTTGTTTTTTGTTGATTGTTTGTTTTTTGCTTCCCAGATTCAAGCAATTCTCCTGCCTCAGGCTCCCAGGTAGCTGGAATTACAGGCACATACCACAAAGCCTAGCTAATTTTTGTATTTTTAGTAGAGACAAGGTTTCACCACATTGTCCAGGCTGGTTTCAAACTCGTCACCTCAGGTGATCTGCCTGCCTCAGCCTCCCAAAGTGCTGAGATTACAGGCGTGAGCCACGGCGCCTGGCCAGGTATTTCTTTTTAATGGTATGAAAACAGACTAATATACCCTGCAACTGCAAAAGTATTAGCATTCCTTGGGATGGGTAGAACTAATCAAACTGCAACAAAATCATTTATGGAAGCTGTAGGCTACGGTATCTGGGTTTATCCATCTAGCTCCTCTGTTTCTTAATGTGATACTCCTCTTCCTCTATATTTGGCCCCCGTACTCTCATTGTGCTTAATAATGACAGAAATAGGCTTGAGCTTTGGTCTTGGCAGCAGATTAAAAATATTCACAAAGTCTTTCACATTCCTCCCATAGAGGTGAGGTCTATCGAATGCAGGTGGGCTCTATGTCTGCTTTGGCCGATAGATTATGGAAGTAATGCTATGACTGTTTCTAAGCTTGGCCTTAATGGACTGGCATGGTTTTGTTTTTGTTTTTGTTTTTTTTCTGGCTCTTGGAATACTTGCTCTTGGAACTGAGCTACCATGTTTTGAGAAAACCCAAGCATCGTAATGGAGAGGCCCAAGTATCCTGATGGACAGTTCAAGGTCTCCAGCCTTATTTCCCAGCTGAGCTACCAGCAAACCATCAACACCAACTTGTTAGCCATTGAACAAGCCATCTCAGAAGTGGATCCACCAACCACAGTCAAAGTGCCCCAGCTGAAATCACATGAAAAAGAAAACAGTCACCCCCACCAAGCCTTGCTCAAATTGCAGATTTGTAAGCAGAATGAACAATGTTATTTTAAGCCACTAAGTTTTCGTGTGGTTTATTACACAGTGATAAATAACCATAACAGCCCTCTAGCAAAACGAGCACATTTCATGTTAAGAAAGAACTTCTGAAAGTAAGTAAATGTTGAAGGAGGAAGGAACTTTTAGCCTCTAGAAATTCTGTCTGTCTATCTGTCTGTCTATCTATCTATCTATCTATCCATCTGTCTCTGATCTTTAAGGTTCTGTCGTTCAATCTTTTGTTTTAATATTGTGAGAGAAAAGAAAACAAAATAGCCTTCAGCCAGAACCTTCTGTTCTTGGTTATATGTGGTTTGTTGACTCACATGGTTCTTTGAGACCACAAAACATTAGAAACAATGACTAAGCTAAGTAACTGAAGAGATGCTCACATGTACCAATCAGTTTATTCCCAGGATGCCTGTTTGCCATTTGTAGCTGAAGCCTTCTGAAAAGTCTTACCAACAGAGGTGTTTCCAGAGGATGTTTAAACTGACCTGATTTAATCTAGCTAATCAAAGAAATTTGTATAAACAACTTCCTAGATGTTTGTGCAAGGACCAGTTAGCTTCCTTTATTAGTTATTCATTTGAAAATGAATGACAAGATGACAAGAATCAAGCAAATCTGGTAAATTTATTCAGCAACTTGTTTGGCTTGTGGCTGTTGAAACACTTGCCTCTCTGTCCCGCAGGCTTCCTTTCATGGAATTTCCTACACTGCCTGTGACTTGTAGATTTCTGTTTCCTGTATTGGTATGCCCATGCCTGAAAAGAATGGATCAGGCCTCTTAGTCTCTGTAGCCTAGTTCTTAACAGTGCTTGACATATCACAAGTGCTGAATCAGAGCTTGTAAGTGAACTACTTAGTAAAATAAATAATATGCATATTTCAACATAGCTTTACATTGTCCCCAGATGAGGAGCAGACCCCTGGAGGAGAAATAGGAAAGTGGTATTTTTACCAAACTTTTCCACTGACTTTTTCTAAACACAAACCTGAATTCTATCAATTAAATTTGTGATTATGACCTAAGCAAATATTTATTCTGAGTGATATTTAATTTTTTTAAAATTGGGGTCACTTCATTCCAACCAAATTGAGAGAATAAATTAGACACGTGAGAAGAAGTTTAGACAAGCAATCTGCATTTAATCAGTTCTTGGCTTCTGTTTAGATTACGTCTTTTATAGATAATGTTTATTGACCAAAGTATGAGGATATTAAAACTTTAGAATATTTTTCAATTGAAGAAAATTTGTTTTCTCCTCGTGGAAACCAGTATGATAATTCGTCAAAGAGCTAAAAACAGAACTACCATTTGACCCAGCAATCCCATTGCTGGGTATATACCCAGGGGAATATAAATCATTCTACCATAAAAACACTCACACATGTATGTTCATTGCAGCGCTATTCACGATAGCAAAGACATGGAGTCAATCTAAATGCCCATTAGTAACAGATTAAATAAAGAAAATGCAGTACATATGCATCTTGGAATATTATGCAACCAGAAAAAAAGAACGAGATCCTGTCATCTTTTGAGGAAACACGGATGGAGCTGGAGGCCATTATTCTTGGCAAAGTAACTCTTAAGTAGAAAGCCAAATACCACATGTTCCTGCTTATAAGTGGAAGATAAATGATGAGAATTTATGAACACAAAGAAGGGAACAGCAGACACTGGGGCCTACTTGAGGGCAAAGGGAGAGAGGATGGAGAGGAGTAGAAAAAAATAACTACTGGGTACTAGACTTAGTACCTGGGTGTCAAAATAATCTGTACAACAAGCCTCTGTGAAATGAGTTTACCTATATAAAAACCTGCACTCATGCCTCTGAACCTAAAAGTTAAAAAAATAAGAAAATTTGGTTTCTAAAATGTTATTCCACCTTATTTTTGAAATAGAAGTCTGAATTTTCAGACATAATTTCCATCAAGCCTGAAAAACATTTCAAAGGACCAAACTTAGGTTCTGCAATAGTGATGTTATCTATAGGAGCAATTGTCACAAATTTTATTACCTCTGGCTACATAACTCCTAAGCAGTAAGAAATTATAGAAACTACACCAACATCTTAGCAGAATTCAGGCCCCTCTCATAATCCTAACTTTGTGAACTTTCATGAGTTTTACAAAGGTAGTTTAGTTTTGGCCAGGGCTATTATCATCCTTGCTTTAAGGTCAAACTATAAAGTAAATTCCTCCCAAAGTTAGCGTGGCCTATGGCCAGGAATGACCAAAGACAGCTTGGAGGCTAGAAGCAAGATGGAGTCAACTATGGCAGATTTCCTCTACTGTCATAATTTTGCAAAGGTAGTCTCATCATCAAGAAATAAACTCAGTTGCCACTGTATTGCATGTAATGAAATGTTTAAAAATACATGTATAAAAGATGCTTGTAAGAGTGCTCCTTGCCACATTGAGCACTGTGTTATTTTAGTCAATGGATGTGAGAAAAGAAAGAAAAAGAGGGGAGGAGAAGGGAGGAGAGGGGGAGGGGAGGAGAAGGGAGGGGAGGGGGAGGGGAGGGGAGAGAGGGGGGAAGGGAGGAAGGAAGAAAGGCAGGCAGGAAAGGAAGGAAGGGAGGGAGGGAGAGAGGTAGGGAGGAAGGAAAGAATGAAGGAAGGAAGGTGGGAGGGAGGGAGGGAAGGAAGGAAGGAAGGAAGGAAGGAAGGAAGGAAGGAGGGGGAAAGAAAAATGTACTGAACTACTGAGGTTCAGCAGCTAAGTTATTAATCAATACTTCATTATAAATTTTCTTTGTAAAATTAGACCAGTTAAATATCTGTTTGTCACTTAAACAAGAACTTTGCATGGTATGACCACCCATTATATCCCTCTCTCACCCTGTAATTGTTTTATAGAGCTTTTTTCACATTGTTTTTAACATATAAAGTTATTTTCACAGTCATTAATTAATTGCATTTATTCTCTATTTTTAAGAAAATTTTATTCTCACTGTTGATTCTGGTATCCTATATTCTTTCTCTGGCTTCACTTTTCTATTAGCTAAGTTGTAAATAGTTTCCTTCATGGCTATGTGGGGGTAATACACATTCCTACATTGTCTTCACCCTCAAGGATAACTACGTCAGTATAAAATCCAGGTTGGCAGTTATTTTTTCTCAGTTCCTTAGAGCTATTACTCTATTGTCATCTAGAAATCTATTGTTGCTGAGGAGAAATCTTCCAGTGAGTTACTTGCTGTTTTTTCTAAGTGTCCTTTCTCTTTGATGATTCTGACAGTTTTCTCTGCGTACTTAATGTTCTGCAGTTTCATCACAATATCTCCAAGTGTGAATTTATTCCTATTATCCAGTTTATTACTCAGAGTGCCATTTCAGTGTAAAGATTAGTATCTTTCTTCAAATCTCAGAAATTTGTATTCATTATTTTTCTAATTTATGCTTTTCCACTATTCACTTTGTAATCTTTTGATTGTATGCTGAAGCCACAAATCTAACTTTCATTTATCTTAAACTATTTTATATTTTTTAATGCATTGTTCTCTTTAATTCATTATTCCAGTTGAATTCCTTACTTTTGTATCCCAATCAACTGCTTTTTAACTAAGCCAGTGTAGACATTATCCTTTCTACAGAGTTTTTAATTCAATAACTACATGTTTTATTTTCAAGATTTCTAACTGTTTCTTTTTCATGTTTATATATCCTTCTTTCTCATTACTGCCTGTTTTGTTTCAAAGTGTCTTTTCAACACATTAATCATATTTCCTCTATCTTTGTTATTTGAAACAAAAGTCAAACTTCAAAGAATGAACTCAAAACACCATCTTGACCAAAAATATAAAATAGGTCAGAGTGCAAAGTATAAACAAGTAAATGCAAAATGATTAAATAAGTCCATTTGAATAATGATTCAAACACAATGTAAGGTTGTTTTTGCTTCCTGTTTGTTTTCTCATTCAAATTTAGAATGGACAGGTTGGCAGGGATCAGGGTGGTAAGTCCTCACCACCCAGTTATTCTGGGACCTAGGCTGCCAGATGCACTGGTATTTTCAACATAAGGTTTCCATAGTCATTCTGGATGTCCCCATGGGAAAAACCACATGAAAGTTTCCACAGGCCCAGTCTGGAAGTATGACACTTTATTTCCTCTCATATCCCATTGAAGAAAACATGGTCATAGGATCATACCCAACCACAGACTGAAAAGGTTGCTGGAAAAAGCAGGGTAGCTGTGCAATTCTGTCTTGCTACTAGAAGTGGAATAGCTTTTGGTAGGCATCTAGTAATTTCTTCTACAGTATCTAAAGAGCTACTCCATTGAAAATTGTGCCAACTATTACAATGATGTCTTCTAACACTCCCCAGAACCTTAAAATATCAACAGTACCAAATATCTTTTTGTTTATAGCATCTATATTATCACATTTATATATTCCTCTACTTCTTTCAGAGTAACAGAGTCATCCCTTCATGTCATTTTATGCTCATTCTTATGATCGTGAGATGATTTATATCAAACCAGACATGTTAGCGAAATTCCCTAATTTTACCCTAATGTCATTTTTCTAATATTTCCTCCATCGACCTTGGAATGTGACCCAGAAGAGTTACTCTAAAAGAAAGGCTCACTAAGGTAAACCTTTTGAATTGAGGTCTCCTATTTCTTTGTTTTTATGTAGGTATTCACTGTATGTTACCTCTAGACTGATTTATAAAATCTTTTATTCCAGTTGTGGTCTAAAAGTCCCATTTTCTTTTGACTCCAAGGAAGAACTTCACTAGGAACTAATTTGAAATATAATAATAATGCAACAATTTGTTGGGTGCCCATTATGGAGCAAGTTCAGCTGTGCTAAGAGCTATCACACTCCTTTTCTCGTTTAATTCTCTCAACAGTCCTGAAGATGCTCATTTTTATGTTCATTGTGTAAATTAATAAACTAAGGCTCAGAGCGTTTAGGTAATTTTTTAATGTCCTAATTACACTGTGACTGAATTGTAACTCAACATCAGGACTGAATAAATCTTGCACTTCCACTTTACAAACTGCTCAAGCATATTCTAGGTAAATGTACGTCTATTTTAGCAAAGGTTTCAACTCCAAGTTTCTGTCAGCTCCTTTTCTTTAGTGAGCTAATCTGTGTCATGTAAGCGTCAAGGATCCTCTGGCTCATTTAGCATAATAAGATCTAGACTAAACACAGGCCTTTAACTCCCTCATTAACAAACCCTGTACCTATAGCCATCTACTGATGATTCTTGAGTGTCAGGATCTTTCCATTCTGACATTAGGAAAAGAATGAAAAGGAGAGAATATTCTTGTTCCTAAGGCTTCCCTCTGTTCATCCCAAGCAGGAGAAATATGTAGACTCCCTAAACACCAGGAGCATGGAAAAGAAGAAAGGAAACAGTAACGCATGAAAAAGAGAGAAATTTCACTCCACTGTATTGTACTACCTTGTATTAAAAATTCATTCGTGACCCTGATGACTGCATTTTCTGCTTGACTAGACCAGAGCTGCTCCTTCTTGAGGGGCTGGGGTGGATTTGAAGTGAAGGCAGGGAAGGAATACATTGAACTTCCCCTAGAGCAGAGCTGACTAAACATTTTTGGCCCCATCTCCAGAGGTTGTGTCACTGTCCCTCTCAGGAAAGAGTATCCCAGTAGAGAATCACTGTGGCTTCTCTGTATCCCTACCAATCCAGATGCTGTTGGATTTTACTTCTTTGGTGTTTGTGTTATTAAACGAACAGGTTTCCTTTTCATCTTCAGTTATAAACTTATTTGATAATACTGAATGTATTTTTTCAACCAATGCATGTATTTGATATTATTTTTCCATACTTGGGAATCACTGCTCAGAAAGATAGAGTGAATAATCAGCTGTTGTGCCTTTCAAGCATACTACTCTATGAATTTGCCATAAAGTTTTAGAAATATGAGACTATAAAACAAGGTTGTGTAAAAGGTTTAGATTTTTCTCTAACCTGAAAATGGCCAAAACTACTATTGTTTAGATGGGATCTAAGATCAAAGGATTGGCTAAACAAACAAACAAAAAGAGAGAAAATTCTACTGTCAAAAACAGTATGCAAGCCGGGCACAGTGGCTCACACCTATAACCCCAGCACTTTGGGAGGCCAAGGCGGGAAGATCACAAGGTCAGGAGATCAAGGCCATCCTGGCTAACGTGATGAAACCCCATCTCTGCTAAAACTTAGCTGGGTATGGTGATGCATGCCTGTAGTCTGTCTCAGCTAATCAGGAGGCTGAGGCAGAAGAATTGCTTGACCCCAGGAGGCAGAGGTTGCAGTGAGCCGAGATCACACCACTGCACTCCAGCCTGGCAACAGAGCAAGACTCCATACAAAAAAAATAAAATAAAAAAGTATGTACAAGGAAATAGATATCCCTGATAAATTCGTCAAGTTTATGATAAAACAACCACAGAGATGTTCACTATAGAAAACCAGAAACTAAAAATGCAAGAAATAAAGTGGTTTCACTTGCAGTTAGATTTCAGTCAAAAACCATAAAATGAGATGAGCAGGTCTTCAATCTCCAAAGGGACACTCCAAAAAACTTTTCCTAAGCCTTCTTAAATTTTGACAAACACACACATGAAGACCATATCCATTTGCGCATCGAAAAACAACTATTTTTCAAATATAATGTTTCTCCTGACTGTCATAAAGAGCAGTTTCTAATCATCAGATTATGTTGACAACAGCAATCATTAAGACAATGGGAAGGCACCGCAATTTTTTGTGTTACATATTTTCACATAAAAGTACTTTTTAATGTACTGGCTTTTTTTTTTTTTACAATAGTCAAATATGTGTTTGAAAAAGATAATGAGCCTATAAAAATGTTTTAAGGTTATTTTTGTATATGGGGTTAGCCCTCCGTAACCATAGATTCCACATCTGCATATTCAACCAATGATGAATTAAAAATACCCCTCCACTCAAAAAAATATCATGTCTGTATTGGAACATATACAGATTTTTTTCTTGTAATTATTCTCTAAACAATAAAGTATAGTGACTCTTTATATAGCATTTACATTGTGTTAGGTATTATAAGTAATCTAGAGATGACTTAAAGTATACAAGAGGACATGTGTAAGTTATGTGCAAGTACTATACCATTTTATATCAGGGACTTGAGTAACCTTGGATTCTTACATCCACAGGAGGTCCTGGACTCAATCCCCCACATATACTGAGGAACAACTATATGTGTATTTGCATGCACGTGGGTGTGCGTGTGTGTATTTAGGAGAAGAATCTTTGAATATAACTTTATTAGAAAATGAATAGAGAATTAAAATGACTTGAGAACACTGACTTATTCCTAAGGAAAACTTCTCGGGAGTGAACAATTTAATTTAATGTAAAAGCTTTTGCAATGCTAACTTTAAAAAAAGAAAAACTTTTAGTGTAACAACTCACATAGTCTTTGTGATCCACAAAGAGGCAATACAGCCAAGTGGGTGCCATCAAGAACTGCTGAGCCTGCCTGGGCTCAAATTCTGGTGTCACCATTTATGGTCCCTAAGACGTTGGGCAAATGATTTAACCTCTCAAATCCTCAGTTCCATTATTCTTAAAACACAGTTTATATATTATCTACACATCAGACTCCATGGTTAAATGAAGCATTTGTATAGTGCCAAACTCATAACAAGTCCTCGATAAATTTTGTTATATTTCTTTGTTTTTTATCATTAAGGAAAGGCTACATATCAGCCTACTTTGAAAATTTTATCATTTATAAAAGGAAATGATACGTTTAAGAATATAAAAAATCAACTTCAGATCAATGAAAGTTAGACGGAGTGGCTTCAGCATACATCCAATGGGAAGTTTCAGAAGATAATATGGTGAATGGCAGAAAGGTATTAATTAGAAAAACCGTGTTTAAAAATGTTTGAGATTTGAAGGAAGACATGAGTCTTCACACAAAAAAGGCACAGACATGTCATCTCTGTGACTATCTGTGTCCAAACTTTCTAATTCCTATAAGGATATCAATCAAATTGGATTAGGACCCACCCTAATCTAGTATGACCTCATCTTCACCTGATGATATCTGTGAAGACCCTATTTCCAAATAAGGTCACATTCACAGGTACCAGGAGTTAAGACTTCAATATACCTTTTGGGGAAACATAACAGCCCATAACACTGCCTCTTTCTCTATTTACATTTTCAAGGTAAACGTCACAGCATGAAAAATGCAAACAGCAAAGAAAGGGTTGTTATGTAATCAAGTTTAGGGGATCACCCATATATCATCAGTGTATACAGTTTGCCTGTCTACTACCCTAGACTATGAGCTGCTACAGGGTAGAGACTGGAAGAATTGGGGTGGAGAACTAATGGGAATTCATGAATCCTAACAGGACAACTGCCCCCAAATTTTTAGAAAATTAGTCAAGCTAGAGCTCTAATCTAGCCACTTTGTCTTATCTGAATAAGAATTTTTTTCCCCAAGCAGCTAAGCCATCCCAAGAGGTTGTGATCCCATACCATCAGGATAGAGAGTGACAATCATAATTCCAATTACAATCATTATTTTCTGAATGTTTACAGTGTGACAAGCAATTAAATTTTATATGATCTATGTTATTTCATTCAATAGTCCCAAATTATTCTTAGCCCTCAAGTTGTAATGACTCCTATCCATTCCAACCTGAACAAAAACAGGAAAAAATAATACACAGTTTGCGCATTTTTCCTTCCCATACACAGTGATGTTGTCATCTTCTGTCCCCACTTCCCCGCACACACACGCAATAGTGCCTGCATATGGGGAATCACCAAGAGAGATGTGCCATGTTCCGTCCAGCCTTCCCCACTGAGTACTCCTAGGAGGCCAATATGAGCAAGCCATGACCTTCCTCATTCATTATGGATGCAGTTTTTAAAATGGAGGGCACCAAAGCAGATGGTTTTTTGTTCATAAACTAAGTTTAATCAAAGGATTAAACAGATTAAATGCTAAAACTGTGGTAACGAAAATTATAAACAGAAATTAAGATTGTTTCAGGCTGCAGTTAATCCAAGTATTTCAGAATAAAAACTTATTACCGGGAGTTATTTTTCCGAACTTGTCATACTTGTTATATTTACCATATTCACAAGGCTTGGCTTCTACTGGTCATATTTTCAAATGACTCTGGTTACAGAATCAGCAACAAAAGGCTAAAGTTTATCTTGTGACCCAGAGATCTGGGCAGACTGGGCTGGTTCCAGGGACAGGTTTTGAATAGTTTCCTAAGAGTTTTCTACCCAAGGTGACCAGTCACATTTGCTATACATGCAGCTTGCCTTTTTATTAGATGAAGGCAGCAGGCTTAAGGAATGTTTTTCAATGCTCTCGTATGTTGGCAAAAGGTTTATGAAGTTGAGATCTCAGATTTGAAAAGATAAGCTAGGCAAACTATTCATCTGTCTGTAGCATTCCCAGCTGAGTAATTGCCCTATTCTTAAATACTTGCTTCTCCACTTCAGAGGAGCTCTGTAGAATGCTGTATCATGCTAAGCTAAAACCTATGATCTTATAACTTCATTCTTTTGGACCTAATTTTACATTCACCATAAGACAGCTCTTCAAAGGTCTGAAAACGACTCTCACATTTCCCCTGTCTTCTTCAGCCATCATTCTTTGGTATGGCTCCCCCATCCTGGTACTCTTTACTGTGCACCAGTTTATCTTTTTGAGAGTTACTGCTTGGCAGCAAAATGCTTCGTGGGCAATTTAACTGATAGTAAGTAAAGAATGACTACTATTTCCCTAATTCTGGACATGATAATCTTATATTGTAACAACCAATAGAGCTAGTGTTCTATACTAAGTGTTTTATATGCATTATCTTATTTAATATGTCTTCAAACATTCACTTCTTCTATGGCTGAAATTTATATTATGAACCAAGAATTCTGGTTCACCAAGATCTGCTAAGATGACACAGTCACTTTGTCATGCATTTCTTATTATTACCATTTTGTTAACCAGATCATTTCTTATACCTACTGGGAAATAAAACTGTCAGCAACACAAGTTGAACATTCTGTGTTAGAGGCTCTTGATTTAGCCTAAGAAGACTTGCAGCATATGTCTTGATAGTTGAAGTATTCCTGACTATTAAAATCCAAGCTCATGTCCATCTAAAATTTTGAATCAGCACATTAATCACACTTTTTCTCTCTGTTCACATAGTCTCTTAATATGATCTCAAAATGGTAGCTCTATGTTTCTCTCATTTTTATCTTAATTATAATTTTCAACAGTATGTGTCAACCTTACAGCAGATTTTCACATAAGTACTTTAGGTATAGGATAACTCATCTTTCATCTTTAGCAAATCTGTGTCTTTTCTAACAGAGATTCCTAATGTTAGGTTCCAGCTCAGTGGGTTCCATTTTCTCCTTTTTATTACTCTGCATTATAATGTCAACATACTTATGTAGCTATTTTAATAAATATGTTCTTACCAATTATTTTCTTAGAGAAATTACCATAAACAATCCCTACTGATGTTTTTATTTTTATAATAAACTGTTTCATAGCTCTACTGAAATGGTTTTCTCTCTCCCATTCCATATCCATCCTGAATTGTCCTTAGAATGAGGGAAATCATTCAGGAAAAAAAGCCCAAAGAGAGAAAGTTCAAGGAGACAGATAAGATTCAAAAGTGAAAATCAAGGTGAAGGTGAGTGAAAATTTTTGTGCCAAGTTAAAAGAAGTAAAGAAACTCTGTAGTATTAGGATAATGAAATGAGTAAAATGTTTCCCATGGAATATTAATCAAGAACTTCCAAATAAGAAGCAGCAACTAGGTTCTACATGAAGCATGAAGCAGACCTCACAAATAAGGAAAAAGGGAAACATTCCATCAACATTCCGAGATGGAAGTAACAGGTCATGGTAGCTGGTAAAACACAGAAGTCAAAAATCACTGGAAGTAGATAATATGGCTAACAAAGGAGTATATTATCTTATCAGGATGGGTATCTATGTGAAAAATATCAGAGAAATAATACTAACTTTATATAGAATTTCACCAAACACTTTTATATCAGTATATTACTTAATCTCTCAAAAACCAGGCAAGGCATGGTGTAATCATGTAGATAAGAGAACTCTCCTAAAGTTATTAGGTTGCTAAAGCTAAATCCTAAAGCTAGAACTCTAAGCCAAGTCTAGCTAAACTAAATCTTATGTTTATGCTATTGTATTACTACACTAAATTGCCCTTTAAGAGAAATAAATATTGGTAAATTGATAATTATTTTTGAGGAGTTTCACTTTGTTGCCCAGGCTGGTGTGCAATAGCATGATCTCGGCTCACTGCACCTCCGCCACCCGGGTTCAGGCTATTCTCCTACATCAGCCTTACAAGTAGCTAAGATTACAGGCATGTGCCACCACGCCAGGCTAATTTTATATTGTTAGCAGAGGTGGGATTTCACCATGTTGGTCAGGCTGGTTTTGAACTCCTTACCTCAGGTGATCCACCTGCCTCAGTCTCCCAAAGTGCTGGGATTATAGACACAAGCCACCATGCCCGGCCCAATAAATAATTTTTTTAAATCTAGTCTCAAATTTCTCACCAGCCACCTCTCCCAATCTGCTGTATGTGCACAAGCAATACAGTCAGAATAAAAAGCTGGCTCAAACACTAAAGGGGGGTAGGTTTTGGATACATGATGTTTTCTATCTTAATTTTTTACTAAACAAATAAGTTATTTGACAAAATAATTAACTCCTCATTTGTTTTCCAGGGCTGAAGTTTCCAGCATTCCCTGTAATATTGAAGCCTTTGGTTAACCTGAGCTAAGCAGTTGTACTATGAGTCTTTACTGTGGACTAAATCTATTGTCTAGATAATAGACATATGTGTACTTGTATAGTTAAGAGTACTACCCCAAGATATCACATTGAGTAGGACCATGAAAAACATGTAATTCGGAGTTTACTTTTAAGGTCATTCAAGAAATTTAAAAAATAATAAAATATACTTTATCCTATAATAAGTGACATTGGCTTTAAATCAAGTACCCTATTCTTCACTAATTTCAGACAAGGGCCAGACTGTTTCTTTGGACTGTTGATTTTTTTTTAAGTCTTAAAGAGAAAAAAGTGTTGTGTTTCAGGGCTGGGCTAAACTAAAATTGTATTTATAGCATAACTTGGCAAGCAATTTATGCTGTCTCCTTAGTAACACCTCAGAGTATCTTGTAGAGAAAGAACTCTAAGTCCAGTGTTGAATGGGAAGTTCAAAACGAAGAATTCCGGTCTCACGGAGCCTGCTGGGGCAGAGAAGACAGCCATGCCCTACTTTGCAAGCACTTCCCTTTTCCTATCAATGTGTGCTGCGATTGTCAGCAGAGCACAGCTCTCTGGAACCTATACTCAAAACCCTGTATCTTTGTGGAGAAGCCCAGGCTTCAACAAAATTTCTAATACTGTTGAGCTGAAGAGAAGCTGTTTCTAATCGAGTATATTTCACAAACAACATTCCTTTTATGTGGTATTGATGAAGTGCCAAATTCTGTACTTCAGAGTACTGTTTTTGTGATGTACAAGACTAGAGTTTATGAAGAGGAAACTCCGTTTACTTTAGCTATCATTAAGGATATTTGTCTTAACTAAATCTCCTAAAATTCCTCATTCCTCTAGCAGATTTCTGGTCACTCTGCTTTACCCACCTCCAAGTAATAAAGGGAAAAGAGTTGGACTGGAAATCAGGAGTGCTGAAGTCAGGTACCTGTTCTTCCTCTGAGTAGCTGTGTGACCTTGGAAGTCACTAACTTCTCTGTACCTCTTTCTCCTCCAGTGTAAACTAAGACGTCATGCTAGATCCATGGCTTTCAAGTGGTTGTCTTTGTCTTTAAATTGTAGAGATCATTGGTTTGGAAACAGCAAAAAAAAAAAAAAGGTCTACAAAAATAAGAGGATAAACAAGATCAAGAAGAAAAAGGGAAGGGGGAAGAAGAAAAGAGGAAGAAGGGGAAGAAGGAAAACAAGAAAAAAGAAAAGAAGGAGGATGAGCCTAACATTCGTAGAATTTTAGGCTAAAAAGAACTTTAAAATGTAACTATCTTAGCCCTTTTATTATATTAAAACATTAATGTGCCCAAGATTGCATAGCCAGTTAGCGACAGAATAAAGTGATCATTCTAAACCACCCTGGTTCTATTGTATCTATTTGATATATTTGTATTATTTGGATATTTTCCTTTTATTAATTTACATGAAACTGATAGTGCAAATAAGACTTCTTTCTTAATTTTTTGACACTTTGAATAAATAATAAATGCTATTTTCATTCTTGAGACATTCTTTTGCTCCTATTCAAATAATACATGTTCTTGCCTACTTTCCTGCCCTTGACTATGATTTTTTATCTGCCTGAAGCATTATTGACCCAGTTCTCTGCATGGCCAATTTCCTTCTTCACAAAGACCCAGGTCACTTAACCCTTCTGTGAAGTCTTCCCTGGGTAGTTTCAGGAAGAGTCAGTCAACTGTGCTCCTTCTGCCCACTCTTTGTGTTCTGCACAGCCCCTCTTAGCAGTCCTTATGCATGGTGGTAAACATCTCATGCATCGATGTCCCCACTAAATTATGAACTCCCTGAAGTCTGAAATTACTGCTAAGAAGCTTGAAATGGGAAGACTGTCCTGGCTTATCTGGGTGGACCCAATGTGATCACAAAGGCACTCAAATTAAGAAGAACAAAGCAGAAGAGTCCGAACAAGAGAAACGCATCAGGAGAAAGACCCCCACCAACTAGATTTGAAAATGGAGGAATGAAGCCATAACTCAAGGAATGTGATGGCCTCTGGAAGCTGGAATGGCAAGAAAATGAATTCTCCTCTAGTGTCTTCAGAATGATTGCAATTCTGCTCATACCTTGATTTTAGCTCAGCAAGACCTATTTCAGATTTTGGACCTCCAGAACTATAAGATAACAAATTCGTATTGCTTAAGTCTCTAAGTATGTAGTATTTGTCTAATATCCCTAATAATCAAGTCCCTTCTCTGGGATTCCATGAGTTTTTGCTAATATACTACTATAATATCACATTGAATTATAATTATTCTTCTATATATTAACTAATGAAATACAGAGGTTTTCATATTTGTAATTTGTGCTGGTCTCCTTTTCACTGAGGCCAAAGGCCAAATAAATATTTTACATCTTCCTTCTAGTTTGTGCAATATATATAGGGTATGTAATGAAACGCCGCAGTGGAGAGATGCCAAACCAATGATAACTAAATTTCTGGGGATTTTTTGTTTCCCTTTCTCTTATTTTGCAAGGGATGTACCAGTTACAACTATATATATATAAACACACACACACACACACACATTGATAGTGTGTGTGTGTGTGTGTGTGTGTGTGTGTGTGTGAAGTAAATCCCATATAGGTCAAAAAGTCACCTTGAAATCACTGAAGTTACTGAAGGTAGCTTCCTTTGGTGGGCAGGCATAGATGAAATAAAATGGCCAAGTAATATGGCAGAAGGAGTATCAGTTTCAAAGGGCTACTGTAACAGCTTACCACAAACCTGGTGTCTTAAAAACCACAGAAATGTATTCTGTCAAAGTTCTGGAGGCCAGAAATCTGAAATCCATTTTACTGAGCCAAAACCAAGGTAATGGCTGAGTGGCACTCCCTCAGGAAACTCTGAGGGAGGATTTGGGCTTTGCCTCCTCCAGTTTCTGGTGGCTTCTGGCACTCCTTGAGTGTGGCCACTTCACTCCAATCAATCGCCTTCTCTGTGGATACATTGCCTTCTCCTCTGTGTGTATCTTTTAAATCTTCCTGTGTTATCCTCTTACACAGGTACTTGTGATGGCATTTAAAGCCCTTCTGGAAAATTCAGGATATTCTTTTCTTGTCAAGATCATAATGACATCTGGAAAGACCCTTTTTCCTTACATGGCAAAATTTACATGGTCTAGGGATTAGAATCTTATATCTTTGAATGTCACTATTCAGCATAATACAGGATGTTTAAAAATATTCCTGTTTAACAAAGAAAAGTAAAAATAGTTGTCATCACCAAAAGTGACAGAGAAGGAACTCCAATATTCCATCCCTCCACAAGAGCAAAGAATGTCATGTTTTGAATCACTTTGGAACTCTAGAATCTATTAAAAATACACAACATCCAGTGAAATGCTCAATGTAGAAAGAAGCTGCTACATTTCAGCATTTAAGGAAATGTCTCAAGTCACTAGCTGACAGAACAGATTTTTTAATGGCCACACACAACAAAGAATACAGCTGTAATAAACTATTACAAAAACTATAAAGCTCTTAAAAGAAAACTTAAGGGTAAATCTTTGGTACCTTCATTTTAGTAATGGTTTCTTAGATATAGCACCAAAAGCATGCACAACAAAAGTAGAAAATAAATTAGACTGTATCAAAATGTAAAACATTTTTCATCACAGAATAAGAAAAAATATTCAAAATTATATAGCTAATAAAAGTCTAGTATCCAGAATATGTAAAGAACTCTTACAACTCAATGACAAAAAGGTAAAAAATCCAATTAAAACTTGGGATAAGGACTTGAATAGATATTTCTCAAAAAAGACATTAATAGCCAAAAAGTACATTTAAGGGGCTCGACATCACTAGTCACGAAGCAAATGCAAAACAAAATTTCAATGAAATGCCACTTTAGACCCACTAGGAAGAGACTATTGCTTTTGTAAAATGGAAAACAGCAAGTTTTGTCAAGGATGTGGAAAAAAATTGAATCTTCATATTGCTGCTGGGAATGTAAAATGGTACAACCACTGTGGAAAATAGTTTGTGGTTCCTCCAAAAAATTAAACATAAAGTTATCATATGAGCCAAAAATTCTACTTGTAGGTATATACCCAAAAGAACTGAAAACAGGTATTCAGACAAAATTTGCATACAAATGTTCACAGCAGCATTACTCAGTGACCAAAAGATGTAAATAACCCAAATATCCATCATCTGTTGATGTACTGATACATGCTATAACATAGATAAATCTTGAAAATGCTATACTAAGTAAAAGAAGCCAGTTGCAAAATAATACATATTATATCATTCCATTCATATGAAATATCCAGAATAAAGAAATTCATAGCGATGGAAATCAGCTTAGTGGTATCCAGGCACTGGAGGAAGCAGGGAAAATGAAGTGACTGCTTATTGGGTATGGGTTCTCCTTTGAGGGTGAGGAAAATATTCTGGAACTAGATAGTGATAACTGTTGTAAACATTGTGAATATACTAAATGCCACTGAATTAAACCCTTTAAAATGGTTAAATGGTAAATAATGCATGTTATGTGAACTTTACTTTCATAAGGAAAAAATGTAAATGATTTTTTGAAAGTAGAAAATTTGCCTCCTCCCTTAGCAACCTGATGCTGAAAGAGACTGGGAGGCCAATGGTTTGGGACCCATAAAGTGCTAGTTTTTAAAACCAGTCCTAGCCCAGCACTCCAGAGCTGGCTTGCCCCTTAGGAAGTGATTGAATTTGAACTGAAAAAGCTAACAGGCAGGGCCCTGGGCAGATGCCTGATAGAGCATGAGGGTTCCACAATGAAGTATATAGTATTAACACTAAGGGAATAGCTTTCTCACTGGCCTCTACCCAACATTTATTATTTATCAATGGAAGTGAAGGATCTAATCATCTTAGCCCTGTGCTCCTGGCCCAGACTTTATGACTGGCTTTAGAAGCAGTCTTCCTTGGCTCAATGTTGTTGGAGAGACTCAACTGCCACCACCATCCTGAGTAGCTTTGCATCTTTCACAGGAGAGATTTATCCACTGCCATGTTTCTGAGATGGCCAGAAAGTGGTGCCCAAGTGGCCCACTTCAAGCTTTAAAACTCTCTTGTTTTTGTCCCCATAACACTGGGGATGTGGGAAACCCATCCTCTAAAAGATCAACTACAGATGAATGAATGTTCTAGCACTCATGGCTAACTCCACAATAGGCCAGGATTCCCCAAGATCAGTTTCTGCTCAGCTATTGCCAATCCCTCTGCCTAATGCTACACATCAAAATTTAAAAGAGCAAGACTCCGTTTCTCCTTCAAGATACTCAAAAAGACAAACGCTTCTTGAATTGTTTTATTTCATCTACTTTCCATTGTGTGAGGTAGTCAGGCTTTTGCACTTTGGAAATTGAAAGACATTGTTATGCTCAGGCTGTGTATAATGACACCAAGTGAAAGGAAAGTAGTCAAAGCCCTTTTTTGCTATCAGTTCTTCAACTGGTTGAGCCTGCTGCTTTGTGTGTAAGTATGTACCTTTCTTTTTGCAGAAGCTGTTTGTGAGAATACCACATCTTGTATGAATTGCTTTATGACATTTACAGTCACCAAGGTCAAATTGCCCTAATGTTAACCACAGCTACAGTAACAGAAACTCAGGGGTGGGTAAGATAAGCCAGCCTTCAGTGCCCTTTCCAAATAGTCTTCAGTTCTGTAAAAATTGGTATAAACAGTAACCTCTCCCCACAAAAGATAGAGAAAATACTGCAGGAAAGGATTAAAAAAAAAAATGTTCAGAATGCTCCTTTTCCACACTCATCCACCAGGGAAATCCAACTGAGATTAGGAGCCATACTCTCTTGAACTCAGAAAGATGCCCACACTGTTACTCAAATTGCTTCTCCTAGTGCTTCCCTTCACTGGGGCAATTTAAGTGTGTTTTGTTTTATTTTCTTTTTCTTTGCTTTGTTATGTTGTTCTTGGTGGTGGTGGTGGTAGCAATAATAAAAAGTAAACATAAAGGTAATTTGACAAAAATTTTAACTCTTTTCTCTGGATATAATAAAAGGACTAACATTATTTCTCAAAGCTGGGAGCATGGAGCACATACAGAAGAATTACCTGGAATACTTGCTAATACTGTAGATTCCAGGGCTCTCTCCTGTCCCTATTAGTCAGATCTCTGTATATCAGACTCATTTGCTACTTCATATATTTCATACTAAAATTTGAAGCTAACACAGAAAGCATAAAAAACATTCTCAAAGACAGTTTTTTCTGTATCCCAAACCATCTCTCTAACCTACTGGGGTATAACTTTCTACAAAGCAGGGATCATGGATATATTATTCAACTACCATTCATTCAACAATCCATCATCCAATATTCTTTTACTAACTATTATTGTGCTTAGCAATCTGCCAATCATAGGATTACATGCAGATTAAATAAAGCAGAATGTTCTCCCTGGAAGAGGCAACAGGAAAAGTCAAACATAAAAGACAAATAAAGTTGAAACAACAAAAAAATGAATAAATAAATAAAGCAGAATGGACATAATAGATATTCATTAAATGCTTGCTGAATGAATGAATGAGTAACCTGAAGGAATACTTTACTTTATTGGTAAGAATCTTAAAAACATATTTTCCTCCTCCTCTATTTACAAACCAATACATTATTAATCTTCTGGTCAACCATTTATTTTATTATACTTCACTCCAAATCATTATGCTGAATAAAAATAGTAACTGCATAAGAACATATATTACAAATCTCATCAATGTTTCAGTCTAAGTGCATGTGTGAAATTGAGGATTGCTGCCATTTTTGAAATCAGTCAATATTCTATACATTTTATATGGATAATACTAACTAGCAATGTTCTTTATTCTGTGAAAGGTAAATGTCACTCACCCAGAGATCTTTAGCTAGCATATGTGGACCAAAGACAGCTCACACATTCCCAAAGCCATCAACACTGGGGAGCAGTGCCCTCCTCCCCATCCTACTCCCGTTGAGAACCACATGTCCCTGGGTTACATTTAATGAAAAATATTATTCTTTCATATATGTTGTTTATCTTATCTAATATCTGAGTTCCTGGGAAGTTCCATGTAAATTGATGCATTTAAGTGGAACAGAGTATTTGAAGGAAATCTGTGGCAAATCCTTCTATAACAAAGAATATTAATATTGATTTAACACTTAGTATTTGCCAGATATTACGCTAAATGCTTTAAATACATTATCTCATTGAATGCTCCAAACATCTCATGAGGTAAATAATATTAGTAAATCCCATTTATTGCTGGGTAAATTTAGGCAAAGAAACATTTGATAACTCATTCAAAAGCCCAGTTAGAAAAAGAAGAGAGAAACCAAAATTTAACCTCATATCTGCTATTCTTGAGCTATGGCTCTTAACCATTAGGATGTTTTCATAACCGATTTCTTTAAGTGAAGCATACACTATTAATCATTATCTATGTTTTACTCAACAGCTAAATCTTTAAAAATTAAATATGCTAGGCATAGATATTTAATTTTAATATCTATAGATTTTAGCCTATAAAAATTTATTTATAAGCTAAATAAATTTTAGTACCTTTAACCAGGCATGATGGTACATGTCTATAGCTCCAGTTACTCTAGAAGTTGAAGCAGGAGGGTCACTTGAGGCAGGGAGTTCAAGTCCAGCCTGGGAATAATAGCAAGATTCCATTTCTTAAAAAATAAATACATAAATAAATTGCAGTGGTCTAATAAATAAAAATGAAAAAATATTGTGATGGAGGAGACCATTTTACAATAATTTTCATTAAGCCATCTCAAAGACATATTACTTAGTCACTGCAATAACTTTCTCATAAATGGCCATGGCTTTGTCACCACAATTACTGGAAATTTTGCTATGTGAGGAAAAAACCTAATCAGTACAATTGCCTTTCTGAGTGGAATGCATCTTCAGGCTCAATAAGCTGGTCATACATTACTCCTCAGTTATTTCAATCCAGATAGCTACTTGTTTCTAAAAGAACCTCCAAATGTTGTATTGTCATCTACAGTCTAGACACCTACTTCTTAGGTGATTTACTGTTTGACCTTCTGGGAAAGTTTTACATTATAAGCACCAAATAATAACACCAATTTCTATGAAGGAAATTTACAGTCAATAAAGCCTTGTCACAGAGAAAAACTTTAATTTACCAAATAATAATGTTCCCTGACAACCATCTTTTTTTTTTTTTTTTTTTTTTTTTAGACAAAGTCTCAGCCTGTTGCCCAGGCTAGAGTGCAATGGCATGATCTCAGCTCACTGCAACCTCCACCTCCTGGGTTCAAGCAATTCTCCTGCCTCAGCCTCCCGAGTAGCTGGAATTACAGACACATGCCACCATACCCGGCTAATTTCTTGTATCTTTAGTAGAGACAGGGTTTCACCGTGTTGGCCAGGCTGTTCTCAAACTCCTGACCTCATGATCTTATGACCTCATGACCTCACTTTGGCCTCCCAAAGTGCTGGGATTACATGCATGAGCCACCACACCCAGCCTTTGATGACCATCTTAAAAAATTTTTAGGGTGTGACCACCTTCCCACTGTTATCCAAAAAAAAAATTCTGAAGTGAGCCCTCTCTACCATCAGATGATGACTTCTCAAAGAAGTACAGGCAAATATTCCTTTATTCATTCACTTTACAGCTACTGACTGAGCATGTACGATATGCCAGGCACTGTATTAGGTGCTGAGGATATAGCGCTGAATAAGATAAACATACATGCTACTTATATTTCCAGAGAATCTGCCCATCTGAACAAGGTCACCTAGGCAAATAACTTCACCCAAGCTATCCAAGTGACAGCTCCATGCTTTTTGAAGGGTTTCTTCCCCAAGGTTTTTAATAACAAATTCATGGGTGCTATTATCAGAACAAACTACCCCAAAAGCTAACTAAAACAGAAAAGGCAAGCCTCTTTTAACTGATCCTGAACTCCAAAGTCAGGCAAAAAATTGTCAGATGATCTGACAGGCTGCATAAATGAATCACTTAGTTAGACTCAGCCTACTGAGTCATTTTTACTGTAATAAGGCATTCTATAATATCATACTTCTTAGTTTACTCAGGCTTTATAATAATAATAATGCTATTCTTCCCATTTTAATGGTTTGAGGACACAGCATTGAGTCAAATTCTCCTCAAAAAGAACTGAGTTGCATACAGCAACTACTTCAATTTTTCCAGGTTGTAGGTTAGTCCAAAATAACTCTGCTCTAACTCCTTTTTTTCTTTTCTCCTTATTTATCTTAGATATAAACACATAAACATTCCTCCCAAGATACTCCGTAGTTTCCTCTACCTCTTCTTCACTTTGTCCTTGGACAACGTCTTCCACACCTATAGTTTCAACAGTCACCCTCAGAGACGACCCTTTCTTTGATGTCACTTTCTCTAGCTCTTTCTCTTGAGAATGGCAGTGGTTGCTGCAGAAGCAGCTTGAGCCAGAAAAGGTCTGAACCTGAACGGTCATCTAAGGCTAGAGGTGAGGTGGTGATGCAGCCCTGGGAGGCTAAGCCAGAGGCATGTCTTAATGGACGCACGCTGAGGTCAAGCAAACCACAAACAGGAGTTAGTAAGAAACCAAGATGACCTGACAAGACAAATGACTCATTGAGCTAGCAAGATGGGCTAGGAATGGTCAGAACTGGAGGCAAAAACTGGAATTAGGGATGAATTCCAATGACAAATTCTAATCGTCAGCTTCCCTTTCAGTTCCCTTCCCTTCCTGAACAATTCAGTTCTAAAGCCACTTGTGGGAGCATAGCCATATAGAATTTGCTAGAAGTAGGAGGCAGCCATGGTGGCCTTGAGCAGGCTATCAGAGCTCCCAGGTGAGGAGGTGATCCACCTAGAGGAAGAGGTTGCTGCGGGTATTAGAACCTGAGTAAGGTCGGGAGGAAAACCATGTGATGGGGAGATGGGACAAGGGAGGCATCTAGACTGGAGGGAGACCTAGAGTGAGATCACAAATCACAAGCAAGACGAGCAGGGCATCAATAAAAAGAGGCAAACTGGCATACATTGTGGAATGGCCACATCAAGCGACTTAACATAAGCATTACCTCATATTTTTTTTTGAGTTGAGAACACTTAAAATCTACTCATAGCCATTTTCAAGTATACAATGCATTGTTATTAAGCATAGTCACCATGATGTGAAATAACTCTCCTGAACTTATTCCTCCTGTCTAACTGAAATTTTGTATCCTTTGACCAAATCTCTCCAATCCCTCCACCCCACCTCACCCCCAGACTCTGGTAACAAAGGTAGATTGGTCTTGGGCCCAATCCTAGAGACCTTGCTTACCAGAATCCTTCAAGACATATCAACCTCTGGGGCAATTTGATGCAGCATCGACTCTACCAGGGAATTACAGCAAGGCTCCATCACTTTGGATAATCTGACAAGCGAAGTTCCATTTCTATGTGGGCTCAGGAGATACAACTACACCACAAACTGAATGACATATACGCAATAGCTATAAAATTTCCTGAAAATGATCCTTCTGCCTAAACTCTCGCAGAAGTGTATTTATGTATTTTTATTGTCCATCAATTTGATAAATTCAGTGATCGACCTTCGCTATACTACATTCCATCCTTTGAACTAAAGTCCTGAGTTCTAACCCTGGCTCTATTTTTAATTCCCAAGTAATTTAATGCTTTCAAGACTCCATTTCTTCAAGTATATTATGAATAGCTTGTACTAGAAGCTTTCAGCTTGTCTACAGAGGAACTTCTATGATTCCATTTCTAATTTACCCCACAAGGATTTACAGAAATAGTTGTCACACAAACTCTTTTTAGTGATGAGGAGGAATCAATTCTACATTACGTCTTTACTCATAGAGTCATAGCATCTTGGAGTCTGTGGATTTCAATGACCATCTCACCCAACCATGAATTCTGGGCCTGAGTTACAGTGTCAGCTCAGAAACTACTTACAGTCGCCAGCTTTATTTAATAATAAGAAGGACAAGGGTGAGACAAGATTAAGTTCACAATAAGGGTTAGAGTTAGATAAAAACTAAAGAGGTAGAGTGCAAGCACGGACCTTTTTAGGGTATGGGACAGTTAGAATTGCTCTTAAACTGAAGAGAAGATGGCATTGAAGAAGGATGAGAAATAATTATTGCTCAAAACCAATGAGGGAAGCAACCGAGTTTACTATGAGAACAGTAAAGCAATTTCTTACACTCTTAGGAACACTACTTCATTACTCCTCATCTCAAGCCTAGGTGGCAGATACTGTTATTGCCCCCATTTCACAGGGAAGAAAACTAAGGCACAGAACAAGAAAATAACCTCCCTGAAGTCACACACTAACAGGTTGAAGAGCTGAGCTGCTCAGTCTGACTACAGAGCATCTGCTCTTGACCACTCTCCTTCCTCTAAGAAAGGAAGAAAAATGAGGAAGTATATTTAATTTCAAAAATGAACACGGATAATACTGAAGAAATGCTCTTCTGATGGCCTTGATGTTCTGAGTCAAGAAGGAAATGCCATCTGCTCGGCTAAAGGTCAAGGATGAGGCTAGGGGTTAAGAAAAAAGGAGTGGTTCACAAAAGGCTTGTAAGCCTAGAAAAGGGACCCTGCTACGGATGAATAAAAGAATTGCTAGCATCATCGACACAGTGAGTTTGGAACATTTGCACTAGTAATGACACCATCAGTGTGGTTATGAAACTTTTCTGAGGACTTCTCAGAAACCCAGAAGCAGAAACCAAGAAAACAGATTGTTTATCTATAGCTGGGGGCCTGAAAAGATAGTGATATGGACAGTCAGTGTCTTAAGGGAATTAAGGATGTTGGTTGAGAATAGTTGAAGTAATTGATCATTGGGTCCAGGCCAAATTGGAAAGGAAGCAAAGCTAATGAATGTCTGTGGAATCAAATTGTAAGAATGAAAGACACTTTCTTTTCAGTGTATAAGAACTTTTGAAATTTATCACAATAATTTTATTTTAAATCTTTAATTACATGAAGCAAGAATAAGCTATCTTACATTTTATTCTTTAGAAAAAAACTACATATATCTACTAAATACTAAGTAAACTGAATCAGAATCAAGAGAGTTACAACTAGTCCCAGATCTGTACTAGTGAAATATGTAACCAACTAAGTCACTCAGCCACTTTGTGCCTCAGTATGTATCTCAGTTAAAAAAAAAAAAAAAGAAGGAAGAAAGAAAAAGGAAAATTTGATTTAATAATCTAATATTCTATCCTTCATTTCTTCCTTTTATCCCATGATGAAAATAAATTGCTGAACTCTCCAAGCTAATTATCTAACTTTAACGTAACTGAAATTTTCTTTCCTGAATATGTGTTAAATAAAATGTTTTTTAAACCAAAAATCTGCACATCCTTCAATATCAACTTCATAGTTTCAATAGCCAGACAGCAAAATAATGTACAAAATACAACAGAGCCATTAGCTACTCAACACCTCCATCTTCAGCGTTTCAATAATCTTAAAATAGGATGATGATCCACATGGTACACATAATAGCTTTTAAGACAATGCTATCTCAAAGTAGACTAAATTAGGAATTATGTTGGCACCTTGCTTGATGAGTCTTCATTTCTCAATGATTTAATTTCAATTATTTTTCTTTCTTTTAATATCCTCTTCACTCCTTTATGTCATAATGTCATACGGTTTTATCACCTAGAACTATAGGCATTTACTAATCAATATTTACTAAATGTTTTCTGAATTCAGAATTATTTTAAGTTTTTAATTAATTGATTCCTTAAAGCTAGTGCTCCTTAAGTCCAGAGTTTCCTGTCCATGCCAGATTCAAAGAAGGAGAAACACATTCCTGGAAGTACATTTAAGGCCCCCTCACCATCCCTCACGGCTGTGTGGATAGTGCCTGGTGTTACTGATGAAGCATGTGCTCTGGAGTGAGGAAGATCTGACTCCAAATCTTAGTTTAGTTGCTTATGAGCTTTGGTGAGACCTGAGGCAACATGGCAGAGTTTCGGTTTTCTTATTCATTTAAACTAAGAGGAGTTTGCATCTTTACAGTGTTGTTGTAAGGACTAAAATAGGTAAGGTCTACTAAATACCAAAAAATAAATATTTTCTCCCTCCCCAATCCTGCATAAAAGGGGCAATAGAATGTTATCTCTATATGCATGAAGATTTACACACAGGGTGCTGACAGATTTCTTAAAGTATGTGCTGGGAGCCCAAACAGGCAAAGCTTCCACATACACGGTGCTGCCCCTAGTGGACTGTCTATGGAAGTACTTCACAATTACACCGTGGTTCAAAAAGTTTGAAGCAAAATAGATTTTATAATAAGGAACGAAGCATCTCTATGAGGAAAGGATCATAAATTGATTTATTTAATCAACAAGTGTTTACGCAGTGCCAGAAACTGTACCTAGCATTTAGGATAGAAGACATAGTTCTGCTCTCAAAGAGATCTCAAGAAAATCATTTTAGCATTCTCATTTATACAGGTGTGTTTCCAGCGTCTCAAGAACTCAAGTTATATTGACTTTAGGATTCAGATGTGTTTAAAACGCAGTTGTTTGGGAAGATTAGGTGGCCCTAGAAGAAGTCTATTTATATTAGGAAATCAGGGTACCTTCTGGAAGGAGGAAACTCATCCTGATTTGTACCAAGTTGGATCCAGGGACACTGATTCACAGCTGGGGGAGGTGTGATTATGAATATATAGTTGAGCTTGTCCTCTGTCCCAAAAGCATATAAACTAAAAAGGAGGCTGTAAGAAACGAGCAATTAATAAGTAGATGGGCTATTTCACTGAAACTTTCATTGGGATATTTTGAGGGAAAGGTGGCACCATTGAAGTCAACATTTTTGGGGGGAAAAATTGTCTCTTTAATTCCTCATACAAATGAAGATTCAGCACCTAGTTCACCTTCTACCACACAGTAAGTGCTCCATAAATACATGTGAATATTGAGTTCCTTCTTTATGTGTTATTAACTCTAGAAAAAATAAATAAGACTCATCTTTGAGGGACTAATCCCAATAAGCACTGCAAAAAAAAATGAAAGTATATGCAAATAGTTTCGGAATAGCAAAGCCAAAAGAAATGTGTTTATCTGGTGGGGTTACTGTGGATTTCAAGAGATGAATTTATAGCTGAACAATGAAAGATGAGGAGAAGATCAGATGGGCAGAGGGGGCTGCCAGGTAAGTAAAGAATATAAGCAAGAGACTTGAAAATGTTGATGAATTAGGGACCATAACACCTCACAATGGATATGGATGCTGAGGATTGAGGCTTCTTTCTTTTATTGGTACAAAAAAAAAAAAAAAAGGAAAAACAGTAAAAATGAAAACTCGTTTTTTGATGTTTTCTTCCCACTGTTCTGAAATAGTTCATGCCTTCTCATTACTATCTATTCTGAATTTTCATGTTCTCAGCTAAGAATCATACAGCCCTCTGTAAATATGAGTTCTGTACAATGAATAAAAAGTGTCTCAATTCTCTTTTCTTTGGAAAAATTTTTTTTTCAGAAGGCATCTTTATCTCTCAGGAAAGTAAACCCCTGCTGAGCCCACTTTGCAGGGTTTCCAGACAAACCTCTACAAACAGATAGCTCAGAGTCACCTGTTTCCTTATACAGTAGGGTCCTAATAATGTTGTCATGCACAACTAACTTAAAGACCAAAGAGAATTGGAGGAAAAAGAAAAGAGAGATCAGGAGAAAGAGAGAGTGGGAGAGAAAGACAGGGGATGATGGTGAGAGAAAGATTTGAAAAGAAAATAACAGAAGGAGAATGAAAGGAAGAGAGGACACTGGAAAAGATAGAGGAAGACATAACAAGTGAAACAGAGAGATACAGGTAGAAAGGTAGAAAGGGGCAGAGAGATAAAAGAAGAGACAAATAGAGGAAGAGAAGATAGAAGAAAGGGAGGCAGTGGAAGAGAGAGATGTGGAAGAGAAAGGAGGAAAAGAAGAAAGAGAAGGAGACAGGATAAGTGAAAAGGGAGAAAGGGGAAGAAAAAAGGGTAGAGTTGGCCTGATGCAGACTAATTGATCTACCTTTGGAATAAATACATAAGCTTCTTTATGTAAGATTTGTTTGAGCAATTTTAGTTTAATACCATCTAAATGACTTTGGAATTCATTTGCTAAGAAAATAAATGCCTATGTAGTATTATATACTCATTTTGGTCATTATATTTTACTAAACTTTAAATCTAAAATTGCATTCTTAATGCTAACATGCTTATTTAATGCTAACATGCCTTACTTTTGGTAATACATGTTAACCTTTCCCCGCCTTATATTTTCTATTTATGCTCTCTTAAGAGAAATACTCCTAGATTTTTATTTAAAAGAATTTCACAGAAAAGATTGCTGTCTGCTATTAATTTAGGCATAGGCTTTTTCTTCTTGCATCTTGTTTTAACAACTCTGGTAAGAGAGTCGCCGGGCGCGGTGGCTCAAGCCTGTAATCCCAGCACTTTGGGAGGCCGAGGCGGGTGGATCACGAGGTCAAGAGATAGAGACCATCCTGGTCAACATGGTGAAACCCCGTCTCTACTAAAAATACAAAAAATCAGCTAGGCATGGTGGCGCCTGCCTGTAATCCCAGCTACTCAGGAGGCTGAGGCAGGAGAATTGCCTGAACCCAGGAGACGGAGGTTGCGGTGAGCCGAGATCGCGCCATTGCACTCTAGCCTGNAAAAAAAAAAAAAAAAAAGAGAGAGAGTCTACATGCTGACATGGCTGGCTTGTTTTGTATGTGTGGTTATTCTTTATTAACTAATTTCTATCAGCAAACAATTTAAAGAAATGATAGTGAAGTACCATGTCACTGTAAAACATATAGATTTATTAAACTAATAAGTAGAAACATTCTCCAAAGATAATTAATGTAAAATCTAGGACATTCTGCTACATTTCACTTAAAATATACCTTGAAGGCAAAGCATTTCACTTGTAAGCATCTCTAAACTAAAACTAGAGAATTTGTTAAGCATTATAAGCTACTAAAAAGATTCTTAATTCACAGAAATTCTAACCAATTTAATTAAAAAACTCAAATGTTCAGAACTATTACCAAATAATCAGCAAAAATAATTACACCAAAAAATTATTAATTTTTATAATTTATAATAAATTGTACTGATTTATTATTTTAAAATAATTATTTATATTAATTGAAAGCAATTTGCCTTTCTACTCTATTTCAAAAGAATTTGGGGGTTAAATGGAAACCCTGGTTAAATATAATAGGAAAATCTTATTTATACATAAATAAGATTGGTTAGCAATTGTTTGAAAGAATTATATATGTATACACACATATATATCACTCTAAGTCTGATTATTTTGCATCAAATTAGTATTTTCTTCAAAAGAACAAAGTAATTATAACTCTTAGACTCTCATTTTTTTAACATGAAAAATATTTATTGGTGTTATGAAATTCTATCTCAAACAATGGAGAAAATTATGACAAACATCAGCAATGTCAATGGCAACACTGGCAAGCTGACAGAGAAATCCTGAAATACACTTCTCTTTTCCAAGTATTTTTTTCCCCAAAAAGACACTGACTGATTTCCATAATCCCTTATATCAACATCATTTAGCCATCTGGCTATTGCATAATTTTGACTTCTATATTAGAACCTAGTGCCAGTGAGTATCTAGATTACATTATCCTATTTCCCTTTGGAGTGTACATGAAAAACAACTATTTTTCCAAAGACGTCTTCATCTTTTTTATTAATATTTTGCCATACTTTACAAATTTCTAAATATTTCAGTCTTCATATAATCAAAACTTACAAAGAGACTTCTGGACTGAAACCAGTTCTCATTGAACCCAGGTGATTCCAGAGAGTCTTTGAACAAATATTTTAAATAGGTCCCTCAAAGAGCTATTGTCATCATGATTAAATACTAGGACTAAAATCTGTGGATTTGATGTTAACTCTAATACTTAGAGGATAAGTCAAATTGTTTCCTAAGGTGGCTGCACTTTGTGCAGCAGAGTCCTAGCAATGTTATTGGAACACCTAATTTAAAGTCGGTAGAGTACACTCCCACCAGCAATGCATCAGGGTTTTAATTTCTTCATATTCTTGCCAACACTTGTTATTATCTCTCTTTTATTATAGCCTCTAAAGTGAGTGTGAAGGGCACCTCATTGTAGTTTAAATTTGCATTTCCTTAATAACTAATGATGTGGAGTATCTTTTTATGTGCTTATTAGCCTTTCACATATACCATCTCTAAAGAAATGTCTATTCTAATCTTTTGTCTATTTTTTGTCTTTTTATTATTAAAATGTAAGAATTGGTTTTATATTCTGTACGCAAGTACCTTATCAGATACGATTTACAAATATTTTCTTCAAATCTGTCAGTTATTTTTTCACTTTTTTTTTTTTTTTTTTTTTACTTGTAAGAGAATTGTTCATTTAATCTAAGTTTCTAATTTATTGGTATAAAGTTGTTCACAATGTCTGTGAACTCTGTAGTGATTTCATTTCTTTCATGCCTGGTACTCTCAATGAAAAAAGTCAAATTATATGAAATATTTGAAGAGACTCCTTTGGAGCTAAATATTGTTACAGTAGGTAGCTACACAGGCATGAGCAGGGCAAGAGAGGGCTTCCCTACACACATACACACCAGGAGTGTTGGGTGGACCATCAGGTGTTGGTCAAGTGGTTGTTAACTGGTTCTCTAAAGTATTAATTGGTCAAAGCCCACACAAGGGAAAGGTAGTCTCCCAATAGATAGGAAAAATGTGAAACTGGTAATCAGCAGCTTCCCTGTAAGATCTCAGGAGTTGGGTGTGTGGGCTCAAGCATGTCCATTAAGAGGCAAAATGGCAGAGTTTAATTGTTATGTGACCTCCTAGAAACATTTGGCTGCTAAGGGAAAAACTCCTCAAGTGAGCATGCATACAATTCCAGTAAACACACTGCACATGCTCACCTCCCAAACACTAGCAAGCCACGGTGCATGCAGACAGCCCACCCCAACGGAAGACTTAGGGGAAAATGAATGCAAGACCCCTGAAGTATGCCAATATATAAAACCCCAAGTCAAAAGGTCAAGCTGCACACTTGTCTTTCAAGCTATCCACTCAGCCCTCTTCCAAGCATACTTTCCTTCTTTTGGTTCCTGCTCTAAAGCTTTATAATAAACTTTCACTTCTGGTCTAAAACTTGCTTCAGTCTCTCCTTCTGCCTTATGCCCCTCAGTGAAATTCTCTCTTCTGAGGAGGCAAAAACTGATGCTGCTGCAGACTCCTATGGATTCACTGCTGGTAACACTGTGAGGACCAATGACCGGTGACACAGCCCCAGGGTGTCCTGAGGACATGTGCCCAGGGTAGTTGGGCTGTAGCATAGTTTTATACATTTTGGGGAGACATGACTTCAATCAATGTATGTAATAGTTACATTGGTTCAGTCTGGAAAGGCAAGAAAACTCTGAGGGTGTCAGGAGGAGTTTCAGGTCGTATGTGGAGTCAAAGATTTTCTAACTGGCAATAGGTTGAAAGAATTAAGTCATCACCTAAAGACCTAGAATCAATAGAAGGGAGTGTCTAAGTTAAGATAAGGGGTTGTGGAATCACCACACTCCCACTTATCTTAACTAGACACTCCCTTCTATTGATACTAGGTCTTCAGGTGATGAAGTTGGAAACCATCATTCTCAGCAGACTGACACAAGAACAGAAAACCAAACACCGCATGTTCTCACTCATAAGTGAGTGTTGAACAATGAGAACACACAGACACAGGGAGGGGAACATCACACACTGGGGCCTGTGGGTGGTGGGGGGGGTCAAGGGGAGGAATCACAGAGGATAGGGGGATTGGGGAGGGATAGTGTTAGGAGAAATACCTAATGTAGATGACGGCGGGGGATGGATGCAGCAAACCACCAAGGCACATATATACCTATTTAACAAACCTGCACATTCTGCACATGTACCCCAGAACTTCAAGTATAATTTTTAAAAAAGATAAGGGGTTGTGGAGAACAGGATTTGTATTATGTACATGAAGCTCCCAGGTAGCAGGCTTCAGAGAGAATAGATTGTAAATGTTTCTTGTCAGATGTAAAAAGGTACTAAACTCTCGGTTAATTCTTCCCTGTATCAGGAAAAAAAACTGGAAAGGAAAGGGGATTCTCTAGAGGACGTAGATTTTCCCCACAAGAGACAGCTTTACAGGGCCATTTCAAAATATGTGAAATAAATGTATTTTGGGGTAAAATACTTCAATTGCTTTCAGAACCTGCTGTCATGTTGGTATCTTATTGCTACAAAGAGTCTCCTTTGTCAGTCATAAGGTCTCTGTTTTAATATTAATGCTGGTCAGTTGTGTGTGCCAAGGGGAAGAGGGTTTACCTGACCATCACCTGGACCCCTGCACCCACCAACCCTGTTTCCCATCATGGCCTAAACTAAATTTTCAGGTTTACTTTGAAATGCCCTTGGCCCAGATGGGGGTCCATCGGTCAGTTGGGGGCTTAGAATTTTATTTTTGGTTTATAGTACTGATCATTTGTTGAGGGGGATTCCTGATTAGCCTTACTAGAAGTTTTCAATTTTAATAATGTTTTCAAAGAAAAATCTTTAACTTTATTGACTTTCTTTATTGGTTATTTGTTATCAATTTTACTGATTTCTGCCTTTATTATTTCCTTCTTTCTGCTTGCTTTAAGTGTAATTGGCTATTCTTTTGATTTTCAGTGAAGAAAATTAGATTGATTTAAGGCCTTTTCTTATGTCTAATAAGCTTCTTTTATTTATGTTAACATGTAATTGACAAATGAAAATTGTATTTATTCAAGATGTACACCATGATTATTTGATACACATATACATCGTGTAATGATTACCACTATCAAATTAACACGTCTATCACCACCCATAGTTACCATAGGGAGAGGACTTAAAATCTGCTCTCTCATCAAATTTCAAGTAAATAATACAGATTATCAACTATATTCACCATGCTGTACCTTAGATCCCCAGAACTTATTCATCTTGTAACTGAAAGTTTGTACTTCATGGCTAATATCTCCTCATTTCCCCTGACCCCCTCATACCCTGGCAATCACTGTTCTACTCTCTGCTTCTATGAGTTTGGCTTTTTTAGATTCCACATATGAGTGAAATCACAGAGTATTTGTTTTTCTGTGTCTGGCTTATTTCACTTAACATAATGTCCTCCAGGTTTACCCATGTTTTCACGTTTTCATAAATGGTAAGGTTTTCTTATTTTTTAGAGCTGAATAATATTACATTATATAAATTTGTATATATATATATCTCACATATAATATATATCACATGTATAAATTATATATCACATATATCACATGATATATAATGTAATATATATTACTATAATAATGTAATAAATAATGCAATTACATTATTTATTAATTATTACATTATTATATATAATGTAATAATATTACATTATATATAATTTAATTATATATAATGTAATAACATTACATTATTATAGTTATATTTATTATTACATTATATAGTTATATATACCACATATATATCACACATATAATGTAATGTTATATATAATATATAAATGTATATAAACATTATATATATATAACATTTTCTTTGTCCTTTCATCAACCTTGGCAATAACTCTTGGATATGACACCAAAAACACAGGAAACGAAAACAAAAATAAACAAGTGAAACTACATCAAACTAAAAAGCTTCTGCACAGCAAAAGAAACAATCAACAAAAGGAAAAGGCAGCCTACAGAATGGGAGAACACATTTGCAAACTATATATCTGATAAAGATTTATTATCCAAAATATATAAGAAACACACACAACTAAATAACAAAAACAAACAGCCTGATTTTAGAAATGAGGAAGGGACCTGAATAGACATTTTTCCAAAAAAGAAGGGCAAATGGCCAATAGGTATTATACATGAAAACGTACTGAACATCACTGATCATCAGGGAAATGCAAATTAAAACCATAATTAGATATTACCTCATACCTGCTGGGATGGCTATTATCAAAAATGCAATTGCTAACAAGTGTTGCTGAGAGTGTAGAGAAAAAGGGAACCCCAGTACACTCTTTGGTGGCAATGTAAATTGGTACAACCATTATTGAAAACAGTATAGTTTCCCCAAAAATTAAAAATAGAACCTCATATGATCTAGCAATCCCACTTCTGCATATATATTCAAAGGAAATAAAATCAGTACCATGAAGGAAGAACTTCATTTTTTACACAAATATTAAATGACTAAAATCTCCTAAATACTACTTCAGCTGCATCCCAGAAATGTTCATGGGTTGTGATTTTATTATTATTGGTACAAAATATTCTATAATTTTCTGTGCAATTCATCAATGAGGATGTACAGTGAACCCAGTAGATTTCCAAACCCACACTATGGCTATTTTCCCAGTTTCTGAAATGAATTTTTGTCATAGATATGATCAGAAACTTACAAAATCCCGCCCTTGGTTCTCTGTATCATGAAGTGAACATCATCATGGTAGAAAAAAACTAAGCAAGCCTGAAAGAGAATACTGTATTACTGGAGGAATTGCAAAGATTAATTCCATTGAAAAGGATGGGAAGAATGCACAGGTAGTGATTACCATCACATCCCTATTCAGCTCACCTAATTTTTTCTATACGGAAGAGATATGGATCTTGGGAAATGACAGATTTTCATAAACTTAAGTTGGTTGGCAGTGATTCCAAATCCAACTGCCGTTCCAGATATTGTGTTATTACTGAAGCTAATCTCACATTCTCTTGTATTCAGCTACTGATCTACAAATATTTTTATCCCTATACTTGTTAGTGAAGACCATTAGAAGTTTTCTTTCAATTAGCAGGGCTAGCAATACACTTTTATATCCTACCTTCAAAGAAACACAATTGGAAAAATGGTTAATGGGAAATACAGAGGGTTAGAAAAAAGATGTCTCCAAACGGGCACAGAATGTGCCAATATTTGTGTCCCCTGTGAATGTTCGCCAAAAAGCAGCCTCAGCAGAGGAGAATCTTAATATTTAGATAAGTGGAATAACCCATTATGTGGTCTCAGGCAATTTCTATCCCCCAAAAGGCACGTGAACAAAGGAATGAAGATTTCACGAGTTCAACAACATGGACGTTCACTCGCCGATGCCTATTTAGCCATAACAACTGCAGAAGTGCCACGCTTGCCAACAACAAAGACAAACACTGAGTTCCCAGTACATCAGCACTCCTCAGGGAAACCAGCCAGACACCTGGTGGCAGGCCGATTATCTTTGAACCAATTCTATCAAGGAAAGGTCAGACTTAGTTCTCACTAGAATACTCTCTCTGAATTTGAATTTCCCTTTCCAGTCCTCAGTGATTTTGCCAATCCATGGACTTATGGAATACCTTATTAACCATCATTATTTTCCACACTGCATAGCTGCTGATCAGGGAACTCATTTCACAGTAAATGCAGTAAGCCAATAGGTTCACGCTCATAGAATTCAACATTCCTATCCTTTTCCCCATCACTCTGAAGCTGCTAGCCTGATAGAGCTATGGGATGGTCTTCTGAAGACTTGGTTATTGTGGAAACTAGATGGCAGCACTTAGTATCTCTAAAGTGATTCAGGATGCAGTATTTTCTCTGAATCAGTAACCACTGTATGGTTCTGTTTCTCCTATAGCCATGATTCACAAGTCCAAAAATCAAGGGATAGAAATGGAAATAACTTTTCTCACTGTTATCCCTATGATCCACTCGCAAAAAGTGTTTTTTATTTCCGCATCTTTGCTAGTTTAGAGATCTGAGTTCCCAAAAGAGAAGCACTTCTACAAAGCGACACATCAACGATACCATTAATGTATGAGCTGAAACTGCCACCTGATGACTCTGGGTTCCTCATACCAATAAACTAACAAAATGGAGATAATTGGAATGACTTATCCTGGTTTTGCCACTGCATAATGGGAGCAGGAAGGAGTAAAATGGAAGAATTCCTTTGCAGGACATCTTAGTAGTTCCACGTCCTATGATTAGAGTCAGCAGAAAAGTACAACTCAATGCAGGCAGGGCCACTGACACCCAGACCTTTCCATTATAAAGATTTGAGTTACTTCAACAAATAAAGAACTAAGATGAGCTGAAGTTTATCAACTATTTTTTTCCTATTTTTCCCCTTTTTCACTTTCCTAATACTGAACATAAGATGTGTTAACAGTGATTAATTTTAGTATTCAATACACAGGATATCAAAGTAGAAATATGACTCTGATATAAGGGGAGTGAACACCATCCAAAGATGGATAAAGTCAGACTTTGTATATGCTCTGCTAGGGAAAAGGTTAGCAAGCGTTTAGTTGGATTAGGAATGACTGCATTATGTTAACTGGAAGAATGATTTTGATATCGAATGTGTTTGAATGTTAACCATGGTGAAAAGAGGTGTGTATAAATAGCAATTTATTTATTTATTTATTTAGAGACAGAGTTTCACTCTTGTTGCACAGGCTAGAGTGCAATGACACAATCTCGGCTCACTGCAACCTCTGCCTCCCAGGTTCAAGTGATTCTCCTGCCTCAGCCTCTCAAGTAGCTGAAATTACAGGCATGTGCCACCACGCCCAGCTAATTTTGTATTTTTAGTAGTCACAGGGTTTCTCCATGTTGGTCAGGCTGGCCTTGAACTCCCAACCTCAGGTGATCCACCCACCTTGGCCTCCCAAAGTGCTGGGATTACAGGCATGAGCCCAGCCGTAAATAGCAATTTAATAAGAGATAGACTGCACTGGATTGTGCTCTTATCAGTTTGGTTAAACTACAAATTTCATTTCCCTGATTTATCTTCCAGTATGGTATGGGAAAGGGAACTTGAATAAGAATTGCAAGGTAGAAATGAAGTAGAAGCCATCACTTTTAGAAGTACATTATACTCAACACAGTGAGGGATGGATACAGAGGTGCCCAGCTTGTAATTCACCTTTATCGGCTCCTCATCCAGTTTGTTTTACAAACTATTGGCCCCAATAGCCATCCCAAGCCTAACACCACAGTCTTGGCTGTAGATCTACAGAGACAACCAATGGACTCCTCCACAAGCTCCCACTTTGAGATCCCACCACGACAGCTGGGTAGGAGACCTTTCAGATTTTCCTTCAGGCTGTGACTTCTCTACTCATTCCAATGCTTCAGAAGTACTAAATGTGTGCAAGTTCTGACTCCTAAAACAAATTTCTTCTTTCCATAATATTCATAGTGGTTTGGCTTCCCTGATGAACTCTGACTGTGCCCTGATTCTGTTTTAAACTGCACATGCCTAATTACTCACTAGTAATTCTAGGAATTATATTTGGTGGAAAAGGGACATGTCTTTGTGTTGCTGCAACTTTTATAAGTCACATTTGCCGCCACTCCCAGAAGAAAATATCTCCTCAATTCAATTTAATGTCTTTATGAGAGAGAATGTTTTCCTGCTCAGTACCACATGCCACTGAATGAGTCATGTCTAGAATGTCTTATGAGGTAAGTATGGATGTCCTGTTTGATTGACCTGTCATTAAAATTCTGTATTCAGGGCATTAGGTTGATTCACTTGGTTTAAATCTACATGTATCAACTCCAGTTAGATGCTTCTCTGAAGGTGCCCCTCTAAAAAGTTTAGAAGTCATTAACCTTAAGACAGATATAAATTTTATGAGTCATATTTTAAGTACCAAAGCCACTATCACCTGAAGAATTAGATAATTGTAATAAATGTATTATGTCTTATACTTGACATTTTCAAGCATTAAAATCCAAACTCATTTTTGAGGGTCTCTAAATTATCTTATATCAGGTTGGTGACAGGTTTTATACTTGAAATAAATACTCATTAGTTGTTAAAGTGCCTATCTCGTTTTGTCTCATTTATTTAAAAATAAAGTCATGAACCTGAAACCATAAAATATTAATAGCTGAAACCCCTGACACAAAATTTGTTTAAAACAAATAGCTCCTACATGACTAATAGAAGTTTTTGTATCCTCACAAGTCAATATGCTAAAAGTTCTTTTCTCTTCTTGAGACTTGCAGCAGCCATGTGATTTTATGGAAGTTAAGGTAAGGAAAAATAGACTTAATTTTTATCTTTCTGGCATTCAAGAAACTGAGAAACAATGAAGCTAAAAGGTGTGGGTGGGCAGCTGTGCCACTTGCTTAGCTACAGAAAAATTGGATTGACTGAATGGACAATCCTTTCCATTAAAAGCAGACCCAGGTACAACCTCAATGTGACTAGGGTAAAGTTGTCAAACTTCCCCTAAAAAGGGGAAAAAGTCAGAGGAGAATATGAAGAAGAGGGTCATGGAGAAGCTGAGTTCAGTGGGCATCACTTGAAATGGTATGAGGATGTATTTCCAGGATACGAGAGAATTTCATAAATGGCATTGTAGACTAACTCAAAATAGAGGCAAGAAAAGAGGTTGTAGTCTTCAACGTTCAAAACATGGTAAAATGAAAAGCATGATGGATTAAAGTGATTTAAAATTTTATCTTCGAACAAAGACTTTGTCTTTGTTATCTGAAGAGTGGAGAAGGAAGAGGCAAGCATGGATATTTCAGGAAGTTGTTCTAGAATGGCCTGGATTGGTCAGAAGGGACAGAAATTATTCATCCTGGTGTTCATTATTTTTGCCTATAAGCAGATTCAAATTTGAGGAGGATTTTCTGGTTCTAAACTACACCACATATCCATCTTGGCTCACAAACAGTTGTAGCCTGGAATTTTAGTGAATTTCATTTAGTGTACGTTTGTTTGCCATTTGCCATAACTCCTGATTGACTTTCATTAGATAGTTAAGGATCTGATTAGCAGAAATTTCTTACGGTCCCTGCCTTTGTCAGGACTAATGTGAAGTTAGTGTTAAGTAAGTGTTGTAAGGTGACAACCCTCAAGAATGTAGGAAGAATCTGCTCAGGTCTTTCTCTTCTATCTTGGTTTCAGTTCAAAGCAGAAGTTGTTACACTGTTCACACGGAAAATATCCAAAACACAAGTGGTTAATGATCAGCGAATTATCACAAAAAAAAAATTGAGATTCAGCCTCAAAAGCACAGCCCATCAAAATGACCTAGGTTGCTCTGGGACATAAAAACTAGCAACTTATAACCAGGCACAGTGGTGTGTCCCTGTAGCCCCAGTTACTCAGGAGTCTGTGATGGAAGCATCTCTTGAGTTCAGGACTTCAAGTCAAACCTGGGAAACATAGCAAAAAAACAGTCTCGAAAAAATAAATTTTTTAACAAAAATAAATAAAACTAGCAATTTGTGTATAAATTTTTAGTATTACATTTCTGGAGGGATCGCAGAGGTTAATTACATTGTAAGGGACTTGAATGATCCACAGGTAGTGATTTACAGATTTCTATCACATCCCCACTCAACCTGTACAAAAGACAGATGTGTCTTGGAGAATGACAACAGATTTTCATAAACTTAAAAAGATAGTAGTTCCAAAGTAAACTACTATTCCAGATATTATTTCTGTACTAAAACAAATCAGCACGTCCTCTGATATGCAGCTTCTAATATGTCAAGTGATTTTTGTTTCTATCTACTTGTTAGAAGCAGTTTTATTTCAGTTGGGAGGGCCAGCAATACAACTTTACAGTTCCACCTTTGAAGAAACAGAGCTGGAAAATGGGTGAATAGGAGATCCAAGGGATGTGAAATCAAATGTCTGCAAATGAGCATGGGGCACATAAATTGTTGTGTTCTCTGTGAGTGCTTACAAAAAACCATCTCAGCAAAGGAAAATCTTAATAATTACATGAGCAGGATGACCCATTCTGTGGATGTCTTTCCCCCAATGGGCACATGATAAAAGAGATAGAGGTTTTGCAGGTGCCTTTTTTGTTCTGTGCTTATATGAATCTTGAACACACAGTTTTTTAATTATCATTGAGTTCTGAGTATTTATTAATTACCTTGATGTTTACGTTTTTAGTCCAAGAGTTATTTTACAATATATTATGTGGTTTCCAACTACATGGTAGGCTTGTGCAGGGAGTTGTTTTGGTTTTTGTTTTGAAGCTATCTTTTTGTTTATGATTTCTAATTTCACTGCATTGAAAAGAGAGAACATTGCTATTATTCATTTGAGATTTACCGAAATTTCCTTTATGGCCTAAAACAAGATACATTTTTGTAACTTTTTGATTGTTCAATAATATGTACCCTGTGCTTACTGCAAGTCTTCAATGTATTAAACAGAATAAGCTTACTAATTGCATTTTAGGGATTTTTTTTTAGAGATTTTATCTTTTTTATTCTTAATCTATTCTCAATATATTTGTGTCTTTTGTTTTAAATGTACATGATATAGATTACATATTCTTGTATTTTATTTTTTAACCCAATCTGAGATGCTATATTTTTAAATAATTAGCTTAAATCATTTACATTTATTTTATATTCAGATTTATTTCAGCTATCCCATTTTTAATTTTTTATTTATTGTATTTTCCCTTTTTTCCTTTTCCATGATTTCTATTTGGGTGGAACTATTTCTTCTCTGTTGATTTAAAAGATAAACATTCTATTTTTATTCTTATTGTGATAGCTGTTAATGGAAGACTTACTTACTTATTCTTATTGATTTCCTACAGTTATCGACATTTGTATCTTCCCCTGTGAACAAAAGTTCTTTAGCATGCTCTCACATCTCTTTAATTTCTCCCACACAACCCATTATTAATATTATTTAGATATTTAGTTCTGGTTTATTGTACTTGTGCTTTCACTTTCTGACTTCTTTAGTACTATATTTAATTTTTCACAATAATCTTACACACTGTTTGATCACTGTTATCTCCTCAATCACTTCTGATTTGAGGACTTTCTCCAAGAGCATGTGGTAGGGGTTTGTATGCCAAGGCCTTGCAAGCTGAGAGCATTTTTTCTTATATTCTCATATTCGAATGATGATTTAGCTGAATAAGAAAGAAATTGGAGCTCAAAGTATTTTCCTTCAATACCTTAAAAATATTCATTGTTTTTCATTTTAATATCTAATGTTGAAGTTAAAAAATGCGGGGCCAATCCAGTTCACTCTCCCTTGTGGGAAATGTACCGTTTCTTGAAACTTTTAGAATTTTCTCCTTGCCTTTTAATGTTCCTGAATTTTACTAGTCAATGACTGGATGTGGATATTTCCTTATCTCCTCTCTTTAGCCCTGTCTGAGTCCTTTCAAGCTGGTATTTTTCCACTTTAGTAATAGGAAATTCACCCTTTTTTGTTAGATTAAAGGAGTACATGTGCCACAGTACCTGATCAGCAGTTTTCAGTCCTCCTCGCTTTCTGCCCTTCCCCGTTTTGGAGTCCCCTGGGTTCCCATCTTTGTGTCCATGTCTATTCAATGTTTAGCTCCTGCTTATAAGTAAAAACACATTATTTCTTTCTTTAAATGTTTATCTTTTCCTTTTCTTTTCTCCTAGAATCCTATCAACTGGATATTTGCACCTTCTCTCGTCCTTCACATATCTTAGCCTTTACTTTTTTCTCTTTATTCTTTCTTCCTCTTACTTCTTCATTTTTATCTGCTGCTTCACTATTCATTCTTCTGCTACATCCTTGCTGATACTTACCCCAACTCTTAGGTACTTTATTTCAATATAACAGTCTTCATTCAGAATATTTTCTCTTTCAGGTTTTTATTTATACAATTTCTTATTCTTGCTTCATATTGCTAATAAGTATATTTATCACTCATATTTTAAATTATTGGCATATCTGATCTAACAATCCTGCTTAAAATAGTATATGTTGTTTAATTTGTCTTTCATATATCTGTGTGTGTGTATATGTATATGTATATGTATACAGTGAGAGATGCCCATATATTTAACACACTTTTGTTGTGTATACACATAGTGTTGAGCACTGCGCCTGGTGCTGAGGGTAGAGCTGTGAGGTGGAAAGGCATGGTTTCTAGCTTATGGAGAGCACGGTCTAGTATGTGCGTGTATGGGGGGCGGGTAGCAGGCAGGTTAGTACGAAAGTGCAAAATGCAGTGCTAATGCCTATGACGGAGAAAGCACTGAGTGAAATAGGAACACCGAGGTACAGTACCAGCACAGGTTGGAATAACTAGAGACAAGCCAGAAAGAACATCTAGACAGAAATTAAGGAAAAAAATAGCAATAAAGCAGACAAGTGGGACTTGAGAGAAGAGATTTCCAGATACAGTGTAAAAACAAAAGGCTTGGCGATAAGAAAATCGTTGTTTTCACTTATTTATATTAGGTTATATTAGCTGCATGCACAGGTCTGATAACAGGAAGTTGAGGTAACACCTCCTCTATTGGCTTCTGTTTCCTCTGTACCACCAGTAGATGAGATTATCTACCGACTTGAAGGGGGAAGGTTATGAGGGCGTGAAGTATTAAGTACAGGTGAGAAAGTATGAGATATAAGTAGCAGGCATTTGTTCCACTTTAGAGTTTGGATACAGAAAGTTGTTAAAGATTTTTTGCTCTCATCCTAACCCTAAGAACAAATAATAATCTACAAAATTGTAGCTTTCCTTCCTGGCTTTTTACCTCATCCCACAGCTAAGATACAAAGAAACCTAAAAGGACTAAATAAGAAAATAAATGTCCCTCTCTAGGAGAAAAAAAAATACCTAATGTTGCTTTTATTCCTTGCTAAGAGGCAGGAAAAGGAGGAATATGCCATAGATGTCAAGAATAAGGGAAAAAATCACAATGCTAACTCACAGTGAATCAACCCTCTAGGCTAGAATGTGACTTGCTTTGTTCAAGGCCAAGTTAGAAGTGTTAGGCCAGCAGAATCTTGAGGAGTGCTTGCACAACGGGGCTTATCCTTTTCAAACATTCTGTATTGAAGCCCAGCTGCCATTAAATAAGATCAAGAGGCCATATTGAGGAGGCCTGGAAAATGAAACATCATGTGAATATAAAGGCCTTGTAGAGAGAAATATGAAGGCCCCAGAAATAGGAGAGAGGCCGGCTATTTGGGAATTTCCAGCCCAGCCCAGCTACCAGGTAAATTAAGCCACATAAGCGATTTCGATCAATATCATGTGGAGCAGAACTGCCTCATCTACCAGAAGCATGACGAATATGTATGTGAAGCCACTGCTGGGGGAGAGTTTGTTACACAGCAATAGATAACTGATAGACCAGCTGAACTTTTAACAAACTTAATTGCACATACAATATATGTAATACATTAGAATCACAAGAAGGCTAGCTACAGAACAAGTCTGAATCCAGCTACCCACTTTATTCCAAAGACATTCACCAAGTGCATAGAAGTGACATGCTGGTGGCTAGAGGCAGGATAGAAAAGCTAAGAGTTCTCCCTGAAGTACTTGTGCCCAGGCTGAAGAGCAACAGCAGAGTGGGAAGCCTGAGACTGTAACTATGATGAAGCTTGAACTTTCACTGAGTGTGAGGCGGTGAATACTTAAGGTTTTTCAGGGTGGAAGAGCTATCTTAAAACAGAAGAAAAAGTCTGACATCAATGACTTAACATTCTGTAGAAAGAAGCTAGAATAATAAGAGTAAAGTAAACCCAGAATATGGCAAAGTAAGAAAATAATAAAGATAAGAAAATAATAAAGAAGTCAATAAAATAGAAGACAAAAGGGAAAAAAGTTAACAATGTCATATGCTGGGTCTTTGAAATGATGAACAGAATTGATAAAGTCTGAGTTATTCTAATTTAGACATAGGAGATACTGGGAGAAAAAGAAATAGAAAAAGAGGCTAATACAATCTGCCACAATCAGGAATGAACAAGTGGTTATCACAGCAAATCCTACGGACATTAAAACAATAACAGGAGAATGTTATAAGCAACTTGATGCCAAAAAGTTTATTGGCATGTAGGACTATTTTTCCTCGGGGATCTAGTGTCTGTCGATGTTTTGTTTTGCTTTCTGGGCTGGTGAACAAGAGGGTATTAGCTATTATTCTGTCCAGAATTGTGTAATGAGAATGGCTTGAAGGCCAGGCTCTAGTCAGTCAGTCCTAGTGAGTTAAAGGAGAAAAGCAAGGAGGGTAGCGAGCCCTCGGCACACGAAACCACCACTGATACTCTCCTTTGCCGCCGTTCCACCAGGCAGCGATCTCTGAGCAGTTCCACCCTTATGTACTTAGGAAGAAGCACCATCGGCAGAAGGCAGCCTTCCCACGCTGTCGCTCCGTCGTCATTGGGCCATCAGAGGGGAAGGAACGGATGAGTGAAAGTCCAACAGCAACTTGGCTTCGCTCCGGCTGCTTTCAGTCATCTCACCCCAGCAGCGCTTTTCTGCTATTCCATTATTACCAGTGGGCTGTTGCCAACAATCTCTCTGACGAAGAAGTGGGTTACTGTTGCCCAAGGAAGTGTGGAAGAGGCAAGAGCAGAACTTCGAAACTGCCCTCCCTCCTCGCACTGCCTTACAGCCCTACCCGCTTGCTTCACAGTTTTTTCAGGTTGATTTCTCCATCTTGACGGGAACCAAAAACATTTTTAATTCTGCCAGAAGCCCTGTGGTTTACACTGATATTATTCTTGACCATCATCCAATATTTAAGTCCATCTTGTCAGCTCTCCTCCCACAGTCTCATTCCCATTTTGCTTTGGGCTTCTTTCCTCTAACCCAGTCATACTGCTCCCTTCCCTCTAAAGCCTATCTATTGTGTCCTAGAGAACCTCCTCTCAGAATAAAAATATCTCTATTACATCCTCCATCCTTCCCAACTCCTTGCCTTAACTGACTCCTGGGTGCACCCCAAGTACACAGCCTCCACCGCATGCCGCTCAGGGGCCGATTCCTGTTCTCCCATGTATACTGGGCTTGGGTACTAGGATCAGCTTTTTCCTTGTTCTCTGGTGCTGCTGTCCAGATTTTTTTCTCTGCCTCCTTCAGGTAAAAATATCTGCTCCTTTAAGGATTATGCATCTCTTATTCCTCATCATTCTTGCTGACCAGCCTTCAGCCACCTCTCTCTGATTATTCAAAGACTTTAGCAAACACAATCTTTCTACCTACCTCATGTCATTATCCTCTGTGACTTCAGCATTGTGTTGTCAGCCCATTTATTACACTGTCCTTTAAATACCTTCCTCTCCTCAATTCCAGTGCCTTCAACTCCATGCCATCTTAGCTATTATTTCAGTTTAAAGAGCAACAAAAATCATGTTCATTAAGTGCTTACTATTTGCCTGGAAATACACTTAGTATTTTATATGACTGCCATATATAACCCTGACAGCATTATTTCAAAACTTCAGAAAACCGAAGTTTTGAGAGTTTAGGTAACTTTTCCAGGCCAGTCACATAGTTCACAATTAAAAGAGCCAAGATTCAGAAAGATTCAGTCAGGAAGGGAAGAAAGAACACTTAAAAACTTCAAAGTCAAAAATATATGAATTTTTATTTTATCTACACTCTCCTCTCCTCCTTATGGCACTAAAGAAAAAGGTCAAGAATTTATCCATTTCTTCCAGATTTACTGATTTATGTGCATAGTGCTGTTTATAGTAATCTCTGATGGTAGTTTGTATTTCCCAGGAATCGGTGGTGATCTCCCTTTATCGTTTTATATTGCATCTACTCGATTCTTCTCTCTTTTCTTTTTTATTAGTCTAGCTAGTGGTCCGTCTATTTTGTTGATATTTTCAAAAAACTAGCTCCTGGATTTATTGATTTTTTGAAGGATTTTTTTTGTGTCTCTGTCTCCTTTAGTTCTCCCCTGATCTTAGTTATTTCCTGTCTTCTGTTTGCTTTTGAGTTTTTTTTATCTTGCTCCTCTAGCTCTTTCAATTTTGACAATAGGGTGTCGATTTTTTGTCATGTGTGCATTTATTGCTATAAATTTCCCTCTAGACACTGCTTTAAATGTGTCCCATAGGATCTGGTACATTGTGTCTTCATTCTCGTTGGTTTCAAAGAACATTTTTATTTCTGCTTTCATTTCATTGTTTATCCACTCATCATTCAGAAGCAAGTTGTTCAGCTTCTATGTGATTGGGTGGTTTTGGGTGATTTTCTTAATTCTGAGTTCTAATTTGATTGCACTGTGGTCTGAGAGACTGTTTGTTATGATTTCCGTTCTTTTGCATTTGCTGATGAGTGATTGCTTCCAATTATGTGGTCAGTTTTGGAGTAAGTGCAATGTGGTATGAGAAGAATGTATATTCTGTGGATTTGGGGTGGAGTGTCCTGTAAACGTCTATTAGGTCCACTCGATCCAAATCTGCGTTCGAGTCCTGGATATCCTTATTGACTTTCTGTCTTGTTGATCTGTCAAATATTGTCAATGGAGTGTTAAAGTCTTCCCCTATTATTGTGCGGGAGTCTAAGTCTCTTTGTATCACATTGAGATACCATCTCACACCAGTTAGAATGGCGATCATTAAAAAATCTGGAGACAACAGATGCTGGAGAGGATGTGGAGAAAAAGGAACGCTTTTATAGTGTTGGTGGGAGTGTAAATTATTTCAACCATTATGGAAGACAGTGGGCGTTTCCTCAAGGATCTAGAAATAGAAATTCCATTTGACCCAGCAATCCCATTACTGGGTATATACCCAAAGGATCATAAATTGTTCTATCATAAAGACACATGCATACGTATGTTCATTGCAGTGTTGTTTACGATGGCAAAGACCTGGAACCAACCCAAATGCCCATCGATGATAGACTGGACAAAAAAAATGTGGCACATGTACACCATGGAATACTATGCAGCCATAAAAAATTTTGAGTTCATGTCCTCTGTAGAGACATGGGTGAACCTAGAAACTGTCATTCTCAGCAAATTGACACAAGAACAGAAAACCAAACACCACATGTTTTCACTCATAGGCAGGTGATGAACAATGAGAACACTTGGGCACAGGGAAAGGAACAACACTCACAGGGCTAGGTGGAGGGGTGGAGGGAAGGGGAGGGGAGGGGAGGACAGCGGCGGTGGAGGCCAGGAGGATGGGGAGGGATAACACCAGGAGGAATGCCTTACATAGGCAATGGAGGGGGGGTGGGGGGGGATGGAGACAGCAAACCATCATGGCATGTATGTACCTATGGAACAATCCTGTAGGATGCAGGACGTGCACATGTACCCCAGAGCCCAAATACAATAATAATAATAAAAAGAATTGATCCACCAATGACTTGGAATCTTCTGTATAAAAGCAGCTGGATATGTTGTTAAGTTGGCGAGAGAAGTGAATCATTTTTAAAAAGCATGAAACATAATAAATCAGTTTTCATCTTTGTTAGAAAATAAAGATATTTTGCTAGACATTCCTAGTGCTGACATAGTTATTACCGGAATATTTATGAAAGTTGAACAAAATTGGTCCCAAGATAGTCAAAAACAGTCTAATATGCTGAAAAAGAAAATAAATATCTTGCAAATCCGAATTCATGAGAGGAATCTAAAATACCTTACTCTTACTTCTTCTTTTTCAAAAATAATGATGTCTAATTTTATTGACCTTTTATTAGTTTTCAAGCATTATTTAATGACCATGTCTACATAATATTTATACCCATAGACATGAAGAAATAGAACAAGGAAATCATTAGTATGATTTTACAGCATATATTATATATCTATATATTGTACAAATACATATGTATTTTACATATGTATATCTAAAATCTCCTATTCTGTTCTGGAAAACTCTAACACACACATCATGCATCATATGTATTTATTAAGATGGATGTTAAGTATATGGATGTTTGCTTTACAATTATTCTTTGCATATTATTATTTCTACATGTTAAATATGTATTAAAACCAATTGATTTTAAAGATCAACACAGGTTTGGCTCTTGTCTCCCAGTGGCTTTCCCTGATTCTCAAGCCACTGAGATGAAATAACATGCTGCAGTCCCCCATGCTGCTGGGTGGGCAAAAGCCCACTGCAGAACCATCAGGCAAGCAGCCCCTAGGGATAAATTTGGGGACAGAAAGTAGCAAGCCTCAGTTCAGTATGAGACCTAAGCCTTGTTTTCCAACACAGTCCATGGAAAAGCCCTATCTTTGTAGATAATGAAGTGATGCTTTGATAGTCAACCTTATCAAATCAGTTTCACAATTTGATAAGGTTGTGAAAAGACACAATTTCACAAAGAATAAGCCTATCAAATTCCACTATTGTGACTACATATAAATGCTTATAGAGAAGTATTCATAGGTATTAAAAGTTGTAATGACAACCAAAAATGCCAAGTCATGAATCTGCTCTCTATTTATGAGCCATAACAGGATTTTTCATTGGATAACATGAACAGTAATTTCTTTCAAAAATACAAATCTTTTCAACACCATTTCACAACTAAGGCATCTAACTTCCAGCAGACCACCCAAAGTCACCCAAGTCACTGTGATTGAACTACTCATGGTACACGCCTTAAAGGTACATTGATTCCATGGCATATGCCATATTGAACTTTCAAAGCAAAGCAATTCCTGATGAATGCTATAAAATGAGTGCACTTAAGTCTCACATTCTTGCAAAATGTTGCCACCTTAATTTAAATGTTATATTGTAATAAATATAAACTAATGTCATCCATTAAAGGAGTGCCATCACTTAACAAATTTTGATCATTCTAGATTTAACTTTTGAAGAGTACTCTCAATATTTGTATTTTTGTATACATCATTTTTTGATGATATACTTGTCATGGGCACTATGTCCAAAAGTTCTTCAGTCACATCTAAATTTTTATCAATACCAAGATAATATAGAATATTGGGTGGTATTATTTATATCTGTGCTCTCTTCAGCTACAATTAAAAGGATTCTATAATGCTCCTATGCATACCTTCAACATACCAAGAAATGGTATTTCTAAAGAGGCGTCTATCTGCAAGTGCTTGCCTCTGTTAAGACAGTTTCTGCTACACTCAGTAGCTATAAATTCACCATCTGTAAATGTTTTGATGCTTGGTCAATTTTTTTAATTAACCCATAACTACATTTTACAGCATCTGTACCTACATTCCAAAGGAAACCCTACTAAAAGTTTAGTTTCTTTATCCAAGTCTCAGGTTTTTCTTTTTTATCAATTATCTTACCTCAGTCACACTCCTAGAATGGTTTGTTTCCTAATGATCTTAAGTCGCATTCTTTCAAAACAAATGTCCTTTTAATATTAAAGGCATAGAATATTTTTCTCTTATATGCATACACACAAAATACGCCGTGCTGCTCTCTCCCATTTTTCTTGCCTTGTGTAGCCTTCTTGGTCTATCTTTTATTGTGCCACTATTGCTACAGACCAGGATACAGGACATGTTTCACTTCTGTATTAGTAAATGGTGACCCACACTCAGTCCCAGTGGAAAAGAGACCACATGAAGAGGCAGAGTCTGGAGTAATTCCAGGATTCACCTCCCGTCAATAACTGTGGCCCCAAAATGTGGGTTCATTACTATCAAATAGCCTGATGTTTCAAGAGATGCCCAATATGCACACTTGAGGTTAAAAACACACACATAATTTTTAACATCGGCAAACAATTCCATTTTTCCTAACACTGTACAGCTCAGTAAAACACATTACTGGCTAGGTGTAGTCTACAGTCTATGTATCTGAGACTCCAGAAAACACTTTGGTATTTCAGTTGTTGACATGACCTTACCAAATGCAAAGGTAATTTAAGATACATAAACTTAAGCAATTCCCAAGGAAACATAGGACTCCAGTGGCAGGTAATTAAATTCTGGGTTCCTAAGCTCTGCTGAAAAATACCTGCACTTCTGACTGAATGGCAAAACAACAGATATCTGGCCCATTGTCATGCAAGCTCATTCTGGACAGCATTTAAATGGAAAGCTGAAGGAAAAGTTGTTACCATTTTCCCTTAAATCTTTATGCATGGTGAATGGAAAGATAAATGGAAGAAGTTACCTTTCTCCCTTCAGTCATTACACACAGTAAGACTATGATTTTTACCTTTTTATTAATCTTTTTCTGTTTTATAAAATCTGAAAGTGTGAAAGTGTGTCATTTAGTTCCATTTTGTGGCTTCCCAAGAGTAAAAGTACTAGAATATCTGCAATTTCCGGTAAAAACAAATATCCTCCTACCCAAAGGAGATAAAGATGATGATTAACTCCTACTTAAATTTAATGATTCAGGGCCCCGTGTGGTGGCTCATGCCTGTAATCCCAGCACTTCAGGAGGTCAAGAGGGCAGATCGCTTGAGGTCAGGATCTTAAGACCAGCCTGGCCAACATGATGAAGCCCATCTCTATTAAAAAATACAAAAATTAGCTGGGCATGGTGGCAGGCATCTAATCCTAGCTACTTGGGAGGCTAAGGCAGGAGAATCACTTGAACCCTAGAGGTGGAGGTTGCAGTGAGCCAAGATCACATCACTGCATTCCAGCCTGGGCAACAGAGTGACTCCACTTCAAAAAAAAAAAAATTTAGTAATTTAGTCACAAAGCTAAAGACATACTCTGTCCTATCTGAGAAAGCAACAGAATAAAATAATTTCTGAAAAACTTCCTGGTGACTAATCATCTAATTTCATATGGTTTTATAGAATGACTACCCTCTTAGGAGTTAATTAACAGTCATTTAATGAAAAATTTATGACAGCAATTTCAGTTCTAACTTCTTAATGATTAATAAAATTTATTAATCAATGTTTTTTAATCTTTAATTATTGTTACTCTTATAACACAATTCTATCACCTATTTTACTAAATTAACCTTTATGCAGCAATGAAAAAATACAAGGCCCAAGTCACGGATGGACTGCATTTGAGAACAGACACTGATGACAATATTAAGAACATTTCTTAGGTTAAAGCTCTTCATAAGTTTTTAAAGTTCTTTTTTTTTTTTTTTTTTTTTTTTTGAGACAGGGTCTCGCTCTGTCGCCAGGAGCCAGGCTGGAGTGTAGTGGCGCGATCTTGGCTCACTGCAACCTCCACTTCCTGGGATCAAGCTATTCTCCTGCCTCAGCCTCCCAAGTGGCTGGGACTACAGGCACACACCACCACACCCAGCTAATTTTTTTGTATTTTTAGTAGAGACGGGGTTTCACCATGTTGGCCAGGATGATCTCCATCTCTTGACCTCGTGATCCGCCTGACTCATCCTCCCAAAGTGCTTGGATTACAGGCGTGAGCCACCGTGCCTGGCCAAGTTTTTAAAGCTCTTAATTGACTTGCAATCATAGGCTAGACAGACCCAACAAAGTGTGTAAAACTAGTGGTAGTGCATGCAAATAATGTTTTAAAAATGGGACCAAGGAAGTACAATAATTCAGCCAATTTACTCATTGGTATATAACAGCAGTAATACTTATTCATCTCATAAATGTTAGTTTGGCACCTACTATGTGTCTGCTAAGCCCACTATACTAGGCTCTGGGGTTAAAATGATGAACAAGCACCCAGAGAGATTATATAATTACTACTTATTGAGTGTTGTGTCATATATAATACTATTATAAGAAGATACATTCATTTGAATTGCAAAACTGAAGCATAGCCTACTATAAATATCCTTGTAGCCTTTCTACATTTTCTACTTAAACATTTGGAAGTTTCAAATATGCAGAAATGATACCTGTTAATAGTATTATGCACATATTAGAGGTAATTGTGCGTTGTGATACCAAGTATTTGAAAGCCTTGAGGATTCATTATTTAATCAAGTGGTTCCAGAGTCAACTAGCATATTATTAACCAGCTTCTCTACTCTGCCTCATGCAAAATATTTGTGTACAGAAAATAAGCATTAAGCTTGAAACATCCCTGTGAGGAATTTTATTTCCATTAAAAATATAAATCTGTATATATATAAACAAATATGCACACACACACCCCTTGTATATGTATATCCTAAATATACACTGAAGAATCCTAGAAAATGTTCAGCACAGTAGCAAAATCTCCATTAATGCAATTAGATTCATTAAAATAAGTCAGATTTTCTTGAAGAAATTGCTCATTACAAGTCTGGGACAAGAAATGTACAAGAAGTACATGGACTATCTTGACATATCAAACAGTAAGCAAGCAACATGAATCAAGGGCCAACTTGAAGAGATACTACTGGTCAAAGATGGGATAGTTTGAGGTTCAACAAAAAAAAGGAATTGCAATCGGTTCAAACTTATCAAATATGTCTAAATTCATGAGCCTGTAATACTTTTTTTTAATTTATGATAGTCAACCAATTTTATTTTCTTGAATAATGACTAAAGGGGGAAGGGGATGAAGACTTGAGAAGAGAGCCTTCTTATATAAATTAAAATACTGAGCAAACAAATGGTTGAGGAGGGGGAAGATTTATTTATAAAATTATTCCAGTTATGAGATGAAAATGAGATTATAGAATATCTCCATTTGAATTCATAAATTAAGGCATCAACAGCTGCTAACATCAAAGAAAATCAAAACTAGATTTGATGCATCTTCTGATAAAAATAAAAATAAAAATAAACCAGGACCACCTATAGTCTTGCCAAAGTATTAGGATGTCAGTTTGATCCTTTCTCTGTATCCAGCTGCCAATTTGCAAGAAATACAGGAAACAAAGGAACAAGCTGAGCTGCACCATGAGTGTGCAATCAGTAAACTCCAAATGGTGGGAAACTGTAGAGGTCAAACAAAATAGCCCCAGTTCTTCAAAAAGTCATTTGCGAGGGAAAGATAGGAATGAAGGAGACTAAAAAACACACCATTTTTTTTATTTGGCAAGACTAAACTATTTTATCTAGGAATGCACCTTAGAAGAAAGAACCATAAAGAAATACAATGAAATGACTACGATAAAAGTCAGTGGGTTACTTTGGGAGAGGGAAGGAAGCTGTGATTGTGATGTGGCACACAGAGGGACTTCTGAGGTGCTGTCAAAGTTCTATTTCCTAACCTGAGTGGTGGTTATAAGGGTCTTCATTCATTCATCTGTACATATTTTGTGTGATTTTCTGCATTACTTTTTTCTGCATTTCTCGCAGTAGACAGCAGAGAACAAGTACCACCATGTTGATGTAGAATTCATCGTGGACTTAAACAGTTCACATTTTGTTCAGTGCTCACTTTCTGAGGATAAGCACCAAGTGAAGTTATTCATCAAATCAGGCAACTAGGAAATATCTATAAAGAACTAGTGTATTCCAGGCATTATTTTAAGCTTCTTTCTAAATTTACATTAAAATAAACTATCTTGGCATAACTAAATCATGAATTCCTGCTTTATTTATTTAATAACTATTGTGTACCCCCTGGGTACTGGGCATTGTGCCAAACATAAAAGGAGAAAGAAGGTAAACATGTTTCCTAACTTCATGAAGTTAATATAATCTCCATTTATAAATTGAGCAGTATACTGTAACTGGTTCTTAATAAGGTACTTGATATAGATGATCTCATTTCCATTCCCCAGAATCTCCATTTTATACAAGAAGAAACTAAAATTTTAAGAAATGATGTAGAATGCCCTTTTAGGTCAGTCTAATTTCCTAATCAGTGTTCTCAAGCGCTTGCCGAAGCTTCTTAAACTGGGATTCTAATTTTCATGGGGACACTTGATGATATGCCAGGGCTACAAAAAAAAAAAAAAAAAAAAAAAAAAAAAAAAAAAAAAAAAAAAAAAAAAAAAAAAAAAAAAAAATCAAAGAATAAACAAGCAGCATTTTCCTGGAGCGATAATTGTACTAAATGGTAAATAATTTAAGACATATTTGATACTAACATGTATATATTTTAGAGGGTTACATAAGGCTCAAATATATTTTTAAGATCAAACCCAAGGCTACAACAGAGTCATTTCACTCTAGAAGGTAGGGATAAAATCTTTATGATTCATGGCAAGTGATATGTGCCTATGTCTGTAATTCTTTATCCCACAGTCTTTACTTAGATAACTCAATTCAATCAACTGTCCCAGGTGACTAGTGTTAATAATTTCTAGTCATTGCAAATTTATCCTTATGGGTTCCTTGATGATTTAATTCTCCAGATTGATTGTATTAGTTAGGAGGTCTTAAAAAATGAGTAAGCTTTCTATACTGGTGAATATTTTCACTGTTCTAATTAAATAAACATATGTAATGTTAAAAGAATGAATTCCAAGTAAGATTGACTTTTGAATGGCATCTAATGGTTTGAAAGTGGTAGAGCTAAACTGATCAAAAGAAGTTATGATATTGTGGATCATGAGCTGAGATTCCATTCTGCACTCTTCAGAGCCAAGTTGTGAAATCTAATAGATATATAAACCAAAGCTTTTTATAAGTAGCAATGCAATTAAGAGCACGAGCAATACCAAAGTAAGTACCAAACTCCTTTTGGAAGAAAGAGGCTATAGGCATTTACCTGGCTCTGGCTATAGATCCCTCCAAGTACACAGCTACATTTCTTCATGGTTGTGCCAAAGACTGATGGTAGCTGGGGTGGGGGAATGATTCACACTAACAGGACAGTCATCCAAAGAAAATTCTGTGCCAGGAGTGAGGAAATCATTGACTGGGAAGTGATGCAGGAGATTCAAGAGCCAAAAGAATTTAACTGAGCTAGGGCTCAAACTGGAAAAGCCAAGCAGACAAAAAGTTGGAAAAATAGATTGTAGGTCAAAACTGGGTGATCAGAGATGATATCAGGATACAAGAAAGCAAAAGCCAGTAGAGAAACTGAATTTCCCAGCAGACCATACAGAACAATAGGCAAGGAGACCTAGTATCTTTAAAACAAAGAAACAAACAAAAAGTTGTTATATAATCCATCTTTTATTTGAACCCTAAAAGTAACCCTAGATTTTTAACAAGCATGGCTAATGGGAAAAAAATATGCCTTTTTAGGATGTCCAAAAAGAGTCAAGTTTAGTAGTGGTAGATGAAAACAGAACTTTGAAGATCAATATTTATCATATGATAAATTACCCTCTGTCCCACTGTCTTAGTCCATTTTCGGCTGCTGTAACAGAATACAATTGGCTGGGTAATTTATAAAGAATAGAAGGTTTTTTGGCTCATAGCTCGAGAGGCTGGGAAGTCCAAGAGCATGGTGCCAATAGCAAGGCTACCTAGCAAAGGCCTTGTGCTGCATGATCCCATGAACAAAGTCATCACATGGCAACAGAACACAAGAGACAGAGAGAAAGAAATGGGGCCAAACTTCATCCTTTTATCAAGACCACTTGAAAATAAATAACCCATTCCCCAAAAATGGTATTAATCCATTCATGAGAGCAGAATCCTCATAATCTTATCACCTCTTAAAGACTTTACCTCTCAATACTGTTATACTGGCAACTAAATTTCAGCATGATTTATGGAGGTGACATTCAAACTGTAGCACCCACATGGTTCTATAAATTAAGGGGAAAATAAGATGTACTGTTTAATATTAAATAAATATCTCAAAATACAATAAAATTTAACACTGTCACTTCTCTTTGAGAAACTAAGGTTGGTTGGTCGGTTTTCATTTCCCACTCTTAGCACTGTGCCTCACACAGAGTGGACCCTCAACATGCATTTGACAAATAAATGAAGGATGATTCTGTATCTGGTCAACATAGCACTTCTTTGTCATGATTCCTCAGTGAAATTCCAATCTCTTTCTTGCCTTGGATTTCTTCCAAACTATTTTATTTGTAATCGTTTTACTCTAAAATTTCTGTATAAAAATAACCAGAGCAGAAGGGTTGAATTCCATTTAATTTGTTTCTAAAATGGTGCAATTTTCTTAAGTTTTACATGGATAATTCTTTAGATTTCAACCTTTAGAGATGTTTTATTCCAGTTTCAAAACACATGTCTGCAGTGTTTGCACTTGGACAGAGATTGCTGTTTTAGAACCTCTAATTCTGTTGTTCCTTATCCTAAAGTTAACAAGAGGCAGAATCACTTTTACAAATAACAGTGACAGTGGTACAACAGTGATTTGAAAGCTGCTGGTTTGTAATTTACAGTTTATTTCAGAACTTTCATAGTTAGTGAACACATAAAATAAAAATGATTCCACATTTGGCTGGATAAGTTGCCTGTTTTTAATAGATTACAATAACACAGGAGGGCAATATCTGGATAAACTAAAAGACATATGAAAGGCCTGCATTTGTTCATCAACACATTGTATGGCCAATGTAGATCTTGCAGGAAAAAAATACTCTGCAGTGAAAACTAATTAGTCAGAGATATTTCTTTTAAGAAGTCAAGGGTTATCATAACTGAATGCTTACTCTTTTAATCTACCTTCCTGCAGATCTTTCTGAAAACTGCCTCATTTTTTTAAAAAATCACTTATAATAAGGAAAAAAATATTTCCCTGTGGGAGATTTAGATCTGGAAAGAAGTAGAAAACAAGTTATTTTCATGGCATAGAATTTATATGTTTAACAAACAAGAAATTCTAAGAATACTTGTGGAGAAACATATTACTTTCAGCCCTCAATCAGAAATCAACATGTCAGGGACTTTCACTTCCAGCCAAAATTGATTAACAAAGACTGGTTTATTGCCCCCAACTTAAACAGCTAGAAGACCAAACAAAACATATGCAATAAAAGTAGTTTTCAGACATTGGTCAACAGGCAGTGTGAGACTTGAGCCCTGAGAAAATGGAAACAATTGGGGTGAATTCTACTTATTGCCTAGATGAATTTCCATGCAGCAGCACAGAGAGGGTGTGACCCTAACAGAGACTGATGGTATTGCTGGGTTGAAGAGAGAGAGTTCAGAGTATAGGGATGCCAAGGAAGCTAGAATGTGTAGGAAAGAACACTTAAAGAGGAGGGAGCCGCACAGAGACCATGTCCAGCCTTAACCATTGTGCTATGACAGTCTTGGCATGCCAAAGAGAAAACTGCCGCAGGCCAGGCAAAAATTCAGTAGACCAAACAATTCCCTGAACTCACACAGGGCTTGGAATATTTTGTTTTCCCACCAGTCAGAATGGAAAGATGTCCCAATACCCAGGGCATTGGGTAGAGCCCTCAGAAGGGTATCGCCTTAGCAGTGAGACTAAATTAGCCCTAGACTAAATATTGCCCTCGATCTGCCCAATAAAACCTAAAAGCAAGCCTCTGAAGGATCAAATTGATTTCATGTAACTTAACTGCATACTAGAGCAAAGCCCAAAAACATTTAAAGGACTATGACAAAATCTAGCATGCAACAACATAAAATAAAATTCACACCCAATCAAAAACTGCCAGTAATGTATGACCCACAACCAAAAGCAGAATCAAGGAATAGAAACTGATTTAGAAATTATAAAATGATGAAATTAGAAGAAAAAAACATAAAAATAACTATTAAACTACTACCTATTAAAACTATGATTTATATATTCAAGAGGGGGAGGAAAACATAACATGAGGTAGATAAAAATGAGAGCATTTTTTAAAGATCCAAATGAGACTTCTAGAGGTGAAAAATACAATATGTAAGGGAGGGAGTCAACATGTTTCAAGTAAATTTGTTGTGGGGCAAAATCCATAAAAACTTGATATCACAAATTAATCAGTGGAGTCATTTATGTAGATAGCAGCTCTCAAGACTCTCTAATCAAATGAGTCTTTATTATAGCAGAATTGTTTCCCAAATTTTCTTAGGGCATTTCTCAATGGCAAGAAGCCAGATGAAGCTTCTTTCATCTTAAGGCATCTAATCATATTTGCCATCAAAAAGCATGATCTTCCCTATTCCTGTAGATTTCAGGAGCTATTCTAAAAGGACTGGTAGAGAAGACACAAAATAATCAAATATTTACCCATGTACAATGAGGTCACCTGTGGCCTTGTATCTACCAAGACGCTTTGCAGTCCGTATCCTGCTTAGGTTCTCGGTGGAATATGCCACTACTTCTTTCTTAAAACTCTCTCCATCCTCAGTTCACCATCATTTCTCTTTCTGTTTCCTCTTTTCCTAATCCCTCCCTCTCTGTATTCTTTGCTGATGCTCAAAAAGATTATTAAAGCTAAGAACATTTAATTTTCAGAGCTCCTATCAATCTGTTCCAGAGTCGGACATTTTTATAAAATTTGTAAGAATTTATAAAAGTAATATATGTTCCCTGACTTTTGAAATACAGCTATGGGAAAATTGAGTTGGGGGACATGTAGTGCAGGTTTAAAGGGATACGGGCATTTCTCAAAGACATTTCACTTTTGGTTCCATAATACTCTAATAAAACTAATATAACAATAAAGCAAATCATATGAAATTTTTAGTTACCCTGTGCATATAAAAGTTATGCTTACACTTTACTGTGGTCTCTTTAGTGTGTAATCGCATTAAATTAATATCTGAAAATGTGTATCTTAGTTTTAAAATATTTCATTGCTAAAAAATGCTAGTGACCATCTGGGCTTTCAGCAAGTCATAATCTTTTTGCTAGTGGAGAGGCTTGCCTCCATGATGACAGCTGCTGACTGATCTAGGTGGTGGTTCCTGAAGACTGGAGTGGCTATAGCAAGTTCTTAAAATAGGACAACAACGAATTTTAGCATATGGATTGACCCTTTCACAAAGATTTCTCTGTAATATGCAATGCTGTTTGATAGCATTTTACCCACAGTAGAACCTCTTTCAAAATTAAAGTAAATCCTTTAAAACCCTGCCACTGCTTTATCAACTAAGTTTATGTTAATATACTAAGTCCTTTGTTGTCATCTCAACAATATTCACAAAATCTTCACCAGGAATAAATTCCATCTCAAGCAACCATTTTCTTTGCTTATCCATACAAAGTAACCCTTGGTTCATTCAAGTTTCATCATTAGATTGCAGTAATTTAGCGACATCTTCAGGCTCTACTTCTAACTCTAGTTTTCTTCCTATTTCTACCACATCTGCAGTTACTTCCCCCACTGAAATGTTGAACTCCTTAAAGTTATCCATGAAAGCTGGAATCAACTTCTCTAAACCTCCTGTGAATACTGATATTTGACCTCCTCCCATGAATCACAAAATCCTTAAGCTTAAGTGGTAGAGCAAGATCCTGTCTCTTAAAAAGTAAATAAATAAAGTGAGAAATAAAAGACTTTTCACTTGAATACTTAGAGGCCACTAGGTTATTAATTAGCTTACTTTCAATATTTTTGTGTCTCAGAGAATAGAGAGGCCTGAGGAGAAGAAGAGAGATGTGGAAAGGGTCAGTTGTTGGAGCACTCAGAACATACACAACATTTACCAGTTAAGTTCACTGTCTCATATGGGCCCAATTCATGGCACTCCAAAAAAATTACAATAGTAACATCAGAGATCACTGATCAAATTGTGTGTGATCACAGATCATCATACAGATATAACAATAAGGGAAATAAATTGAAACATTGCAAGAATTACCAAAATATGACACTGAAACACAAAGTGAGCACATGCTGTAAGAAAAATGGTACCAATAGACATGCTTGATGCAGGGTTGCCACAAACCTTCAATTTTTAAAAATTAAAAATTGCAATATCTGCAAAGTGCAATCAAGCCAACCGCAATAAACAAGGTATGCCTGTACAATTACATGGTCTACAGTCACCTCCATATTTTGTTAAGTATTACTCATCATTGCAGAGCAGAACCCCTGCTGCCTACTGTGCCAACTCATTAAGCGTTACGACACTGAAGTGCAGGGCCAAAGCTCTCGTTGTAATGTGAACATATCCTACAACTCCAAGCACTAGAAGGATATAGAGAATGGAAGAAAAATAATGTCTGAAACGTACTGATTCAGTCATTTGCAAACATTTTTTCTAATCATCAACTGGGTAAAATTATAAATGGAGGGTTCAGTTATCAGCAATTTAATCTAAAAGGAAGTTCTTCTGTCAGAAATATATTGAATAAGGCAATATGAACAATGACAACTATACATACAAAAGAAAATATATTAGAATCCTGTATTTGTAGGTCACAAATCCATTACACTATTAAAAACAGCAAATTATCTGTATTTGATGTCTCATGTGCTATGCATCCCAAAAAGTAAGTTTACATCTTAGCACACATTTAGCCATCAGCTAATTTATCAGGTAAAGCTTTGCAACATAGGCTGGCACAGCTGGTACGGTTAGTAGGGTCAGGGTCAGGGATCCCGCAAGTTATGGCTAATATGAAAGGTGCAAGTCTAGAACCAGGGAGGCAGCCAATGTGGTTGAGGCCAGAGCAATCCGTGTGACTAGCAAGGCCCATGCCACCAGAGTGGTTGGTGGGGTAGGGGCAGTGAATGTGGCCAGCATAGCTGCCATGTTGATCAGAGCTAGGACTGAAGATCCAACAAGTACATTTGGCATGTTTAATGGACCAGAACCAATAATTCAGCCAGCAGGGCTGATGTGTTCAGCAGATCAAGGATTTAGCAAGAGGGTAGAAACCCAACTCTGTCATTTTTTTTTCTGAAATACCATTGAAATATCCATCACAATATTTTTCATCTACTCAAGACTGCAGTGTGAGCAAGAAATAAATTTCTTTTATGTTTGAGTCATTATATACATTGGGTGTATTCATTATAGCAGTTAACCTATTCTAGGTCACACACATACACACACCACCTCTTGTGTTACCTGCAGAGTCAAATAACTATTGTACTTAGTCTGGGAGACTCTAAATGAGAGGCAATGTTCCTGTGGGAAAGGTAGGTTTCTGTTAAAACAAGAAATAGGATACTGTAAAGATGTTCAGGGCAGAGCCAAGAATTTATGAAAGAAAGGATATTTCTAAAAGATGCAATGGAAAAACTTGCCAGAGATGGAAGCAGATATACACGCATTGAGAGCAGAAAGCACATAATGGTATTTTGATAAACATTAACACCTCAGAGACAACTGGATTGACTTGAATTGAGGGTTTTGGCACAAGAGAAGAATGATGGCATGGTAGGATTAGCTTCAAGGCTCTGGTTAGAATTCTGACACATGACAACCATTGCAACCCTACTGAGCCCATAACCTACAGATCAGTGCCTGAGCAAAGTTGCATTCAAATAGCATATGCCCAAGAGCTTTAAAAAGTTAGTTTAAAGAAATTCCATTCTTTACTTACATCTCCTGAAGGAATCTGATACAAGATGCACAGCAGTACCTCTCATATCCCTTTCTTCTTGGTCCTCTGGTTATTTCACATATGTCTTACACATGAGGAAAAAGACTCAAAACTATTAAATGAGGGAAGGAGCCGGGCTTTGGGACAGATAATTCCAGACTTGAGTTGGATAGTTAGCATTTGATTTCTGGTCTGCCAGTTACAAACTGTAACAAGTCAGTTAAGTGCTCTGAGCCACCTTTGCTGGAGGAGAGAGGATGATATTTCCCTCACAGATCTGTTGTTAGGATTATATTCTTAATTGAAATAGATGTCAGGCAATCATGTCAGGAAAATACCCGCAAATATCACTTTGGAGCAGGTTGGAAGACATAGGACTCAGGGTCAGTGGAGTCTCAAGTTTTCCTTTCTTGCAGCCTCCTGTGACACTCATGGACTGGCACAGAACTAGATGTACCATAGAGCTATGCTCCTGCGGTGGGACCCCACCCATGTCTCCCTTTTTATGGGACAATCATAAGTATATTCTTAACAGGGAAAATGAACGCCAAGGCTCTGGCAGCAGGCAGGATGAGCATATGTGCCAGCTGCTTGAAAGCTTGTGAGAAAACAGTGGCTGCCCAGAACACTTGGAAACCTGGGAGGCCTGTGTATTAGTCCATTCTTGCACTGCTATAAATATACTACCTGAGACTGGTCATTTATAAGGAAAGGCTGTTTCATTGATTCACAGTTTTGCATGGCTGGGAGGCCTTAGGAAACTTACAGTCATGGCAGAAGGAAAAGAGGAAGCAAGGTATGTCTTCCATGGCAGCAGGAGAGGGAGACAGCATGCACACAGGGGAAATCGCCACTTTTAAGCCATCAGATCTCGTGAGAACTCCCTTACTATCATGAGAAGAGCACGGGGAACCACACCCATGATCCAATCACCTCCCACCAGGTCCCTCCCTCAACAGATGGGGATTACAACTAAGATGAGGTTTGGGTGGGGACACAGAGCCAAACCATATCAGATTGCTTGCTAAGTGAAGTTAAAGTCAGAAACAGCCACTGTCACTGAGGGAAAAGGGAGCTCCTGGCACAACTAATTCAAATCACGAAGCTCTAAATCAATCTATAAAGCAACTCCTGAGACTAATCGTATGGCTTGTCTCCACAACAGGATATAGGTAAAGACTCTGAAAACCATGTGTACTCTGCAAATGTTTGTAAATGTCATCATTGATGAGTTATATTGACTTTCTTCTACATTTAAAACTGGTAATTGGAACTAGCCACTAAAGATACAGAAAACAAATGAGGTTTGGAGATAAACATACCTTGTTACTTCCAAATTCTACTCTCTATACTCTGGGACTTAGAGTCTTGATAATACCAAGCTTATATCAATTATTGTTCACCTTTTTGGCTCATTAACTTCTTTGAGAAAAAGACAAGCTATTCACTCTCAACCCTAGAAACACTGACATATATGTTGTGCAAATCCAAAAATCACATATAATTCCAAGGGATTCCAAGTAGACCCCAAGTTAAAATCCTGTGAGATAGATTACTAGCGCCATTCTGCTACGGGAAAACTGAGTCTTAAAGGAGTCAATGAATTTTCTTAAGGTAGGGAAATGTTTAACTGAAATGCAAATCCAGATCCTCTGAATCTAAATGCAATGCTTTTCTTATTATCTACACGGAGTTATCTCAGTTGTCCTACAAACATACATTCACCTGTAGCTTGGGCTCTGATGCCTCACTTCTCAGGGTACTTTAGAAAGGTGGGAGTCACTTATAGGCATCCACATTGCCCTTTTCACTTTCTATGATGGTACAATTACACAAATTCTTGGCATTGGTCTATTTCTTCCAAAAATATCTAAGTTTCTTTTATATGCTTGGCACTATAAGCTTCAGGGATAAGGAGCTGAAATCTGTATTGTCACCACAAGCATAAAGCTTGTAATCTAGTTTGCTACCTTTCCTGTGAAAAGCAGAGAACCCTTGCAATGATCATTTGGAAACAGTCTAAATACTATAAGAAATGTATAAAATATTCACCACCACTTTTAATATGTATCTTACATAAGATATATAACCAGCTTTGAGTTGGTTCATTGGCATATATACTTTACCTTAAAGGATATTGTTAATAATTAATGGAAAGATGTGAGTGGTGATTTATAAGATAGTTAGACATTTTTTTAACCCTTAAAAAATAAACTAGAGTTGACCTTGTGCAATGTAGAAGTTAGGGGCACTAACATCTGTGCAGTCAAAAATCCATGTATAACTTTTGACTTCCCGAAAATTTAACTATTCATAGCCTACTCTTGACCAGAAGCGTTATCAATAACATAGTCAATTAATACATATTTTGTATATTATATACTGTATTAGTCCATTTTCACACTGATAAAGGCATACCTAAGACCGGGGAGAAAAAGAGGATTAATTGAACTTACAATTCCGCATGGCTGGTGAGGCCTCAGAATCATGGCAGCAGGTGAAAGGCACTTCTTATATCAGGGCAGCAAGAGAAAATGAGGAAGAAGCAAAAGTGGAAACCCCTGACAAACCCACCATATTTCATGAAACTTCTTCACTATTGCAAGAATAGCAGGGGAAAGCAGGCACCCCATGATTCAATTAGCTCCCCCTGGGTCCCTCTCACAACAGGTGGGAATTCTGGGAGACACAATTCAAGTTGAGATGGGGACACAGCAGAACCATATCATCCTGCTCCTGGCCCCTGCAAATCTCACGTCCTCACAACAGTCTCTCAATGTCTTAAATCATTTCGCATTAACCCAAAAGTCCACAGTCCAAAGTCTCATCTGAGATAAGGCAAGTCCCTTCTACCTATGAGTCTGTAAAATCAAAAGCAAGCTAGTTACTTCTTAGATACAATGGGGGCACAGGGATTGGGTAAATACAGTTGTTCCAAACTGGAGAAATTGGCCAAAATAAAAGGGTTACAGGGCCCATGCAAATCCAAAATCCAGCAACGCAGTAAAATTTTAAAACTCCAAAATGATCTTCTTTGACTCCAGGTCTCACATCCAGGTCATGCTGATGCAAGAGGTGGGTTCCCTTGGTCTTGGGGAGTTCCACCCCTGTGGGTTTTCAGGGCATAGCCTCCCTCCCAGCTGCTTTCATGGGCTGGTGTTGAGTGTCATTGGCTTTTCCAGGTGCACAGTGCAAGCTGTCGGTGGATCTACGATTCTGGGGTCTGGAGAGCAGTGGGTCTCTTCTCAGAGCTCCACTAGGCAGTGCCCCAGTAGGAACTCTGTATGGGGGCTCTGACCCCATATTTCCTTTCCACACTGCCCCAGCAGAAGTTCTCCATGAGGGTCCTGCCCCTGCAGCAAATTTTTGCCTGGGCATCCAGGCATTTCCATACATTGTCTGACATCTAGACAGAGGTTCCCAAACTTCGATACTTGACTTCTGTGCATCCACAGGCTCAACACCATGTGGAAGCTGTCAAGGTTTGGGGCTTCCACCCTCTGAAGCCACAGCTCAATCTGTACATTAGCCCCTTTCAGCCATGGCTGGAGTGGCTGTAGCACAGGGCATCAAGTCCCTAGGCTGCACACAGCACGGGGACCCTGGGCCCAGCCCATGAAACCACTTTTTCCTTCTGGGCCTCCAAGCCTGTGATGGGAAGGGCTGCTCTGAAGGTCTCTTACATGGCCTAGAGTCATTTTCCCCATAGTCTCAGAGATTAACATCAGACTCCTGGCTACTTATGCAAATTTCTGCAGCCAGCTTGAATTTCTCCTCAAAAAGATGGGTTTTTCTCTTCTACTACATCATCAGACTGCAAATTTTTTGAAATTTTAGGCTCTGTTTCCCTTTTAAAATGGAATACTTTTAACAGTACCTAAGTCACCTCTTGAATGCTCTTCTGCTTAAAAACTTCTTCCACCAGATACCCTAAATCATCCTTCTCAAGTTCAAATTTCCACAAATTTCTAGGGCAGGGGCAAAATGCTGCTGTTCTCTTTGCTAAAACATAACAAGAATCATCTTTGCTTTAGTTCCCAACAAGTTCCTCATCTCCATCTGAGACCACCTCGGCCTGGACCTTATTGTTCATATAACTATCAGCATTTTTGTTACAGACATTCAACAAGTCTCTAGGAAGTTCCAAACTTTCCCACTTTTTCCTGTCTTCTTCTGAGCCCTCCAAACTCTTTCAACCTCTGCCTGTTACCCAGTTCCAAAGTGGCTTCCACATTTTGGGGTATCTTTTCAGCAATGCCCCACTCTGCTGGTACCAATTTACTGTATTAGTCCGTTTTCACACTGCTGATAAAGACATACCCAAGACTGGAAAGGAAAAGGGGTTTAATTTAACTTACAATTCCACATGCCTGGGAAGGCCTCAGAATCATAGTGGGAGGTGAAAGGTACATTTTACATCACAGCAGCAAAAGAAAATGAGGAAGAAACAAAAGTGGAAACCCCTGATAAACCCACTAAATCTCGTGAGATTTATTCACTATCATGAGAATAGCAGGGGAAAGCCGGCCCCCATGATTCAATCACCTCCCCTGGGTCCATCCCATAACACGTAGGAATTCTGGGTGACACAGTTCAAGTTGAGATTTGAATGGGAACACAGTCAAACCATATCATGTATGTATTATTCACTGTATGCTTAGAATAAAATAGAGAAAATAAAACGTTATTTTATGATATTGTTATTTTATGTTATTGATATGTTATTTTATTCCTTACGATATTAAGGAAGAGAAAATATTCTTAATAACATTTTATTTCTCTTCCTTAATATCATTAAGGTTTCCACTGAGCCATGTAATGCTGTTGTCCCCCCACCTTTTTTTGGCATGCAGTTTTTCTCCTGCAGCACCCCCAAAATCTAAGTGGAAGTGAATCACTAAGTGGAAGTGAATCATCATAAAGGTCTTCATCCTCATCATCTTCATCTTCGATAGGCTGAGGAGGAAGAGAAAAAGGAAGGACTGGCCATACTGTCTCAGAGGTCACAGAGGCAGAAGAAAATCCATGTATAGATGGGCCCACACAGTTCAAACCTGTGTTGTTCAAGAATCAAGTGTAATTGGATTTACTTTATTAAAGAATAATTTAAAAGAGATTTTGAACAACTTCAAGATTCCAGAATCTCTGCAAATTTGTTACTCAATAACTCTGATATTATGGTCACATTATTCAAAAATATTGATTTTGGGGGTGCTGCAGAAGGAAAACAGCATGCTAAAAAAAAAAAAAGGTAGAGGAATAATAACATTACATGGCCCAGTGGAAACCTTTCAGAAATTAAATAAGCTATGTTAACTCAATATATGCAGTTTCCTCTTGAATTGGTCAGTTTAGATAGGTTGCTACAGTAACAAATAATTCCGAGACTTCAGAGATGTAAAAAACAGAAGTGTATTTCTTGCTCAAGCAGAGTCATCACTGGCCCAGGATGCTCTCCAGGGCAGCTGTCCTCCATATGTTGGCTGGGCATTCTCAGCTGCTTCAGTTTAATGGCAACTCCATCTCAACACATATCTCCATCACTGCCAAAGCCAGAGAAAGAGAGTATGGAGAAACACACTCGACTCTTAAATGTTTCCACCCAGATGTCCCTTCTCCTCCTGTTTCACTGACAACACAGGTCACATGGCCATACCTAACTTCAGTGGAGCATAGAACTGTTCCTCCTGTAAGATCAGAGGTAGAGGGTAAGAATCAGATGCCATAACATCTAACATGGGTATCTTCAAACTTCATATCAACAACATGACTCAACAAATAGTATTCAATGTGGAAAGTTTTAACTGAAATTATTTTTCTTTGCTTTAAGAAAACAAGATGCTCTATCAGCTTTTCTTTATTGTAACTTTTAGTAATATATTAAGCAACTGTCCAAAATGGGAATGCAATATTTTAGCTATTTCAAATGTTTTCATTAGATTAGACTAGAGAAGTAACCATCTCATATTCATTTTAAATAGAATAGACAATACACAGCATACACACAGAAAGCCATAATCTAGCAGTCACATTTGAGTGTCAGTCCTGTCTGGTTTCTAGCTCTGATTTCACTTGCACTAGCCACGTGATTGAATTAATCCTTGGGGGCTGCTGTTTCAGAGAATCCAGGGGCAATATGTCTCAAAGTTTGGCCTGATAAGCAAATTAAATAATAAAAATGAAAATGATGTTAAATCTATAAATCAGAATGAGAAATAATATACTGCTGAAATATGTATAATTTGAAAGGTAAGACTTCATTAAAAAAATAATCTGCCCTAAAATTTAAATTCCAGATATTAACCAAAACATGTGATTAGCTCTTATCATAATATCCAGTGATATGAAAAAGAGACTTGGCAGAGTTTCTGATCATGTTTAATTATTGCTTATTTTATAGTCTTATTAGCAACTGGAAATATCCACTTGAGTTCTTAAATAACCCTAATGAGTAGCATTTATGCAATCTCTTCTATGAGATCACTGTCATTGTTGGCTCCCAAGAAAAATCACGAGGTGGTCCAAAGTGAAAAGTTACTCAAATTAAACCCATCTGCAGATACTAACATAATAGAGCTAACTTGGATGTAAAAGGGAAAAACAATCAGGGTTTTACGTAATAAATCTTGTTCCAGAAATAGGAAGGGCATATAGTCAAGTTAACAGAACTATTTGGCTTTGCATTTAATGTCCACACTATGTGAATTGTCTAGTTATATTAAAATCTCATTTTAAAACTAAACATTAGTCTAATGCTTCTATTTTTCATCACAGACTCAAGCAAAAATAGAGAAACAAGAGGAAGAGAAAGAGAGAATGAGGGGAAGGAAAGAGGACGTAAAGAAGAAAAAGTGGAAGAAGTAAAAACGATTTGAAATGTGGTGCGTGAATCAGTTTGACAGATAAACTCCCATTTGAAGTGTATATATTTGTAATCTCGTGATTAGAAATGCATAGAAATGTCTTTCCTGAGCAATAAAATTGCAAGTATTTTCTTCTCAGAAACATTTGCAACTACAAACTAATTTACCATTACAAACTAATACAACGCGCCAAAGAAAAAAGATCAGATCAACAGACAACCTTATATATAACTCCTTGGAATAATTTTTGCTAATTTTATTTAAGCTAAGAAAGTAATTTATTTCCATAAAATGTCCTCTCTACCTTTCCCTAATTTTTTTCCTCTGACTGGACGAGACAATGTTCCAAAATAAATTTTCTTTTCTGGTACAGCCCTTCTGTATTCTTGCTTCTTAACCAACTGTGTGCTTCCAAACTGTATTTTCATTCAGCCTTATGATAAGAAAATTCATTCTGTATTAATTTTTTTTAAAAAATTCTCCAACATTATATTACTCTTCAAAGTTTCATTGGGAGACATTCTTAACAGTTGATTATCATTCAAGAAGAGTAAAAATTTGCAATCTACAAATTCAATGCAATCCCCATCAAAATACCACCATAATTCTTCACAGAATTAGAAAAAACAATTATAAAATTCATATGGAACCAAAAAAGAGCCTGCATAGCCAAAGCAAGACTAAGCAAAAAGAATCAATCTGAAGGCATCACACTACCTGATTTCAAACTAGGTTATAAAACCATAGTCACTAAAATAGCATGGTACTGGTATAAAAATAGGCACATAGACAAATGGAACAGAATAGAGAACCCAGAAATAAACCCAAATACTTACAGCCAACTGATCTTCACAAAACAAACAAAAATATAAAGTGGGAAAAAGACACCCTTTTCAACAAATGGCACTGGGATAATTAGCAAGCCACACGCAGGAAAACGAAACTGGATTCTCATCTCTTACTTTACACAAAAATCAATTCAAGGTGGATTAAGGACCTGAAACTATAAAAATTCTAGAAGATAATATTGGAAAAGCCCTTCTAGACATTGACTTAGGCAAGGATTTCATGCCCAAGAACCCAAAAGCAAATGCAATAAAAACAAAGATAAATAGCTGGGAACTAATTCAACTAAAGAGAGTGGGAGAAAATCTTCACAATCTATACATCTGACAAAGGACTAATATCTAGAATCTACAACAAACTCAAACAAATCAGTAAGAAAAAACAAACAATCCCATCAAGAAGAATAAAAATTTAAGAAAAAAAGTAACAAAATAGTCCGGACTGAACTTGGAATCCTGAAAAAGCAATGGAACATTTCTTAAATATGTTTCTAATTTTGGTCACTAAAATACAAGAGCATCTTACTAATGAGGTACATTTTCTCTGTACCCTATATGTGGAAATTCAGTTTTGTGAAATACTTTGACTCATCAATTCTTTTTCCCCTTCGCATTTTTTTGTAAAAGAGACACTACACATATTCACATACATACTGAGCAGCCAAAAGTTTGTTCTGGCTCTGCCAGATAACAGCATGTTTCCCATTAAAAGAGCTGGCATAAGACAGCAAACATATGGAACATACTGCCTGCCTACCAATTAAATTGATATGATTTCTCCTATGGCTACAAAGGTTTGAGGCAATCTGTGGATCCTGAAATTGAACAGTGTTATCAAGCGGGCTCACCAAACAGCTTTTGCTGACAAATAAAGCTGTGAAAAATAAATGGTAAGGACGATTTGGAACTTGAACCTGAGATGCAGCCACCCAGCACCAGGATGGTAATCCAGCTTGCTACTTAGAGACACGCTTCCCATGAGAGGTATGGCAATCCTGGGAAATGAAGCCCTAAAGTTGTCTCACGATGCAGATCATCACTAGACAATGTATAAAATCCTGCTCTTTCATGAAAGAAATCTGATCGCTCGTGAAAGATGAAAACATTGCTGACTTTTCACACCACTTTGAACTTAGCAGAAGTTAGAATGATGTACTTGTTGTTCTGTTTGTTTTTAGTATTAAATCTCTTTCGATTGACTGTTCTCTTATTTAGGAACAAGGTGGGCCTTACTCAAACATAATGAATATAATTTGTGGTCGACTGGGAAAATTCCCTCTACCTCAAAATGATCTTCCCTCTAACATTTTGCTGATTCCACAAACTCCACTACAAGCCCCTTTGTTTCCTGCTAAGAGAAGCCTATGCCTTCAAGATCTCCTTAAATGTCAATTACTGCAAGAAAGGTGTCACCCTGTGCTCTAATTCTAACTAATTTGGAGTCAAATTGTGAAGGAGCTTTTATTCTTTCCAGTAGGGGTTAGCAAACCACGGACTCTGAGCCAGAGATGTTAGAACACAGCCACACTCCTGCCTTCACTTCAGCCTATGCGGCAATAGCCAAGTGGAGCTGAGTAGTTGAGGCAGAGACAGCATGGCCTGCAGAACCTAAAAGACTTACACCTGGCCCTTTACAGAAAAAGCATACCAATTTCTGATACAGAGCAATGGGCCTCTTCAGCACCTACAGGCGTGGACAAAATAAAGAGGAAATGGGGAATATGAAGTAAGAATGCTTTACCCTTGGGGGGAGCTCTGTTTAAACACACACACACACACACACACACTCACGTCTGAGCAAAACTCTGACTTTAAGAAAGTATCTTTTGTAGATCGGGTGCGATGGCTCACGCCTGTAATCCCAGCACTCTGGGAGGCTAAGGTGGGCAGATCACGAGGTCAGGAGTTCGAGACCAGCCTGGTCAACATGGTGAAATCCCATCTCTACTAAAAACACACAAAAATTAGCCGGGTATGGTGGCATGCTCCTATAATCCCAGGTACTCGGGAGGCTGAAGCAGGAGAATTACTTGAACCCAGAAGACGGAGTTGCAGTGAACCGAGATTGCACCACTGCACTCCAGGCTGAGTCTTGACATAGCAAGATTCCATCTCAAAAAAAAAAAGAAAAGGAAAAAAGAAAGGACCTTTGCATAACTAATTCTCACAAAATTACCTGCAGAGATTAATATCACAGACTCTGGTACACGTAGGTGCTCAAGAAGTATCTGTTGGATGCATACATTCACTCATCCAGCAAATAATGTATCAAGGCTTATTATATGCAAGGCACTATTATAGGAGAATGTGAAAAGAGCAGTAAGTCAGGAAAAAGTAAATTCTACTCTCATAAGTTTTCATTCTAGTGTGGGGAGACAAAAATAAACATGTAATTATATGAAGGATTAAATAATAATATGTTAGTACAAAAAACAGTGGAGAGGTACAATTTTACAGAGCGGTCACAAAGGACTCCCTGATCCCAAGACATTTGAGCAGAAACCTGTAGGAAGTGAGGGAAGCTACAGCCTACCTGAGGGAATTGCAAAGGCCCTGAGGTGCTAAGGAGCTTGGTGGATCCCAAGAAGCCAATGTGGATAAAACACATTGAGGGAAGGGTTATGGCAGGTCAGAGGTCAGACAGGGAACCAAAGCAGCAGCAGTTAGGGCCCTGAAGGCCACATAAGAAACTTGGAATTTTACTCGGAGCTATGATAAGTTTTAAGAAAAGGAGGAGACACACCTCACTTGCACTGAGGATAATCCCTCTGCCTACTGTGTGGAGCATGGACTGTGGGAAGACCGAGGCAAATATCCTTATAGAGTAGACCAATTGCTATGAAATCAAACCAACTTCTTCAACATAGTAGGCTCTTTCTCCTTTGGGAAAACACATTAACAAAGTTGTCTGGTTATTAAATGTAAACCCCACATGGCACCCCTACCTTGAACACATCCTAGAAGGCAGAGGTATAAAAAGAGAAGAGTTAAATTGGCCTTTACAATGAATTGGCAAAAGTATTTTGTATTCCCTACAAGGTAGGGAAGACACAGATTTGGGATACTCTGATGTGGGATAAAGAAGAAGATTCTGGGAGAAAGAAGTAACCTGAGCCACAGAGCTGCTGGCAGGGACCTAAGAAGGCATCAGACGTGGAGCTGGCCAGAGACTTTGAGCATAATGATGTGTAATATTCTATTTTAAGCTGTTTACTTCTCTCTGTGTTGAAATGTAACAACCCCATGCACACTCTCCATTAATCTCAAACATTCATGAAATATATCTGCTATGCACAATTATTTGGCACTAGTGATGTTTTAGAAAATTTTGAAAGAGGAGCAAGAGAGAAGGAGGCTTCATCATAAACGTATGCTCTCCCATTCTCTCCACCAAGAAAAAAAAGTGCTCAAAAATACTGGTGACAACATGCCGTTGTGTGGGTTAGGACATCAAGATACTTCATTTAGAAGTTTTTTTAAGGGTCATTCCAGAATGCTAGAGGATTTGTGGTCCATCATTTTAAGAGCCAAAACTTTGGTTACATACGCAAGTTCAAATTAAGGATATCAAGGCACTAATAAGATAAGTGGTCTTGCATACAGGTCAGGTGGAAATCATAAACTGGTTCCCTGGTAAAGCTAGGGCCCAAGCCTAGTCTTCTAACTTCGTGTCAAATCAACTCCACCATAGCTTCCTTGCCAACACAACCTTTCCTAAGCCCAAATCTGTTGCTGTGCATTGCACCATATTTCCAGAGACTCAAGTCACTTCCTGAAAGAAATTACTCATATAGGAAAGCAGACTAGCAGTTATTGCCAATAACTCTAAGACTCTCATCTAAAGAGCAGCTATGCCTTCCTGAAGGGCATGCTCCAAGGTAAATAAATCCTTTGGATCTAAGTCTGTCTTTCAGCACACGCAACAACACTTTCAGCTCATTGATCCACAAGTGATAAAGGAAATGAAAAGTTTGGCCAACCAAAATGGGGTGCTCAGAGGGATTCTTTTAAGGTTTAGGCTGCACAGGATAGTTCTGCTTGTCCCCACCAAAGTTAGCCCCTGCCAAAGAAATACTCCCAGCTCTCGTCACCACACATGGCTACAACCCCCCAGAGTAGAAGGCCTGGGAAAGAATCACATGCTCAGAAAGTCCCTATAATTAGGCACATTCACTGGGAATGGTGTTTAAGTTATCAACCGTCATGTACAAGAAGAATTAACCAAATTTTGTATATTTTTAAAACTTTTTATAGAATCATACATTTCTAACATTTCAAATACAAGAATGAAACTGACCAAGTTTTAAACTGACTTAATTTTAAGACTTGCATAAGTTACTTAGCCTCTCTGAGGCCATTACCAATAAAATGGAGATCACAGTGTCTACTTTATATGATAGTTCTCATAATTGGAGGTAATGTATGTATAGTGTGTAGCACTATGCCTGGCATAGAGGTGGGGTTCAATAAGTAGTGCCCATTATTATTAATTAATAGTAATAGTAATTACTTAAAGTAAGCAGAGCTGATCTCATGCTGAGGTCATGCTGAGAGCCACCCACCTGATTTGTGGAGCACCCTTGAGTACCTGGTGACAACAGTCAAGTTTCAACTTAAGCTTGCTATATAATTCGATAGGTACCTTCTCCTTTCCAGAATACAAAATTCCAAAAGGCACAACATGGTCAAGATAACAATAGGGCTTCACATTTCTACAAGCAGCATAAATGCCTCTCAGAACTATAATCTGTTTCTGTCCCCAAACTAAGACATTGTATAAATATCATAACCTTGGCTATGGCCAGGAAACCTCTTATAATGACCAGATTTTAAAAATAAAAATGTTAATTTACTTACTTCTTACCAGGACAAACCCTTGCAATCTTTATTTAAATGACTAATGGTGACAAAGTCAATGCAGTAAGTAATCCTGGAAATGTTTGGGTCAGGATGGCCAGGCAATAGAAGGCCCTGGGTAACTCAGCCTGAGCAACTGTCCTGGGAAATATTTCAAAAGAAAGGTTGGCACAGAAGACCACACAGATCTCAAGCCAGGAGATCTCAAATCAATTCTGCTCCATACACAGTAAAGGAAATAAGCTTCTGGTTTATGATTATCCAGTAAACTAACAATTAAATATGGGGGTATTTTCGGTTTTATTGTTTGTTTATTTATTTCAAGAATTAACTTGTTCCTTCTTTATACAAGTTCCCAATACAGAGAATAAATGAAGCAATTGGGACTCCCATAGACTACCAAGTGACCTGCATTCAGTAAGTTTTCACTGCACTCATGATCTCATTACAGACAAGCTTTGCTATGGGCAGAATGAATAGGGGTCCCTATGTGAAATCTTAAAGCTTGATTAGTCTTTAGCAACCTCTCCTCTCCTCTTCAGCTGTCTCTCTTTCAATAATACCCTAAACTTCTCCAGTCCTCAGGATTCTCATATTTTTCCCTGGTCACCAACTCCACCAGCGGCCCACTCCAGCCTGGCATCCTGAGGAAGGACCCCCAATTTGGGCCCTTATAGTCCTCCATCCTCACCTCTCATAACAAACTGTACCTGTTCTAAGTTGCATTATTCTTTACAAGACCTACCCTCTGCTGACCTGCCAATAAAAGACAGTGATGTCTCTCCCACATAAGGGATTTTCATTTGGGTCTAATCTAATGCTTTGATTTCAAAGGAGAGACTACAGTGGCAGAAGATTTGAAAGCTGGCACAATAGGTATTTGAGGTATTCACACACACCCTCACTTATTCATTCATAAAGCATGTATTCAACACCCACAGTGGATTAAGAATCAGTCGGGGAGAGAGCGGTTACAAAGACCATGAATGCAGTGTGTGATGAGGGACTAGCTCAGGGCTAATTTGCCTGGACACGTAAAGCAGGGGAAAGGCTGCGCTCAGCCAGAGCCCAGAATCTCTAACTAGGTCAACCCATACCCATTGCATCACACTGCTACCCAGCAACAGAGTCCCAACTGCAATAGCATTTTTAGTTGCTGATAAAAATTAATTGAAAAATGCAGAAGATATCATTCTTGCCCTCAAAAATATCCCAATCAGATGGGAAAGACAAAAAAAAACAGTTTATTATAACACAAACAGATATAGGCATATTTGTCTAATCAAATACGTCTAAAACCAGACAAATATCAGGAATTTAAAAGAATTTTATCTCCTAGCAACAGAATGCAAGTACCATATCACACTAATAGCCCGTAATAGTAATGGCAGTTACCTTGTGCTCATCAGAAGCAAAATTTTAAAGATGTTCTCCAGTTGGAAACTAACAATCAAACCCTTAATCCTTGTCGTGTTACATAGAAGCTCACAATCTAGCAGGGGAAACAGATAATATTTATAACAATGTGATAATTGGCATGAGAGAACTGACAAGCTACTGTTTCCAAGAGATGGAAACAACCTAAGTGTCTGTTGATGAATAAATGAATAAAAGAGCCATGACTAGTGGTTCTTTAAAAAGAAAGACCTTGTCATTTGCCACCACATGGATGAGCCTAGAGGACATGCTAAGTGAAACAAGCCAGACATAGAAAAATGTTACATGATCTCATTTATATGTGGAATCTTTTTAAAAAGTCAAACATAGAGAGTTAGAGAATTAAACAGTGGTCATGGAAGGCGTAATTGAAGAGATGTAGGTCAGAGGATACAATGTATCATACCAAATAGGTCAAATGAATTAGTCTAGAGATTTAACATGGGACATCAGAAGGATAGGCAACAACATTGTACTGTATTTGGAATTCTTGCAAAATGAGATTTTAGCTGTTCTCTTCACAAAAACAAACATAATGGGTAATGAGATGATGGATACGTTAATTTACTTCATGATAGTAACCATTTTGCAATCTATATGCATTCCCCAATACCATATTATATACTTTAAATATATGCAATAAAATTAATTTTTAAAAATACCATTCAGTACATAGGCATGGGCAAGGACTTCATGACTAAAACAACAAAAGCAATGGCAACAAAAGCCAAAATAGTCAAAGGGGATCTAATTAAACGTAAGACACTCTGCACAGCAAAAGAAACTATCAATAGAGTGAACTGGTAACCAACAGAATGGGAAAAAAATCTTTGCAATCTACCAATTTGACAAAGGGCTACTATCCAGTATCTATGGAGAGCTAAAACAAATTTATAAGAATGAAACAACCCCATCAAAAAGTGGGCAAAGAATATGAACAGACACTTCTCAAAAGAAGACATTTATGCAGCAACAAACATATGGAAAAAAAGCTCATCATCACTGGTCATTAGAGAAATGCAAATCAAAACCACATTGAGATACCATCTCATGCCAGTTAGAATGGAGATCATTAAAAAAATCTGTAAACAACAGATGCTGGAGAGGATGTGGAGAAATAGCAACACTGTTACACTGTTGGTGGGAGTGTAAATTAGTTCAACCATTGTGGAAGACAGTGTGGCAATTCCTCAGGATCTAGAAATAGGACATCCCTTTGACCCAGATATATACCCAAAGGATCATAAATAATTCTATTATAAAGACACATGCACACGTATGTTCATTGCAGCACTGTTTACAATAGCAAATACCTGGAACCAACCCAAATGCCCATCAATGATAGACTGAATAAAGAAAATTTGTCACATATACACCATGGAATACTATGCAGCCATGAAAAAGGATGAGGATGAGTTCATGTCTTTTGCAGGGACATGGATGAAGCTGGAAATCATCATTCTCAGGAAACTGACACAAGAACCGAAAACCAAACACCGTATGTTCTCACTCACAAGTGGGTGTTAAACAATGAGAATACATGGACACAGGAAGGGAAATATCACACACTGGGACCCAGGGGATAGGGCAGCTAGGGGAGGAATAGCAGGAGGTGGGGGCATTGGGGAGGGATAGCATTAGGAGAAATAGCTAATATAGATGATGGGGCGATAGATGCAACAAACCACCACCATGGCACGTGTGTACCTGTGTAACAAACCTGCATAATCTGCACATGTACCCCAGAACTTAAAGTACAGTTAAAAAAAAAGAAAGAGTTAAAAAAAAATTTTTTAATAAAGACTCAGGGAGAAGATGGCCATCTACAAGCCAAGGAAAGAGGCCTCAGAAAAAAATCCAACTACTTAACTGTGAGAAAATAAGTTTCTGTTGAAGCCACAATGGTACTTTCTTATGGCAGCCCCAGCAAATTAACACAGTAAGTAAAATCCAAACTTTTTATTATGTCTCACAAAGCCCTGTGATTAGGTCCTGCCCAAATTTCTCTTGTTCTTTAAATGCCAGCCATCGTGACCTCTAGAGATTCCTTGATGATAGAACTTGTTGTGATGTTTCAGAGTTTTTATACACATTATTCTCTGTGTCTGATAGGATAGTTCTATTATTATTTTCTTAGAAACCTCAGTACTGTTTTTCATAATGACTGCACCAATCCGCATTCCCACCAACAGTGTACAGGGTTCCTTTGTCTCCACACACTCACCAACATTTATTATCTTTTGACTTTTTGAAAATAGCAATCCAAGAGGTGTGAGGTGACATCTTGTGATTCTTGATTTGCATTTCCCTGATGATTAATGATGTTGAGCACTCTTTCATCTATTGGACATTATTAATCATCTTTGGAGAAATGTCTACTAGGGTCCTTTGCCCAATTAATTGGGGTTTTTTTATATACTATTAAGTTGTATGTGTTATTTATAAATTTTGGATATTAACCACCCATCAGATAAGTGGTTTACAAATTTTTTTTCCCATTGGGAATTGGAAGGGGGGAAGCTACTTTTTACTTTGTTGATTATTTTCTTTGCAGTGCCTTCCTGTGCCTTTACATGGTCTTCCCTCTGTACCCATCTGTGTCCTAACTCTCCTTACAAGGACACCAGTCATATTAGAGTCCACACTAATGACTTCATTTTAATTTAATTACCTATTTTAAGAATGTATTTCCAAGTGCAGCTACATTCTGAGGTACTGGGGGTCAGGACTTCAACATAAGGATAAGGTGGGGACACAATGGAGCCCATAACACTTACGCAAATAAAGCCATTAAGAGGATTTAAGCAAGAAAATGGCATAATCCAATATGTATTTTAAGAGTAGTAAGGCAGAAAAAAGTAAAGAAGAGGAGAAGTGGTGATGGGAAGATGAGTTTGAAGATTATTTCAGTAATCTAGACTCCAAAAGAGACATTCTTAACCTGGAACCCAGAGGTAGGCTAGGATATGCTGTATTTATAGAATCACATGAGGATGCATATGTATCCATAATGTAATTTAGTCTGAAAGCACTATCATATCACAGAAGCACAGTGCAATAACCAAAATAAATAAAACCTAATTAACAAATCGCATAGTTGACTCATATTACTCAAAGGAATTACAACAGAAAACGCATAAAAGCACTTGCTAAAATCTTTTGTTCTCCTGCTCACTTTTCTCCTTTCCTAGAGGTATTCCAGCATCTCTCTCCTCAAAACCCTAAGGGAGAAATATGCCTCCATCCCTCCTCTACCACCTTCTTCTTCCATCAGAAGAAGAGCCCTATCTTTTCTCTCTGAGAACTTTGTCAGGTACATGAAATTTGCTTTTCTTCTGCAAAAAGAAATATTTGGAGAGAGATAAAAATCGTTTCACTTAAACTGAGGATTCTATTTATTAGACAGGGAAGCTATGGGGAAAATCTCTAAACATTCCCACATTAATCACTTTCATCCAATTTCATGCATTCTTTCTTCTTAAAAAGCCTTGATTTTTTTCAGTTTCTCAAAGTGTTTAGTAAATATGTTTGATGGGTAGTAAATAACTATCAAAAGAAAAAGAATGTGGTAGGGGGAAATGGGGAGAGATTGTGATGTGATTGGGAACTGAGCAAGGCCATCCACCATTCTCTAACAGTCAGACTGGTCTTAAATAGACCACCACATCTATGGTTATGCATCCTGCCCACATTGTATTCCAAAGCCAACCGTGCACTGAAGAGACTTCCATCAAAGCTAATATAGTGACAAGATATTGCCTCAAAGGACAAGGTTCTTATAAATAAATGTATTTTGCTCTGAACATGATTCACTAAGAAACCTTGAGTAGCCTGCTGATTTGGGTCATCCAATCTAGTACTAAGTGATCTTTTCATTCCACTTAAATAAGAAGTTAATGAAGGTAGGTAAAAGATTATTCTCTCGGACCACAAATCTGCTGTGTATAGACCATTAGGAGACGCTGTGATAAGAAAGGCTACAAGAGAAGGAAATAAAATGTGCCTTAACCTCATCCTCTTTTCCCAGCTAATTTCTTCCCAACACCTAACTGAGGGCTTATTTCTTTGTGATCCCTCAATCTAGGCTTAGCCAAATGTCTCATCTTGTGTTCCCACAATATCTTATCAGTTCTCCCATTTCAGTTACCACATTGTTATAAATATTATCTGTTTCCCCTACTAGATTGTGAGCTTCCGTAGAGCAGGACCAGGATCCTTTTTCATTGTTGTTGTTGTTGTTGCCTTCTGAGTACCTAGCAATTCAATACTTCAAATATTTACAAAGTAGGTAAACACTCACTGACAAGCCTGACTTCAAATTTCATGCCATTTCTTTTATACTACCCTGGATCTAAGAATAAAAAGATCTAAGTACGTTGGCAATGATTTGGAATCTGGGGAGTTTTTCAGAGAAGCTAATTCTAAACAAGAACTGTGGGTATCCTCAGCTCAATCCTGCCTATGGATTAAGTAGCTGAGCCCATTTTCTTGGAAAGCATTAGGGGTCAGAGGCAGTAAGTTGATGGGAGCTGGTACAGGAACTAAAGAAAAGAGGTTTCACCCATTCTTCAGTCATCTATGGAAGCATGTTCTCATATTACTCGACCTTTCAAAGGGAACTTCCCAAACTGCTTTTAATATAGCCCATCCAAAGTTTCCCTCTGAATCAGTCAAGAGCCATCTAGTTGTGGCTAGAACAACACTAAGTTATTGCAATACTGTTTTTCTTAAGTATCATGAATATTACAACATCTCAATGAAGCTATTCATGGTTTGAGCCTCCTGAATCATGTTACATAGAAGTCCAATATCTGAGACTCATTTTGCAGAAGCAAAAAAAAATGACCCTTCTATGAATCCACCTGCATGAGAACTACCTACTAGGTAGGCTTGTGAAATGCAGATATTTAGGTCTAACTGAGACCTAGGCAATAAGATTCTCTGAGGTTGAGGGCTAACAAGATCCTGGGTAATCCCATCTACTTAGACTCAGTTCAGAGATTATATCCTTTTTTTTTTTTTGAGCTGGAATCTCACTCTGTCACTCAGGCTGGAGTACAGTGGTGCAAACTCAGCTCACCGCAACCTCCACTTCCTGGGTTCAAGCAATTCTTGTGTCTCAGCCTCCTGAGCAGATATTATATCTTCAAAGAAATCTTTTTGGACCTTCAGCCTGGATAGCGAGCTACCCTTAATGCCTCCTCTCATTGTGATTACCATTGTGATTACTCATGTCATCTATCTCCTGTGACAACTGGGTTCCAAGAGGGCAGCAGCTTTGTCTTGTTCACATCTGACCTCCAGGGTTTTGAACAGTGATGATGAGTTTAGTGAATGAATCTTATGCACTATAAGATTCATTCAACATGCAAGATACTCTGAGGTCTGACCCCCATCTACCTCTCCATCTTTTCCCTGAAACTCTTTTTCACACTCCCCAATTTCCTATGCTTTTGCTGATTTGTCCCTTCTTGTGAACTCCTATCACTTGTGTCATCTCCTCCATTCACACCATCCCCCATGACCCACTCCCTACCACTGTATAATTCCTATTCATTCTTTCTAAGTTCCAAATCAGCCATCCACTCCTTTCAGGAAGTTTCCCCTACTCACACTACCCAAGAATATCTTCTCTTCCCTAGGATCAGGAACAGACTGTTCATATTTTCATCTTTTCTTTTACTAATTACCTCTCTTTATGTTGGTCTCCTACGTTAGACTATGAACTACTTGGAGATGCAGACCATACCTTATTCATCTATCCATCCCTAGTTTCTACTCCAGTTCTTGCATAGAGTAGCTGTTCAGAAAGTTACTATTAAAGAATGAATGGACAGGCAAACAGAGCCAAACATCCAGGCACATCTGAAAACCAAAGCAGGAACAAATGCATCTGAACACTGCCCAAACAAGAGTTGAGGGCCTGTTTGTATAAGTCAGGCATCTTATCACATTGGCCAGGAAACGGTAAGCCAAAAAGGACTGACATGTGCATCACTTCAAACCAGGTAGAGGAGAAGCTGAGAAGTCTAAGGTTCATTAACTAAATCAAAGTGAGAAACTAGCTCATAAGCCTGGGTACAGGTCAGTGACCAGGCCTGGTGGCCAGAGACCATGGAGGAAAGTAGAGAAGGCAGGGAGAGAGGGACCCAAGACCAAACCCATAAGACAGTGAGTCAATCCTTGTGGCTTTCGAGTTAGCAAACCCCCAGCTGCTTTTAATCATAGCTTCTTAAAGTGACAATGCTCCCAGAACAGGACCTGTCACTCAAGTTTTAGGTTAAAAGAATGAAAATCATGTTGTGTTTTTTACTAAAACTTCCAGCATTTTAGTTTTCTATTGCTGCTTTAACAAATTATCACAAACTTAGTGGTTTAAAATATCACAAATGTATAATCTCGTAATTCTAGAGAAGTCTAAAAATGGGTCTTAACACGGCTAAAGTCAAGGTATCAGCAGGGCTGTGCTCCTCCTGGAGGATTTCAGAGAATCTGTTCCTTGCTTCTCCAGCTTCCAGAGCCTGCTTGGGTGCTTTGGTTCATGGCTCCTTCTAGCAATGGCATCATTCTGACCTCACTTCCAATATCACATCTCCTTCTCTGACTCGCTCTCACTCTGAGCTACTGGCTCCCCTTTCATAAAAGCCTTTGTGATTACATTGGACCCACCAAGGTAAGCCAGGATAATCTCCCAACCAGATCTTAACTTAACCACATTTGCAAAGTACCTTTGCCATGTAAGGTAACAAACAGATTCCCAGGCTCCAGGATTAGGGCATAAACTTCTTTTGAGAGCCATTATTCTATCACACTCAGCCATAGAAAAAAAATTTTTTTAAACTGAATCAAACTTTGATAGAAACAGTAAGTATATAATTCTAACCTTTCTATCAGTGACAAGAAATAACATGACACAGGAATCTGAAAAACAACAAATGAGGGAAGGAAAATTAGAATTGCATTATAATTTATAGTTGCCATTGGTTTTCTTCAATTAAAATTCTAATATAAGTATAATACTGTCAGTCCTAAAAGATTAAATCTGAGCACTGCTACCTTTGTTTTCACTGGTTATGCATCTTTCCTCTCCAAGTCTCTGTCTTTGTGGGCAAGTCTACATGCCTCAAAACTATAGGTGGTGCCCTCTGGAACGCATCACTGCCAGCAGTTCATGTTGCACAGGAATTCAACTGAGAAGCATGAAAAGGAAAAGGGTGGGAAAGAATTCAATCCAAGACATGAAAAGGAGAAAAGTCCATTATCTTCAAAGAAAAAAAAATAGCAAATGCATAAAAATGAAGCTCTGCATTTTATTAAAAGTATGAATACCCTAGGATTTCCATCTATACACTATTGAAGATAAAAATGAAAAAGCAGGAGTTTGTAACTTGTCTTTGTCCAAGCTGGTCAGAAAATGTGGACTTTTGCTTTATATAGCAGCCAATTGTGTCAGGAAGGGCCAATGTTGAGTAAATCAGCCTGGCAGGGGTTGGGGATTGTCACTAACAGATATGTAATTTACCCTTCCTTCCAGCCAAGGGAGAAGAAAAATCATTATCAGCAAGCAGCTGGCAACACTGGCAGACTTTCAGTACATTCTTCTAATTTGTCTATTTTCCTCCTTGATTAAAATGGAAGAGAGAGAAAAGAAAAGCTCAGAACTCTTTTCAAAGACAATTGATGGTGCATCATTTTTTAAGACAGCTTGGTTTATCTCTACAAAATTGTTCTCATTTTAACAGGTCGGGTCACATAATTTTAAAAGTGTTGAGTACTTGGTATTGTTCAAAAAGAAAAAGATGTCAGCATGCTTATCAGCACTGGGAATGGAGCCCATAGAAGGAGCTAAAAATATCATAGAAGAGGAAATAATGAATTGAGTCCTTAAGACCATGGTCAGAAAAAGTCACCAGTACAGAAGGAATGAGTAGGATGTGTCTTTCTCAGAAACTGGAAGACAGCTGAGGTGAAGCTATAAAACTTGGTGGAGCTGGGGACAGTAATCTGAGGACTTTTATCCCTGAGAATCTTGAAGTTTCTCCCATTAAGGACAAGAAAGGGAGCAGCATGAAACAAAGTGGAAGAGCTTAGAAGGCAAGGATGAAGGTTTGGAAGAGTCATTGGGGACAATTAGGAGAGGGAGCTGATCAGATTTTTGGACCATTTTGAAGACTCACCTGAGATTGGGGACTATAAATGTATAGAGGGAAGAAAATCCACACAATTATATCAATTTTCCAAATTGCCTAAATGTAGAAGTAGAGAAAGTATATGGTGCAATTGATCCATGTTTTAGGGTTTGCAGGACCAATGGAGTGACAAAAAAAAAAAAATGGGTCCAAGGCTTCCAGGCTAAACAAGCATTGAAGCTACAGGAGAAGAGGGAGCATATTGTAGGTGGAAGGAATTAGACAGATTTAAACATGGAAGCGACAGGGCCAAATTGAGGTTTGACTATAACTACTCTGGGTGCAGAATAGAACATGTAACATAAGAGGGCTTAGACTGGAGACAAAGAAACCACTATGCAGCTCTCTCACTAATCCAAGACAAGGTTGATAAGTTTCTGAACTGGCAAAGGGAGTGCATTTGATTCCTGCGGCTGCAATAACAAATTACCACAAACTACGTGGCTCAAAGCAAGGGACATATATTCTCTCACAATCTCACATTTCTAGAAACTAGAAATGAAAATCAAGCTGCTGGCAGGGCACTCGCTCTGAAGCCCACAGTGGAGAATCCTTCCTTTCCTCTTCCACCTTCTGGAGGCTGTCATCATTCCTTGGCATCCTCAGTGTATGACCACATCACTCCAGTCACTGCCTCTGTCTGCACCTCCACATTGCTTTCTCCTCTGTGTGTCTGTATCCTCCCTTCTTCTCTATGCCACGGTTCTCCCTCTGCCTTTCTCTTGTATGGATACTTATCATTGGATTTAAGGCCTACACAGAAAATCCAGTATAATCTCATCTCAAGATCCTTAACAATGACATCTGTAAAGACCCTTATTCCATATAAGGACTGCAAGTTCCAGGAATTTGGTGTGGACCTATCTTTTAAGGACTATCACCCAACCCATTATAAGTAATAAGCAAAAAGAGAGAGGGACAAAACTCAGAACTATTTGAGAGATACAGCCAGCAGATTATTGGCTGTGGAGAGTGACGGAGAGGGAAAAGGCAAGAGTAACTTATAACTAAAGTATCTAGATGATGTCATCAGCTGTGATAGAGAACATGAACAGGGATCCAGTTCAATGAAGATGATGACCTTTTGAAAATATTGAGTTTGAGATGTACCTGGGACACCTAGATAGAGATGTTCAGCAGATAATGGGAGGGACCTATGCATCTGAATATCAGGAGAAAGAACTAGGCTTAGATATTTGGGAATTTATGAGCATATAATTGATAATTTAATACTTCAGAGAAGATAATATTGCTTGAGAAAATAAAAAGGTGGCAAGAATTCCAGAGGACTGAAAGTGGACAACTGGCAGTTAAGGGATGGACAGAGGAAGACAAGCTCATGAAAGAGATCAAGAGAGAATGGTCAAAACTACAAGTTCCAAAATTTACACAGTAATTTTAAAAAAAATCTGCCAACCAAAAGAAAGCCCTGGGCCAGATAAATTTACAAGTGAATTCTAACAGATATAAAAAAAACAGCTGGTACCAATCCTACTAAAACTATTCCAAAATATAGAGGAAGAGAGACTCCTCCTCAATTTGTTCTATGAAGCCAGCATCATCCTCATACCAAAATCTGGCAAAGACACAATGAAAACAGAAAAATATAGGCCAATATCCTTGATGAACATAGACACAAGAATCCTCAATAGAATACTAGCAAACTGGATACAGCAGCACATCAAAAAGTTAACTCACCATCATCAAGTAGGCTTTATTCCTGGGGCTGTAAAAGTTAGTTCACCATACACATAACAATAAATGAGATTCACCACATAACAGAATTAAAAACAAAAACCATATGAACATCTCAATGGATGCAGAAAAATCTTTTGATAAAATTCAATATCCCTTTATGATAAAAACCCTCAACACTCAGTATCAAAGGAACATACCTCAAAATAATGAGAGCCATCTAATGCAAACCCACACCCAACATCATACTGAACAAGCAGAAGCTGGGAATATTCTCCTTAAGAATTAGAAAAAAACATGGATGCACACTCTCACCACTTCTATGCAACATAGTACTAGAAGTCCTAGGCAGAGAAGTCAGTCAAGAGAAAGAAGAAAAGGCATCCAAATAGGAAAATAAGCCAAATTATCTCTCTTCACTAACAATATGACTCTATATCTAGAAAGTTTTAAAGACTTCACCAAAAGTTTGCTAGACCTGATAAATGAAGTCAAATTATCTCTCTTCACTGACAATATGATTCTATTTCTAGAAAACCTTAAAGACTCAATCAAAATGTCCCCAGACATGATAAATTACTTCAGTAAACTTTCATGTACAAAATTATGTTAAAAAATCAGTAGCATTTCTATACATCAATAATGTTAAAGCTGATAGCCAAATCAAGAACACAATCTCATTTAAAATAGTAAATGAAAAATATGAACTATTTTTGTGAAACAATGAAGAAATAAATTACCTAGGAATACATCTAACCAAAGGAGTGAAAGATTTCTACAAGGAGAACTATAAACCACTGCTGAAAGAAACCATAGATGGTACAAACAAATGAAAAATTATTTCATACCCATGGATTGGAAGACTCAATATCATTAAAATATCCATAATCCCCAAAGCAATCTACAGATTCAGCGCTATTCCTATCAAAATACCAATGTCATTTTTCACAGAATTAGAAAAAAACTATCCAAAATTCATGTGGAAACCAAAAAGGGCCCAAGTAGCCAAAGCAATCCTAAACAAACAAACAAACAAAGCCAAAAGCATCACACTAGCCAATTTCAAACTACTATAAGGCTACCGTAACCAAAACAACATGATACTAGTACTAAAAACAGACACATAGACCAATAGAACAAAACAGAAAACCCAAAAATAAAGTTGCACACCTACAATCAATTGATCTTCAACAAAATTTACAAAAATAAGCAATGGGAAAAGACTCCCTATTCAATAAATAATTCTTGGTTAACTAGCTATCCACATGCAGTGGAAAAATGAAACTGGATCCTTACCTATCACCAGATATGACAATTAACTCAGGATGGATTAAAGACTTAAATGTAAGACCTCAAACTACAAAAATTCTAAAATAATAATTTATGACTAAGTCTTCAAAAGCAATTGAAACACAAACAAAAATGGACAAATGAGACCTAATTATACTAAAAAGCTTCTGCATAGCAAAACAAAAAATCAACAGAATAAACAGATAACCTACAGAATGGGAGAAAATATTCACAAACTACACATTCAACAAAGGTCTAATATCTACACTGTATAAAGAATTTAAATCGGAGAGAGATCCAAGATGGCTGATTACTAGCAGCTCAGGATTGTAGCTCCCAGTGAAAGTGCAGAGAACGAGAGAACGCCACACTTTCAGACGAATTTTTGCTACTCACGGACCAGAAGATTCCCAGTGGAGAAGCACCACGGGTCACCAACGAGACTCTTGTGGCCGGCGTGGCAGTTCCTGGTGCAGAGTAAACGGGACTGGGTCCCCTTTTGGTCGACGTTCGGAGCTCTGGGAAGGCAGAATTGCAGGGACTCAAGAAGGAAGCCAGACCAGAGATTCCCGGGCAGAAAAGCACCACGAATCTTAACACCGCAGTTTTGGCCGGTGCAGTGGGTTACCAGGAATCAACAAGTTGGACATCCACTCAGGGGCCTAATTTGAAAGTCAGTAATTACAAAGACAGGTGGATAAATTTACAATGATAGGAAGAAACCAGCGTAAAAAGGCTGAGAATACCCAAAATCAGAATGCCTCTCCCTCTACAGGGAATCACAGTTCCTCATCAACAAGGGAACAAGGCCTGATGCAGAACAAGTGTGTTCCATTAACAGATTTAGGTTTCAGAAGGTGGATAATAA
>NW_016107318.1:3978345-4010927 GCF_001604975.1 Cebus imitator
ACAGAATGGAAAACCAAAGACCACATTTTCTCACTCACTAGTGGGAGTGAGAAATATTAAGTACTCATACACAGAAGATGGGAACAATCAACACTCGGGCCTACGAGATGGAGGAGAGAGAGGAAGACAAGGGTTGAAAAAACCATTGGGTTCTATGCTCACTACCTGGGTGACAGGGTCAGTCATACCCCAAAACTCAGCATCAAGTCATAGACCCTTGTAACAAACCTGCACGTGTACTCCTGAGTCTAGAATAAAAATTGAATTTTTTTAAAAAAGGAAGGAATGGTCAAACAGTTACAAATAATTACAAGAGTATGTGGTGTCCAGAAGCAAAGGAGTCATTTCTAGAAGTGGGTGACCATGAGCAGTGTTACAGGGCACAAGGGGCAAGTGAGATTAGCAAAGTGTCAAAGCAGATGATAGAGTCGAAGGGGAACCAAAAGAGTACCCAGAAGAAAAGCTGTCCAAATAAAGAGAAAGCACATGCAAAGGCCATGAACATTTCAGTCACACTCAAAGAACAGCAAGAAGGCCAATGTGGCTGGAACAGAGTGAGCAAGGGAGGTAGGAAAGCAGTTGAGAAGTCACAGAAGTCCTGATAGTGTAAGACCTTTCCAGCCATTTTCAGAGGTACAGCTTTTGAGTAAGAATAGGAATTTCTCAGAGGGTTTTCTGCAGAAGAATGACATAATCTGATTCTTTTTTAACAGGATCACTCCAACAATTGTGAGAACAAGAGATGAAGCTCGAAAGACATGTTGGAGACAGACTGTATAAGGAAGGTATACATAGGGAAATTGGGAAGGTGATTGCAACAATCTCAGCAACAGGTGATGGCAGTTTAGACCAAGGTGCTATCTCTGAAGGTGAGAGGAGATGTGATTATTGATAGATTTGAAAGTGGACCCCACAAAATAGCTGAAGGATTAAACACAGAGTGAGAAAAAGATGAGTCAAGGATGATCCCAAGGATTTTGATTTACACTACTAGAAGACTAGAGTCACCACGAGGGAGCAGCACATCTTCTATGTACAAGCAGCGGGCTCGCTATTCAAATGAAACTTCAAGGTAAGGGTCTAGTCCTTTATTCCAACAAGATCACCTACCCTATGCCCTTTCTATGTAATAATTTTGCTCCAGTCACTATATATGATGTTTCAAGGGTCACGTACAATGTCATTAAAGTTCAAAGTGCAAAAGCAAAAACAAACAATGAAGCTGACAATAAATGTTGAAGACAGACTGTAAAGGACTAGTAAAGACTATTCACCAGCCAGGCTCATGTCTAAAATCTCAACACTTGGTGGGGGCCAAGGCAGAAGTAGTGCTTGAGGTCAGGAGTTTGAAACCAGCCTGGGCAACATAGCAAGATCACTGTCTCTACAAAATAAAAATAAAAATTAATAATAAATGTAATTAATTAAAATGTTTTTTTAATTAATAGGTCTGGTGGCATGTACCTATAGTCTTAGCAACTGGGGAGCCTAATGCAGAAGGATAACTTGAACCCAGTAATTTGAGGCTACAGTGAGCCATCCATGATCATACCTACCACTGCACTCCAGCCTAGAAAACAGAGCAACAGAGCAAGACCCTGACTAAAAAAAAAAAAAAAAAAAAACTGTGGCTGAAAAGTTCACTTGATTGACTTACAACATGTTTCATTGCATACCGCAAACTTGAAAATGCACAGATGTTCCTCCCATAATACACCAAAAAAAACCTGGTGATTCACTCTTTAGCAAGAAAGATCCTGGAAAACTTTGATTAAATTGAACCCACCAGTGCTACACCATTACTGAAAAATTCATACTTAAGGGGAAAAAAACATAAGGGTGTTCTTCTTATGAAAAATGTGTCAACTACACATTCTCAATATTCCCCCTACGTTGGAGAATCATGACCTATAAAATTGTGAAATGATACTAATAAATTGAATAGTTTTCTTCCCAAAATCTTCGGGTGTTGTTTGAGACATTTAAAGGATCAGAGCTTGGCAATAAGTCAGTACTGTGTGGAAATGATTGAGAGATGTATTCTACCTTTGGAGCCTCTCAGTCACTCAGGAAGATCTAAATTACGGGAATAGGCTATTGCATATGCAAATTGTATTCACTCTGAAATTTATTAGTGTTGCTCCGACATCTTCTATTCAAAGGCAGCCAGATTCTCTCCCTTGGGCACATGACTTCCACTGAATCCAAGAGGAATTATGCTGATCTGAGAAGAGTACAGTGGATCCTTCAGAATTTGGGAGCAGAAGTAACATTTTACTGCTCAAAATAAGCATGAATATCCCAGAATTCTTTCACCTAGAAACATGTTGTAACTGGAACTTAGATTCCCAGGTCAGCCCACAAATATCTGTTTAATCCATACTTTTCCTACAATACTCTGTAAACAATACTCCAGGACCTATCAACATGAGAACCTTGTTTCCATGGACTTAATGAGAGATTATTTTTGGAACACTGGTTATGACAGTGCTTGTCCTGGAGTTACAGAGTTGTGGAACACAGAGAACACAGTCCTCACCCTCAAGGAGCTCACAGAGAGTGGCCCAGACAAGGAGAACATGAAATCCAGCAGAGAGCAGCTCAGTGTCCTGACAGAAACACGTGCCGGGTGTTGAGAAGGCACAGGAAGCAGTGAGGGGAGGGGGATATCTAGTGCTGACACCTGAAGGAAGAACTGGTCTTGAAGGCAGATAAAATGGCTGTGCAAAGTACACTCAAGGCTAAAGCTTATGTCATACAAACACATCTCTCCGACAGTTGTTACTCTCTACAGCCCACACGATCTGTAGCCCACCAGGCTGTAAGCTTCCAGTGGGCAAGACCTTCTGCAGAAGAGAAAGCATTGAAGAGGGTGAGGAGCCAGAGAAAGTGCCATGGGCCTTAGAGTAAGCATGGGAAGTCTCAGAGAAGGGAGCAACATCTCTAGGATACAGGAATGAGGCATTTTGAGAATGGGAGTCCCATAGATCAACCACTATGAAGAATCTATCCTATTCTAATGCTATGCAAGTTCTGGAGATATAAGAATCCATAAAAAATGTTCTCCAGCATCAATTTGTGACAAACATAAAATACATTACTCAACATCTTGAGGTCTACCAGGGGGACCAAGCGCAGTCACATGTTGTAAAATGGTGAATATAATAGTATCTAACCTCAGATGGTCATTATAAGGAAACCATCCCTGCTTCCCATCCCCAACAACCATTTTCAAGAAAGAGATGCTGCTACAAATCAGCTAAGTTCAATGATATTTATTAAATGACAACAGTAACAATAACCACAACTGCCATTATTATTATGTTACAAATACTTACTGTGTCCAAGATATATTGTTAAAATCTTGATAGACCATCATGTCAGTTAATGCTCACAGTCAGGATGTAGGTATGGTCCCATTTTACAGGTAAGAGAGGTTCTATTTTCAAGAGCCATACTCTTAACACTACCCTCTATCCCCTATGATATAAGGGAAGCATGAGGGTCCAGTGTGCCTATTTTCAAATTACTGTTCTTAAGTTAGGGACTTTCTGTACAGTGCAATATTCATTCCCGGATTTTTTTAAAGGTGTTGGAGGGGAAAAAACAGAAGAAAGAAGAAGTATACTTCCTTCCATTGTTAAGAAAAATAAGCAAATGGAAGGAAGGAAAGAAGGAAGAGAGGCAGGGAAAAGAGAGAGAAAATACATGATTTTATTTCAGCAACGTATTTTGGTGTAGTTCCAACCCAATTTTTTATATTTTCTATATTGACTTTATCCTATATTGAGGATTGATCTTAGATTGAGACTTGATATTTTTAAAAATTATCAAAAAATGCCCTCTGCACACACTATCAAAAGAGACTCTGAAAACTTTAGAATATGCCATCGTCTCAGCCCAAAATCTCCTTAAGTTGGTAAGCAACTTCAGCAAAGTCTCAAGATACAAAATCAATGTGAAGAAATCACAAGCATTCCTGTACACCAATAACAGACAGAGAGCCAAATCATGAGCGAACTCCCATTCACAATTGCTACAAAGAGAATAAAACACCTAAGAATGCAACTAACAAAGGATGTAAAGGACCTCTTCAAAGAGAGTTACAAACCACTGCTCAAGGAAATAAAAGAGGACACAAACAGATGGAAAAATGTTCCATGCTTATGGTTAGGAAGAATCAATATCATGAAAAATGGCCATACTGCCCAAAGTAATTTATAGATTCATTGCTATCCCCATCAAGCTACCATTGACCTTCTTCACAGAACTGTAAAAATCCATTTTAAACTTCATATGAAACCAAAAAAGAGCATAGCCAAGACAATCCTAAGCAAATAGAACAAAGCTGGAGGCATCATGCTACCTGACTTCAAACTATACTACAAGGCTACAGTAATCAAAACAGCATGGTACTGGTACCAAAACAGACATATAGAACAGTAGAACAGAACAAAGGCCTCGGAAACAACACCACACGTATACAACCATCTGATCTTTGGCAAAACTGACAAAAGCAAGCAATGGGGAAAGGATTCCCTGTTTAATAAATTGTGTTGGGAAAACTGGCTAGCCATGTGCAGAAAGCAGAAACTGGATCCCTTCCTGACACCTTACACTAAACTTAACTCCAGATGGATTAAAGATTTAAACATAAGATCTAACACTATAAAAACCCTAAAAGAAAACCTAGGCAAAACCATTCAGGACATAGGCATAGGCAAGGAATTCATGACTAAAATGCCAAAAGCATGGGCAACAAAAGCCAAAATAGACAAATGGAATCTAATTAAACTCAAGGGTTTATTTACAGCAAAAGAAACAATCATTAGAGTGAACTGGCAACCAACAGAATAGGAAAAATTGTTTGCAATCTACCCATCTGACAAAGGGCTAATATCCAGAACCTACAAAGAACTAAAGCAGATTTACAAGAAAAAAACAAACCAACCCATTCAAAAGTGGGCAAAGGATATGGACAGACATTTTTCAAAAGAAGACATATATAAGGCCAACAAACATGAAAAAATGCTCATCATCACTGATTATTAGAGAAATGCAAATCAAAACCACATTGAGACACTACCTCATGCCAGTTACAATGACGATCATTAAAAAATCTGGAGACAACAGATGCTGGAGAAGATGTGGAGAAATAGGAACAGTTTTACACTGTTGGTGGGAGTGTAAATTAGTTCAGCCATTGAGGAAGACAGTGTGGTGATTCCTCAAGGACCTAGAAATAGAAATTCCATTTGACCCAGCAATCCCATTACTGGGTATATATCCAAAGGATTACAAATCATTCTACTATAAGGACACGTGCACACGAATGTTCATTGCAACACTGTTTACAATAGCAAAGACCTGGAACCAACCCAAATGCCCATTGATGATAGACTGGATAGGGAAAATGTGGCACATATACACTGTGGAATACTATGCAGCCATAAAAAAGGATGAGTTTGTGTCCTTTGTAGGGACATGGATGAATCTGGAAACCATCATTCTCAGCAAACTGACATAAGAACAGAAAACCAAGCACCACATTTTCTCACTCATAGGCAGATGCTGAACAATGAGAACACATGGACACAGGGAGGGGAACATCACACACTGGGATCTGTTGGGGAGTGGGGGGCAAGGGGAGGGACAACTGGGGGCAGGGAGATTGGGGAGGGATAACACTGGGAGAAATGCCTGATGTAGGTTATGGGGAATGGAAACAGCAAACCACCATGGTATGTGTGTACCTATGCAACAATCCTGCAAGATCTGCACATGTATCCCATAACTTAGAGTACAATTTTTAAAAATAAAATAAAAACTTCATGGAACTAGAGAGTTCTTTTAAGCCTTCAGAAATCAGTCATTCCTCTGCTATTTATACTGTTCTAGAGTTACAGAAGATGAGATAAATTTTATTAACTTATTTATGAAGCTAGCTCATTCCTGAGGAAGAAAAAATCCTAACAATTAAGGCACAAAAATACAGCAGTAGGAAAAAATTATTTAAAATATTAGCCATTTAAATCCTTTAGTAATTTAAAGAATAATAGATCACAACCAAGTAAGAGCTATTTCCACAGATAAAGAATAGCTGAACAAAAGTCTCCATTAATTGTGTACACAACATATCATTTGCCATCTTAAGTATCCTAAGTCTTTTGCCTACTAAATTGTGGATTTGTTGTTTTCTCATCAAATTAAATCAGTATTTATATTTTATATTGTGAAGTTATTCGTGCATAAATATTCATAATTGTCAAATCTCTTTTGATGGCTTACATTTTTATCAGTATCCCATGCTTTATCGTCTTCATCCCAGGCATGATTTTGTCTTTATCCCGTTTGAAACTTCATTAATACAAGTCAATAAGCCTTTTATCACATTCAACATCCATTCCCCATTTTAAATAAATTTAGAAACCTAAAACAAAGAATGGCCACCCAACAACAAGAAACACATTCTACCTAAAAGAAAATAAAGACATTTCCATCTTAATATCAGCAATAAGAAAAAGATAACCTGTTGTCCCCATTACTTTTCAATTCTGGAAATACTAACCACTCATTGGAAAATAGTTAAATATTGGAAAGAGTGATATGAAATTACAATTATTGGCAAATGATATTACATTGGCAAATCAAACCCAGTTGCATATTTGAAGAAATTACTACATCATAATCAACATTTCTCTTGCTCCCAATGTAGAAAAAAAATGTAAGTAAATATTTAACTATTCTAGGAATGGAACACTAAAGATATAATGAGAAAAATATTACACTCACTAAAAGACTAACAGTTTGGGATTACAGGGTGTTTTATCTTTGTGTTTTTGTCTATGTTTTCCAAATTTCTGTAACCAAAATGTGCCTCTTTGTGCGTGTTTGTTGTGTGGGAGAGAGTCTCACTCTGTCCCCCAGGCTAGAGTGCAGTGGTACAATCATAGCTCACTGCTGCCCTGCACTCCCAGGCTAAAATGATCCTCCCACCTCAGCCCCCCATGTAGCTAAGACTACAGGCATGTGCCACAGCACCCAGTTAATTTTTTTGTTGTTGTTACCCAGGCTGGAGTGCAATGGCGCAACCTCCGCCTCCTGGCAATTCTCCTGCCTCAGCCTCCTGAGTAGCTGAGATTACAGGCACGCGCCACCATGCCCAGCTAATTTTTTTGTATTTTTAGTAGAGACGGGGTTTCACCATGTTGACCAGGATGGTCTTGATCTCTTGACCTCGTGATCCACCTGCCTCATGGATCCACCAAAGTGTTGGGATTACAGGCGTGAGCCACCGTGCCCGGCCGCACCCAGTTAATTTTTTTAGGGTTTTTTGTTCTTTTAGTTTTGTGAGACATAGAGCCCCATTATGTTGCCAAGCCTAGATGTGCTGCTTTTAAATAAAAATATTTTCATCGTTCAACACCTTCTCACAAAAACCTACTGAAAAGAAAGTTTCTGCCATGTGATAGGTACTTCGAATAGACTATCTCTGAACCTTAAGATATCCTAACAAAGTGGCTATTACCTCTGCATTTTAAGGATGAAAACTGAGGTAGAGAGTAATCCAATATGGTTCTTGGTTCCGTGTAGCTTATAGTGACTCCAAATAAATCCTTTGATAAAAGCTTATTTTTAATACAAATACTTCTAAAATATTATTGATTTCTTGCTTTGCTTCAGTCACTTTCGATTTTGGACACCAACGGTTGTTAGGAGCCAGTGCTCTCACTGCTGTAGATGGGCTAATACCTGGATGATGAAATGATCTGCACAACAAACTTGATATTTGGTTACAGGTATTCTCAAATCTTTTTTTTTTTTTTTTGAGGTGGAGTTTCGCTCTGTTTCCCATGCTGGAGTGCCGTGGTATGATCTCGGCTCACTGTAACCTCTACCTCCCGGTTCAAGTGATACTCCTGCCTCAGCCTCCTGAGTAGCTGGACGTACAAGTGCATACCACCATGCCCATTTAATTTTTGTATTTTTAGTAGATATAGGGTTTTACTATGTTGGCCGGGCTGGTCTTGATCACTTGACCTCAGGTGATCTGCTCCCCTCAGCCTTCCAAAATGTTGGGATTACAGGCGTGAGCCACCATTCCTGGCCAGGAATTCTGTAATCTTAAAGGCAGCTGGATGTACTGAAAGGAATGACTGTTGTCAAGGAGTTCTGGGCTGAAACCTGGCTTTGTTCCTTAGTATCCAAGTAACTTTGGGAAAGTTACTACTACTTTCCTGCAAAGAACATGATCCCATTCTTTGTTATGGTTGCATAGTATTTTATAGTATATATGTACTGCCTTTTCTTTATCCAGTCTACCACTGATGGTCATTTAGGCTCACCACATGTCCCTGCTATTGTGAATAGTGCTGCAATTAATATGTGAGCACATGTGTCTTTATGATACAATGATTTACATTCCTTTGGGTATATACCCAATAATGGGATTGGTAGGTCAAATGGTGGTTCTGTTTTTAGCTCTTTGAGGAATCACCACACTGCTTTCCACAATGATTGAACTAAATCGATCAACAATGTATAAGTATTCCTTTTCTTTGCAACCTTGCCAGCATCTGTTATTTTTTGACTTTTTAATAATACCCATTCTACCCACTGCTGGATATATATCCAAGAGAAAGGAAATCCATATGTCAAAGAGATATCTGCAGTCCTGAGTTTGTTGCAGAACTGTTTGTGATAGCTAAGATTTGGAAGCAACCTAAGTGTCCATCAATAGATGAATGGAAAAATAAATGTGTACGTATACACAGTGGAGTACCATTCAGCCATAAAAAAAAAAATGAGACCCAGCCATTTGCATCAACATGAAAAGAACTGGAGATTACTGCTAAGTGAAATAAGCCAGACACAGGAAGACAAACACTGCATGTTCTTACTTGTTTGTAAAATTTAAAAACCAAATCAATTGAACTGATGCACATAGTAGAAGGATGGTTATCAGAGGTTGGGAAGGGTAGTTTGGGAATAGGGTTGAGCAGGAGGTGGGGATGGTTAATGGGTGCAAAAAATAGAATGAATAAGACCTACTATTTGATATCACAATGGGATGATTAGGGTGCCTACAGTCAATAATAAATATTAAAACTACTTAAAAATGTAATTGCATTATTTGTAACTCAAAGGATAAATGCTTGAAAGGATGGATACTCCATTCTCTATTATGTGCTTATTTCACATTGTATGCCTGTATCAAAACATCTCATATACCCCATAAATACATACACCTACTATGTGTCTACAAAACAAACTTTTAATAAAAATTTTAAATTTTTTAAATAACAATAACCATTCTGATTGGTGTAAGATAGTAGTATCTCCTTGTGGTTTTGATTTACATTTCTCTAGTAATTGGTGATGAGCTTTTTTTGTGTGTACTTGTTAGCTTCATGTATGTCTTTTGAAAAGTGTCTGTTCATGTCCTTTGCCTACTATTTAAAGGGGTTGTTTGGGTTTTTTCTTGTAAATTTGTTTAAGTTCTTTATAGATGCTAAATATTAGACCTTTGTCAGATGTAGAGTTTGCAAAAATTTTCTCCCATTCTGTAGGCCATCTGTTTATTCCGTTGATAGTTTCTTTTGCTATGCAGAAGCTCCTTAGTTTAATTAGATTCCATTTGTCAATTTTTGCTTTTGCTGTGATTGCTTTTGGCATCTTAATCATGAAATCTTCCAGGGTTTTTATTCTTTGGGGTTTTACATCTAAGTCTTTGATCCATCTTGAGTTGATTTTTGTATATGGTGTAAGGAAGGGGTTTAGTTTCAATCTTCTGCATATGGTTAGCCAGTTATCCCAGCACCATTTGTTGAATATGGAATCCTTTCATCATTCCTTGTTTTTGTTAGCTTTGTCAAAGGTCAGGTGGCTGTAGGTGTGTGGCTCTACTTCTGGGTTCTCTTTTCTGTTCCATTGGTCTATGTGCCTGTTTTTGTACCAGTACCCTGTTGCTTTGGCTACTGTAGCCCTGGAGTACAGTTTGAAGTCAGGCAGCATGATGCCTCCAGCTTTGTTACTTTTCCTCAGGATTACCTTGGCTATTCAGGCTCTTTTCTGGTTCTGTGAAGATTGTCATTGGTAGTTTGACAGGAATAGTATTGAATCTATAAATGGTTTTGGGCAGTGTGGCCATTTTAAAAAATAATGATTCTTCCTATCCATAAGCATGGAAGGTTTTTCCATTTGTTTGTGTCATGTCTGATTTCTTTGAGCAGTGTTTTATAATTTTCCTTTTAAATCTTTCACCTTTCTGGTTAACTGTATTCCTCCTAGGTATTTTATTCTTTTTATGGCAATTATGAATGGGATTATGTTCCTGATTTGACTCTCAGCTTGACTGGTGTTGGTGTATAGGAATGCTAGTAATTTTTGTATGTTATTTTATATCCTGGGACTTTGCTGAAGTTGTTTAGCAGCTTAAAGGGTGTTTGGGTCAAGACTATAGGGTTGTCTAGATAGAGAATCATGTTGTCTGCAAACAGGAAGCTCCACTTCCGCTCTTCGTCTTGGGATGCTGCTTATTTCCTTCTAATGTTTGATTGCTCTGGTCAAGACTTCCAATTCCATGTTGAGTAGGAGTGGTGAGAGAGGGCATCCTTTTCTTGTGTCAGTTTTCTAAGGGAATGCTTCCAATTTTTGATCATGATATTGACCGAAGTTTTGTCATTATTATTTTAAGGTAGATTCCTTTAATGTCTAGTTTATTGAGAGTTTTTAACACGCATCTATTGAGATAAACATGTGGTTTTTGTCTTTGTTCTGTTTATGTGATTAATCACATTAATTGATTGGCATATATTAAACCAACCTTGTCTATCAGGAATAAAGCCTACTTCATCACAGTGGATTAGCTTTTTGATGTGCTGCTGGATTACGTTTGCCAGTATTTTGTTGTGGATTTTTGCATCAATGTTCATCAAGGATACTGGTCTGATGTTTTCTTTTGTGTGTGTCTCTGCCAGGTTTTGGTGTCAGGATGATGCTGGCCTCATAGAATGAGTTAGGGAGTCACTCCTCCTCAATTTTTTTTGAATGGTTTCAGTAAAAATAGTACCAGCTCCTTTCTGTAAATCTGGTTGAATTTGGCTGTGAATCAGTCTGGTGCTGAGCTTTTTGTTGTTGTTGTCAGTAGGCTATTTGTTATTCATTCAACTTTGGAGCTCATTATTGATCAATTCAAGGACTGAATTTTTTCCTGGTTCAGTCTTGGGAAGTTGTATATGTCCAGAAATGTATCCATTTCTTCTAGATTTTCTAGTTTGGTTGCATACAGGTGTTCCTAATATTCTCCCATGGTTATTTGCATTTCTTTGGGGTCAGTAGTAATATCACCTTTGTTGTTTCTGATCATGTTTATTTGGATCCTCTCTCTTCTTCATTAGTCTAGCTAGTGATCTATATTTTGTTAATTTTTTCAAAAACACAGCTCCTGGATTCATTGATATTTTGAATGGTTTTTTGTTTCTTAATCTCCTTCAGTTCAGCTCTGATTTTGGTTATTTCTCATCTTCTGCTAGCTTTGGGGTTGGTTTGCTCCTGCTGTTCTACTTCCTCAAGTTGTAATGTTAGGTTGTTAATTTGAGATCTATTTTTTGATGTGGACATTTAGTGCTATAAACTTCCCTCTTAACACTGCCTTACTTGTGTCCCAGAGATTCTGGCATATTGTATGGCTGTTCTCATTAATTTCAAAGAATTTCTCGATTTCTGCCTTAATTTTATAGTTTACTCAGAAGTCATTCAAGAAGTAGGCTATTTAATTTCTATGTAACTGTATAGTTTTGAGTGATTTTCTTAGTCTTGAGTTCTAATCTTATTACACTGTGGTCTGAGACCATGGTTGTTGTTATTTTGGTCTTTTGCGTTTGCTCAGGATTGTTTCACGTCTGATTGTGTGGTTAACTTTAGAGTATGTGCCATGTGCAGATAAGAAGAATACACATTCTGTTCCTTTGGGGTGGAAAGTTCTGTAGATGTATATCAGGTCCATTTTATCCAGTGATGAGTTCAGGTCCTGAATATCTTTATTAATTTTCTGTCTTGATGGTCTAACACCACCAGTGGGGTGTTGAGGTCTCCCACTATTGTTGTGTGGTAGTCTAGCTCTCTTCATGGTTTCTGAGAACTTCTTTTGTCAATCTGGATCTTCCTGTTGAATTGAACCCTTTACTATTATATAATGCCCTTCTTTGTATTTTTTTATCTTTGTTGGTTTACAGTCTTTTTTCTTTGAAATGAGGATTGCAACCCCTGCTTTCTTCTATTTTTCATTTGTTTTGTAGATTTTTCTCCATCCCTTTATTTTGAGCCTATGGGTGCATGGCTTGCAGGGGGCCCCCACGAGTGACTATGGGTGTAGTCACACTGGTGGTGGTATTAGCACAGGGGTGGGGTGCTGACTGGCACAGATCAGTGTGCACCCTCTATGCATGTTCATGCTGGCAGGTGTGGTCACTCAGGGCAAGGGAGGGTCTCCTGTTCTCCTTGCCTAGTTTGTATAGTTGCTCCAAGTCTTTTTTTTTTTTTTTTTTTTTTTTTTAAGTTCCATGATACATGCGTAGGATGTGCACGTTTATTACATAGGTAAATGTGTGCCATGGTGGTTTACTGCACTTAACAACCCATCACCTATTTATCCTGATGCTTTCCCTCCCCATACACACCCCTGCCACAACAGTCCCCAGTGTGTGTCATTCCCCTCCCTGTGTCCATGTGTTCTTATTGTTCAGCTCCTACTTCTAAATGACAACATGCAGTGTTTGATTTTCTGTTCTTGCATTAGTTTGCTGAGAATAATGGCCACCAGCTCCATCCATGACCATGCAAAGGACATGATCTCTTTCCTTTTTATTGTTGCATAGTATTCTATGGTGTATATGTACCTCATTTTGTTTGTCCAACCTGTCATTGATGAGTATTTGAGTTGATTCCATGTTTTTGCTATTGTGAATAGTGCTGCAATGAACATATGTATGCAAATATCTTTATAATAGAATGATTTATATTCTTTTGGATATATACCCAGTAATGGGATTGCTGGGGCCAATTTTCTGGTTCTAGGTCTTTGGGAATTGCCACGCTGTCTTCCACAATGGTTGAACTAATTTACATTCCCACCAACAATGTAAATACGTTCCTATTTCCTCATGGCCCTGTCAACATCTGTTGTTTCTTGACTTCTTAATAATTGCCATTCTGACAGGCATGAGATGGTATCTCACTGTGGTTTTGATTTGCATATATCTCTACTGATCAGTGATGTTGAGCTTTTCCATGTTTGTTGGGTGCATAAATGTTTTCTTTTGAGAAGTGTCTGTTCGTGTCCTTTGCCCATTTTTTAATGTGGTTGTTTGGTTTTATTCTTGTAAGTTTAAATTTCTTTTAGATTCTGTATATTAGACCTTTGTCAGATGAACAGACTGCAAAAATTTTCTCCCATTCTGTAGGTTGTCTGTTCACTCTGATGATAGTTTCTTTTGCTGTGCAGAGACTCTTTAGTTTAATTAGATCCCATTTGTCAAGTTTTGCTTTTGTGGCAATTGCTTTTAACATTTTCATTGGCCGGGCACGGTGGCTCAAGCCTGTAATCCCAGCACTTTGGGAGGCCGAGGCGGGTGGATCACGAGGTCAAGAGATCGAGACCATCCTGGTCAACATGGTGAAACCCCATCTCTACTAAAAATACAAAACATTAGCTGGGCATGGTGGCGCGTGCCTGTAATCTCAGCTACTCAGGAGGTTGAGGCAGGAGAATTGCCTGAACCCAGGAGGCGGAGGTTGTGGTGAGCCGAGATCGCGCCATTGCACTCCAGCCTGGGTAACAAGAGTGAAACTCAGAAAAAAAAAAAAACAAAAAAAAAAAAAAAAACATTTTCATTATGAAATTTTTGTCCATACCTATGTCCTGAATGGTATTGCCTAGACTTTCTTCCAGGGTTATTATAGTTTGGGGTTTTACCTTTAAGTTTTTAATCTATCTTGAGTTAATTTTTGTATAAGGTATATGGAAGGGATCCGGTTTCAATTTTCCACATATAGCTAGACAGTTCCCTCAGCACCATTTATTAAATAGGGAATGCTTTCTGCATTGCTTGTTTTTTCAGGTTTGTCGATGATCCGATAGTTGTAGATGTGTGGTCTTATTTCTGAGTTCTCTATTCTGTTCCATTGGTCTCTATGTCTATTTTTGTACCAGTACCACGCTGTTTTGGTTACTGTAGCCTTGTAGTATAGTATGAAGTCAGGTAGCATGATGCCTCCGGCTTTGATCTTTTTGCTTAGAATTGTCTTGGTTATACAGGATCTTTTTGGTCTATATGAATTTTAAAGTAGGATTTTCTAATTCTGTGAAGATTGTTAGTGATAGTTTAATAGGAATAGCATTGAATCTATAAATTACTTTGGGTAGCATGGTCATTTTCACAATACTGATTTTTCCTATCCATAAGCATGGAATGATTTTCCATTTGTTTGTGTCCTCTCTTATTTACATAAGCATTGGTTTGCGGTTCTCCTTGAAGAAGCCCTTCACTTCCCTCATTAGCTGTATTACTTGGAATTTTATTCTCTTTGTAGCAATCATGAACGGGAGTTCATTCATGATTTGGCTCTCTCTTAGTCTGTTATTGTTGTATAGGAATGCTTGTGATTTTTGCAGATTAATTTTGTATCCTGAGACTTTGCTGAAGTCGTTTATCAGCTTAAGAAGCTTTGGGGCTGAGACAATGTGGTTTTCTAGGTATAAGATCATGTCATCTGCAAACAGATGCAGTTTGACTTCCTCTCTTCCTATTTGAATACTCTTTATTTCATTCTCTTGCCTGATTGCCCTTGCCATAACTTCCAATACTCTGCTGAATAGGAGTAGTAAGAGAGGATATCCTTGTCTTATGCCAGTTTTCAAGGGGCATGCTTCCAGCTTTTACCTATTCAGTATGATATTGGCTGTTTGTCATAAATGGCTCTTATTATTTTGAAGTATGTTCCATCAATACCTAGTTTATTGAGAGTTTTTAACATAAAGAAACATTGAATCTTATTAAAGGCCTTTTCTGCATCTACTGAGATAATCATGTGGTTTTTGTCTTTAGTTCTGTTTATGTGATGAATTACATTTATTGATTTTCATATGTGGAACCACACTTGCAACCCAGGGATGAAGCCAATTTGATCATGGTGGATAAGCTTTTTGATGTGCTGCTGAATTCAGTTTGCCAGTATTTTATTGAGGATTTTTGTATCGATGTTCCTTAGGAATATTGGCCAAAAATTTTCTTTTTCTGTTGTATCTCTGCCAGGTTTTGATATCAGGATGATGCTGGCCTCATAGAATAAGTTAGGGAGGAGTCTCTCCTCCTTAATTGTTTGGAATAGATTAAGAAGAAATGGAACCAGCTCTTCTTTGTACCTCTGGTAGAATTCAGCTATAAATCCATCTGGTTTGGGACTTTTTTTGGTTGGTAGTGTATTTACTACTGCCTCAATTTTAAAACTTGGTTTTAGTCTATTCAGGGATTCAACTTCTTCCTGGTTCCATCTTGTAGGGTACATGTACCCAAAAATTTACCTGTTTCTTCTAAATTTGCTAGCTTATTTGCATAGAAGAGTTCGTACTATCCTCCAATGGTCATTTGTGTTTCTGGGCAGTCAGTGGTGATGTCCCCTTTACCATTTTTTATTGTATTTATTTGAGTCTTCTCTCTTTTCTTCTTTATTAGTCTAGCTAGTGGTCTATTTCATTAGTTGTTTCAAAAGTGGTTCCTGAATTCATTGATTTCAAGCTTTTTCATCTCTTATCTCCAGTCCCACTCTGATCTTGGTTTTTTCTTGTCTTCTGCTAGCTTTAGGGTTTGTTTGCTCTTGGTTCTCTAGTTCTTTTAATTTTCATGTTAGAATGTCAATTTGAGATCTTTCTAGCTTTTTTATGTGAACATTTAGTACTATAGATTTCCCTCTTAATGTACTAGAATCTTTGGTATGCAGCTTCTGGTACATTGTCTCTTTGTTCTCATTGGTTTCAAAGAACTTGATTTCTGCCTTCATTATTTACCCAGAAGTCATTCAGGAGCAGGTTGCCCAATTTCCATACAGCTGTGTGGTTTTTAAATGAGTTTCTTAATCTTGAGTTCTAATTTGATTATGCTGTGGTCAAAGAGACTGTTATGATTTCAGTTCTTTTACATTTTCTGGAAATTATTTTACTTCAAATTGTGTGATTGATTCTAGAGTAAGTGCCATGTGACACTGAGAAAACTGTATATTATGTCATTTTGGGATGTAGAGTTCTGTAGATATCTATCAGGTCCACTTGATCTAGAGCTGAGTTCAAGTACCAAATATCTTTGTTAATTTTCTGTCTTGATGGTCTGTCTAATGTTGACACTGGGGTGTTAAACTCTCCCACTATTGTGTGGGAGTCTAAGTCTCTTTTAGTTTAAGACCTCTTTGGAGGTCTCTAAGAACTTATTTTATGAACTAGGTGCTCCTGGATTGTGTGCCTATATATTTTGTATAGTTAGCTCTTCTTGTTGAACTGAACCCTTTACCATTGTGTAATGTTCTTCTTTGTCTTTTTTATCTGTGTTGGTTTAAAGTCTGCTTTGTTAGAAACTAGGATTGCAACCCCTGCTTTTTTCTATTTTCCATTTGCTTGATAAATTTTCCTCTATCCCTTATTTTAAGCTGATGTGTGTCTTTGCATATGAGATGAGTTTCTTGAATACAACACACCAATGGGTCTTGCCTCTTTATCCAGCTTGCCATTCTGCGTCTTTTAATTGGGGCATTTAGCCCATTTACATTCAAGGTTAATACTGTTATGTGTGAATTTGATCTTGTCATCATAATGCTAGCTGGTTATTTTTCAGACTTATTGATGTAGTTGCATCATAGTGTCATTGGTCTGTGTACTTCAGTGTGTTTTCATAGTGGCTGATCATGATTTTGTCTTTCCATATTTAGCACTTCCTTCAGGGGCTCTTGCAAGGCAACCCTGGTGATGATGAACTCCCTCAGCATTTGCTTGTCTGAAAAGGGTTTTATTACTCCTCCGCTTATGAAGTTTAGTTTTGTCAGATATGAAATTCTGGGTTAGAAATTCTTCAAGAATGTTGAGTATGGGCCCCACTCTCTTTTGGCTTATAAGGTTTCTGCTGAGAGAGCTGCTGTTAGTCTGTGAGCTTCCCTTTGTAGGTGGCCTGGCCTTTCTCTCTGGCTGCCCTTAACACTTTTTCTTTCATTTTGACCTTGGAGAATCTGATAATTATGCATCTTGGGGTTGATCTTCTCATGGGGTATCTTACAGCAGTTCTCTGGATTTCCTGAATTTGAATGTTGGTCTGTCTTGTTAGGTTGTGGAAGTTCTCCTGGATGACATTCTGAAGTATGTTTCCAACTTGGTTCCATTTTCTCTTTCTCTTTTGGTTACCCCAACCAATTATAGGTTCAGTCTCTTTACATAATCCCTCAGTTCTCAGAGGTTTTGTTCATTCCTTTTCATTCTTTTTTCCCTAATCTTGTCTGCCTGTCTTATTTCAGCAAGATAATCTTCAAGCTCTGAAATTCTTTCCCCCTCTTGATCTACTCCATTATTGATATTTGCAGTTATATTGTGAAGTTCTCATGTTGTGTTTTTCAGCTCATTTATGTTCCTCTCTAAACTAGTTATTCTGATTAACAGCTACTCTAGTGTTTTATCATGGTTCTTAGCTTGTTTGCATTGAGTTAAAACAATCCTTTAGCTCAGTGAAGTTCATTACCACACCCACCTTCTGAAGCCTACTTCTGTCAGTTCATCCATCTCAGCCTCAGCCCAGTTCTGTGCCCTTGCTGGAGAGGTGTTTTGATCATTTGGAGGAGAAAAGGCATTCTGGCTTTTTGAGTTTTTGGTGTTCTTTCATTGATTCTCATCTTTGTGACTTTATCTCCCAATCTTTGAGGCTGCTGACCTTTGGATGGAGTTTTTATGGCAATTTTTGGTTGATTTTTGTTGTTGTTGCTTTCTGTTTGTTCTTCTTTTAACAGCTAGGCTCCACTTCCACAGGGCTGCTGCAGTTTTCTGGGCATCTACTCCATACCCTATTTGCCTGGCTTCTCCTGCATCTGGATGTGCCACCAATGGAGGCTGCAGAACAGCAAAACTGGCTGCCTGCTCCTTCCTCTGGGAGCACTGTCTCAGAGGTGCACCAAACTGATGCCAGGAGGAACATTCCTGTATAAGGTGTCTGGCAACCCCTGGTGGGAAATCTTGCCCAGCCAGGAAGCACAAGATCAGGGACCCTCTTAACAAGGCACTCTGGCTACCCCTTGGTAGAGGAGGTGTGCTGTGCTGGGAGAAATCTTACTCATCAGGACTGCCCAGCTTCCTCAGAGCCAGCAGGGGAAAAGATTAAGTTCACTGATCCACAGAGACCATGGAGACCCCTCCCCCCAGGGACTCCATCCCAGGCAGATCAGAGTTCTGTCTGTAAACCCCTAGGCTGGAGTTGCTGAAATTCCCACAGGGAGGCCCCACTCGGTGAGGATAGATGGGTCCAACTTCAGCCTAAACAGGCAACCTGGCCATGATCTGCCACAGTCTCTGTGCTGTGCTGCAGGGAATGCTTCCTGGGTCCAAACCACTCAGTCTCCCCGGCACCAGCAGGGGAAAATGGCAGACCAGAGCTGCAGTGATGGCTACCACTCCTACCCCTAAAAGCTTAGTCATGTTAGGCAGCAGGCAGCCACGGTGACGGTGGCTGACCCTTCCTCCTAGGAATTCTGTAGTCCTAGGCAGTCTGCAGCTGAGGGTCCACTGAGCATCCGCACAGCTCTGTGCTAGGGACTTAACGGTCCTGGTGGCTTGGGCTCATGAGGGCATCTGCTGATCCACAGGTTGCACAGATCCATGGAAAAAGCATAGTTTCCGGGGCAGGGTAACACAATCACTCACTGCCTCCCTTGGCTGGGGGTGGGAGCTCCCCTTGCCCCTTACAGATCCTGCATGGGCCGTCACACCAACCTACTTTTCCTGGCTCTCTGTGGGTCACATCAGCCACTTTAGTCATTCTCAATGAGAGAACCTGGATATCTCAGTTGCCAATACAGGATTCACTCACCGTTTCATTCTTCTCAGCCGGAGCCTCCAACAACAGGTGTTCCAAATTTTTCCAAAAGCCTTTCTAAAAAATGTCTACCAACTTTCTCTGTAATAAACTCTTAATTTGAGCAATAGATAAAGACCTTTGCCTCTCATTTAACTTGATGCAAAGAGAGTGAAGAAATTAGAAAGATAAAAACATCTGCCAACTATACTAGGATCCTGAATTATATGAGGCGAATGCTTTAAGACTGCTTACTAGAGTCTCAGTTTGCTCAATTTACTTAGTGTTTAGAAAGCTTTATAAAGTAAGGAATATGATTATCTCATTTATTCTTGATGAGATATGGTAATTTCCATCTGATACTGGAAACCTGGCAACATAGAAATGCTTAATGCCAGGTACTTGTCAGCCAGTAAGTTTGAAACCTGGATTTGTTTTTCATTATATGTCTGCCATGGAAAAGTTACCCCCTTAAAAACCTCAAGTTTTTCTTTTTTTTTTTTGAGACGGAGTTTCACTCTTGTTACCCAGGCTGGAGTGCAATGGCGTGATCTTGGCTCACCGCAACCTCCGCCTCCTGGGTTCAGGCAATTCTCCTGCCTCAACCTCCTCAGTAGCTGGGATTACAGGCACGCGCCACCATGCCCAGCTAATGTTTTGTATTTTTAGTAGAGATGGGGTTTCAAAAATGGGCATAGTAGCTACCTTGCAAGCTGTCTGTGAGGCTTGGAGATGAGGTACATAAAGTGCTACTCTATTTCAGACTCTCTCCTTCATCTGTTTTTGCTCCTTTATTTCTTTCCATTGTCAAGGGGCTCACCCTCTTCTCTCTATAGTACAACAAGAATGATATTTTATTATTTCAATGCTCATTCCCATTTGACCATGACAGCAACCTGTTTTAGCAATATCAGCTATACCAGTTCTACATTCACTCTGTTTCCTCTCCCTCAGCTTATAGGAGTTAACTAGTTTCCCTTCAAAGACAATAGATTCCAATGCTAAAACAAAATGATTCCACCCCTGTGGAAACTCTCATGAGGAAAAAAGTTAAAGAACTTTCCAAAAAGTGTAAAAGATACCAGCAGCTGCTCTCTTACATAATGATACAATATTCCTGTGAAAAACTTGGGTGAGAGTCCAGGAAACATCTAAAGTGATCGTCTTTCTGAAGTAAACATCTGTGTTGATGGGAAATTGAGACATAAACACACATTCGGAATTCAAACACAATTCCCAAGTGTCACATTAGAATTCCATCAGTTTTTATGGAAAAAACAATAGATCTCCTAAGCTTTGTAAAATTTCAAGTAACAGCAGCCAAAGTCAACCACACAGGATTTTCATCTGTGTGTTTCGGGAAACAATTGGAAAAATTAAAACTGATTTTTTATGGATTTTGAATAACTTGGGCATCTTCAACAGTGCCTGCATCAGATCTATGGTCCTTCTGTGCAACTGACACCAGCTATGGTATTTGTCCATAATGACAGTTTCCTTCCCAGGCTAGTCATTGATTTTTCCATCCTACAAGATACTTAGTCATAAATGTTGTGTTTATATGCTCTGTTGCAGAAACATCCTGTACACCACAAGCAGCAAAGACTGTCGCTCATGTGCCACTACCTTGAAAAAAAATCCACATTTCTTCCTCCCATTCCCATTCTCTCATCCAAGGATAGGTCACAGTGGAAAGATTACTTCACTGGTCTTATAAAATACACTGGAGCAATCCCACTTCCTAAAGGAACCACACCCTTGTAATCAGAAAAAGAGAATACTGAGGCAACACAAAAATAAAAAGATAGTTACATGAAGCCATCCCGTCTCCTTCAGAATGTCTGCCCCCTTTGGACAGGAAACATTTCTCCTCGGTGTTTGTTATGGTACCAAGTATAGCTTTATAGACAAGTGAATTCACCAAAGAAATTATAATAAATCCGAAAGGCTTTTCTTAATGTTTTTTTTTTCCTTTGCTTATTTTTAGTATCTTTCTGTAAAATCACATCTTAAAAAAAGAAACGGATAAAGGAGCAAGAAAAGATGAAGGCGAGGGTATGAAGAAGCAGAGCAGCACTTTATAAACTCCTTCTCCAAGCCTCACAGACCGCTTGCAAGGTAGGAGCTACCATGCCCATTTTACAAATGAAAAGCTTCATGTTTTTAACCTGTCCATGGCCTACATATAGTAATAAGCAAAGCCAGGTTTCAAACTCACCAGCTGACAAGTACATAGAGTTCAGCATTTCTCCATTTCCAGGTAAATGCAGAGCTCTTGACAATCAATTGAACTAATAGTCAAGCTTAGAGAAAAAAATGAAAACTACTATGTTGGAATCATTTATTCTTGAAATCTGGTATAGACTAAAAATCATCTTGGCCATAAATCAGTCTTAAGAAAGCATCTACAAAATGCCTGATTTTAAGCAACATAACTTCCTGATGAGTCCTCTGTAATAAAGTAGCTGCAAAATGTTTATATAATGAGGCAACTTGTTTTATGAGATTACTACCCACAAACTGGTCAGGAGTTGAGGTCCTGTATTACTTTTCTATTGATGAGTAACAATTACCACAAATTTGGCCGCTTTAAAAAATCCCACTTATGGGAGTTGAACAATGAGAACACATGGACACAGGAAGGGGAATATCACACACCAAGGCCTGTCAGTGGGTAGGGGGCAAGGGGAGGGAGAGCATTAGGACAACTACCTAATACATGTAGAGCTTAAAACCTAGATGATGGGTTATTAAGTGCAGCAAACCACCATGGCACACGTATACCTATGTAACAAACATATACATTCTGCACGTGTATCCCAGAACTTAAAGTAAAATTAATCCCACATATTAGGGCATAGTTTTTGTAGGCCATAAGTCCATCATGGCATGGCTAAGTTCTCTTTAGCATCTGGAAGGCAATGAATGTGTCCAGTTGAATGAATACTTCCCTTTCATGTATTCTCTCCCTCCTTGACCCCATCTGTCATTACTGTCTTGATTCCTGAAAGCACTGATTAAACTTGTCTGTTTTTATTCAACATATCATGTATACTATTTTCAATTTATGTCACTTTGTACCAGAATTCTAGGATTATCCCCAAGATTTCCCTCGTCTTCCTCTGGTTTACATGCTATACCTAATCCCCCAGATTGGGAGTTTGATGGATTTGTCTCCCAGGATTAGGTTACGTTACACGGCAGAGTTGACTTTAGAAAGGGAGATTATCCAGGTGGTCCCGACCTAATTGCATGACGCCTTTAAAGGCAGAGTCTTCTCTGGCTGGCAGTAACTACTAAAAAAGTGGGCATGTCAGTACTACAAATGCAAAGGATTGAATTCTGCCAATAACAAAACTGAGCTTGGAACTGGATTTTTCCTCCAGAAAAAAAAAAAAAAAACCTTCCTTCAGGGAAAGATTTATCCAGGCTGACACTTTTATTTCAGCCTCATAAATGCTAGATAAAGGGGATTCCATAACAATCAACACAAGGACTCTGTCCTCATGGAACTTAAAAAACCTATCAAGGTGTGGTGGCAGTCACCTGTAATCCCAGCTACTTAGGAGGCTGAGGCAGGAGAGTCTCTCAAACCCGAAGTGGAGGTTGCCATGAGCTGAGATCACGCCACTGTACTCCAACCTGGGAGACAGAGTGAGACTCCATTTCATCTCAGATGAGCCTTGGCAACAGAGTGAGACTTCACTCCATCCCATTTCAGCTGTCCATGCTCTCAAAGCACTTCTGAATAACTCCAAAGTAACCCATATCATATTGTCCTGAAATTGCTTATTTATACATTCATCTCCTCACCATTTTGACCTTCTTGAGGAAAGACACCAGGCATAGCACTTGGCACATGGTAGGAGGCAGCAAAAATGTTCAGAGTGAACTGAATGATAAATACTGATGCCTTAAGAGGCAACAAACTCCTGCCTCACAGATATTTAAACAAAGACTAGACAATCATTTAGTGGGAGATGCAGAGAGAATTGAAGCATCTGATTCCTGGACCACTGAATAGGACCCTCCAAATCTGAGTTTCCTTGGGACTAGATGAAGAAAGCTAGCAAATGAAAAGTCACATGGAAGAGAAAGTGCTATGTTCGAGGAATAGCAAGTGGCTCTTTTGCTTGGAAAAGAGAGGACAGGATGGAGGTAGGATTCCAGCAAGAAAGAGGTGACACACCCAAGAAAGTAAAGGGAAAGTACTGAATACATCTATTCTTTAAGAGGAATGGGCAAGGTAAAGTATCCATCCTGGGATGCCAAAGCCAACAGAGACGAGCAACAGCAGGCAGCCATTTCCAGCCATGGATTTGAAGGGGCAGAAGAAGCAGAGTTACCAGAACCCTGTGAAAGAGGTGTAGCTTGATGGAAATTACGGACTGGACAGAGAAACAAGAGAAACAAAATCAAGGACTGACAGGAAGAGAGAGGAGGAATTAATACCCAGACATCCACCTCCCTCTGTCAATGGCCAAATGCAACAAAGAGCTACAGAGTGAGGAAGCCCAGGTGAGGCATGTAGAACCTAGGCTTCCAAATCCCCGAGCAGGGTGGAGAATGCACCTGGAGAGTCCAACGAAGCCTAAGCAACACAGATGGGGAAAGGGAAGCAGAGCACACCTGTACCAGGTCTCAAGGGGTAGGCACGGGGCTTGAGCATCATGCAGTGAGCCCTCAGGAGCCCCTGCAGAGTGTGAGGCATGATCCAGGCTTTGCCTGAGGATGACTAATTTAGTGGCTGTCATCAGAATGAACTCTGAATGAGAAGAGGCAATAGAAGGGAGGGAAACAAACTGAGAAACCACCAAAATGGTTGAAGCAGAAGGGGAGGCGTCTGTCTACAGGAGGGGATGTGCTCATCATTGCTCTCAGCCACTCACAGGCTCCTCGTGCCCCAGCAGTTTGCTGCTTGCTTATCTTCCAGGTGAACAGTGCACAAAGTCCCAGGGTGGAGAAGCAAGGTCTTCTCTACACTGGGAAAATGCATCTGTTGTTTACCTTTGAGGCTCCCACTGATGTTCACTTCACTTCCTTTCCTCTGTGGCTGAAATTTCACTGAGCATTGCCAGCAGAAAGGAACAGCAGAGACTGAAGGTCACATCCAGAGCAGAGGGCAGTCACTGAGTTGCTTAGCACAAGAAGCTACTAAGTGGATAGAGACCCGCAGGGAGAAAGCTCTGCTTGATTGTCAGTAGCCACTTCCTAAAGATTCTGATGTTCTGATGCTTTTCTACCCTTTTCTTCCTTATAGTGACCAAACAAACTATCCTGCCTGCCTTGCCCCTTCCAAAAACTATCTTCCCTGGGTCTCATGTCAGTAGACTTCCTTGGAAACCAAAGTCAATCCGACAACTCTATGGTCCACTAGACTGGCACAGAGATGACCAGAAGATTAATATTGCTCCATGAAGCTTTCTCTTTCTGCATGAGTACATCCAGACTTTCTTCTTCCATTACCATTGCTCTTGTCTCCATGGAAGCTACATTGCACCAAGTGGGCACAGGCTTCGATGGACAGAGCCAGAGTGACCGCCTGGTAGTGCCCTTCATCAGGTGGATAGGAAATAGCTCCAGCTGTGTTTCTTGTTAACTGTTCAGAATAACAGTCTTTGTTTTATTGGTATTATTATAAAAAGATTCCTGAAAAAGAAAAAGCAGCAGCTGTTTGAGTTCGCAGCTGTTTTCTGATGCACTATGCATCAGGCCTCATTTGATTGGGATTTATGTCTTATTTTCTTCACTGCTTCATTAAAAGCTTAGCACTACTAAGAGGATTATTTACAACATGGTATCGCTGAGACCTGGAGAGTCTTTAAAGATGTGTCTCTGAACAAACTCCTTGCCAGGCTTTTCATGATCAAGGTATGGAGGGAAAGAGCATCCAAAAAAAGAAAAAGACTGAATTACCACACACTTAGAAGTTCTTCCCATACTTGTGACATTGCTATGTATCATCAGCAACATGAATCAACAAATCCCAATACATAAGTTTCTATTTCAGACTAAAGGGTGAAATGCTACAAAACAGCAATACCAAGCATGTGACACTCTCTCTCTCTCTAACCTTTTCTAAAGCAGTCCTTCTCTCATGATTGGAAGCCACATCCCAACTGGAGTTATTACAACAAATAAAGTGTTTATGAGCATTTTCCCCGCTCCCCCAACATCTGCCAGTCTATCCACTCCCAGGGACAACAGGAACACAGGGCAGCCGACCCATGGGCTTTTGCTTAGACTCAGGGTTGTGGTGGAGACAATCAGACACTCCACAATGGAAAATAGCAAGACCAGCTGAAGGCCAAAGTGGCAAGAGACCACTTGGCAACCACGAATGTGTGCCCTGAAACAGTAAATAACATTGTGTGAATTCAGTCATCCATTCTGTTGATGAAGTCAGCACACAAGTATTTATCTGACTACAGATGTGTTTTCGTTTTGTGACATGTTTTTAAAAACCAACTTTGATGACAAAAGAAAAAAACACTTTCTTTAACCCTCTCAATTTGTGTTTCTAAATCTGTTTTCTGTACTAAGAACTGCACAAACAAATGATTTGCATTGTTTTTCTGATGTAATCTAAATCTCATTTCTATAACTAGGTTGATTTCTTGTCTTTCAAACAGACACAAGACAGCTGCCTTCCCAATAGAGCCCTGTGCAAAAAGGGGAGATACACCCCAAAGAGGGCTGGCAGCTGGAATTTCCCCAGTGTGGGCAGGAAACCTGGCAAGCTACAGGAGGACGGGGAGGACTGCGTGGACAGACAGGACCCACGTGTTGCTGTGACCGTCACTCACGTAGCTGCTCGTTCTTTTATCTTCTGAAGGGTGGTTCTTGGCTGCTGACTTCACTTTCAGAAAGCACCCACCTTCACGAGCCTCGAGGATCATCTTCTACTTCGTATCCTATTTTCTTGAGCAAAAAAGAAATGAATCAGTTTAGAACACTCTGAGAACAGGGAAAAGTGAGTAAACAAGCTTATTTTTTTCCCCTGGATGGAACATAAGTTCTTCAAGGGTAGACACATAGTACAGGTGGTTCATTGTGAACTATCAATGTACTATTAAAATAAGCCAGTTAGGGGAGTGGTGGGCTTCTTTTCAAACTAGACCCTCCCTGAGCTGGGAAGGAGGAGAATACCAGGGTCTGGACCTTTTTGTTTTTTCAAGAAAACATTGTTTTGGTTTTTTTATTTTTGTCAAACAAATCGTTTTTGACTGTGAAATCTAAAAAAGGTCTATTTTTTCAGCCTGCACTAAGCAGTTCAGCTTATGAATATAAATAGTCCCTGGCTTTTGTCATTAGAATGAGTTGTTTAAGCGTACAGTACTCAAAGACAATATTCTCAAACCATTATAAGCAGGATTCTTTCATTCTTCATTCAAGTAAACACGTCTCAACATGTCTGTGGGTCTGGCATTGGCAAGGGATGTTCTTTGAGAATCATTTTCCAGGTAGAAGTTGACAATGAACCCCTCCTTTTACCCCACCAATTAATAATTACATGTGCTTGAAATGGTCCCACCTACATGATCTGCACATGCAGAACAGGGAACGAAAACTGGCATTAAGGTACATAGGAGAAAACATACAGCACAGCACTTACACACACTGACTCAAAGTTAGCTGTCTGGGTTCAGTTCCCACCTCTGCCACTTGCTAGATCAACTAAAAAAAAAATTCTCCTTCAAGTAATAATACAAACGATTTAGATAAGGACTCAGCACACAGTAAGTACTCTACTAAGCGTTAGTTATTACTAAAAGCCTGGTTTAACAGGGCCGTAAGCCACCACACAGGGGAATCACTGAGGACCCAAGACCTACGCTTCCTCCAGCTGAAGCGGCCGGAGTCATTTCCCTCACTCGCCACCAGCCCTGCTGATGCTGCCCCGTCTTGCTAGTGATACCACCCTAATAACATGAACGCCTTCACTGCCACCTTCTCCAGCCTCTCAGTGCTGTCCTGTCAGTCTCCTGAGTTGATCCTGTGGCTCTCTCAAATAGAAGGCAGGATTCTCTTTCCATCGTTGTTGCATCTTTTTACCAGATGTCGAAGTGTGACCTTGATCTCTCTGTTTTTTAATAAATCTCCCATAAAGGGCAGCTTACTCTTTTAGTTTCCTTCAGAACTATCTTCCAAATAACTCGAGAAAAGCAACACGCTGGGCAAAGTCAGAAAACATTTGAGTGGCAGCATAAATAACCTGCTCAGCAAATCCCTTCCCAGTGATGATGTTACTGTTCACAGTGGTAGGTAGGCATCTTGAGCTCACCCCATACGTGAGTATCATTATGCTTTTTGTACAGTAGTACCCACTTACCTGCAGTTTCACCTGCCATGGTTTCAGTTACCTGTGGTCCAAAGATAGACGACTATGGGCGAACCTCACTTTATTGTGCTTCACAGATACTGCATTTTTTATACATTGAAAGTTTGCAGCAACCCTGCATTGAGCAAGTCTATTGGCACATTTTTCCAACAGCATGTGCTCACTTCAAGTCTGTCAGCACTTTTAAGTTTTTTTTTTTTTTTTTTTGAGACAGAGTCTTAAAGGCTGGAACGTGTGATCTCAGCTCACTGCAACCTCTGCCTCCCTAATTCAAGAGATTCTCTTGCCTCAGCCTTCCGATCCACCACCACACCTGGCTAATTTTTTTATTTTTAACAGAGACAGGGTTTCACCATGTTGGCCAGGCTGGTCATGAACTCCTGACCTCAGGTGATCCGTCCATCTCGGCCTCCCAAAGTGCTAGGATTACAGGCAAGAGCTACCACACCTGGCCAAGAATAAGCTGTTTTTTAAGATATATACATTGTTTTTCTAGACACAATGCCATTGCACACTTCATAAGCTACAATGTCATGTAAACATAACTTTTGTATGCACTGGGAAACCAAAAAAAAAAAAATGTGTGACTCACTTTACTGAAATATTTGCTTTATTGTAATAGTCTAGAACCAAACCTATACTATCTCCAAACATGCCAGTACAGAAAAATAAGATTTTAAAAGAGAGATCACATTCACATAACTCTTATTATGGTATGTTGTTATAATTGTTCTATTTTATTATTAGTTATTGTTGTTAATCTCTTATGGTACCTAATTTACATGTTAAACTTTATCATAGGTATTTATGTATAGAAGAAAACATACTTGATACCTAGATAGCATGATCTCCAAAGCACCACAGAGCAAAGAAGCATGAGTCCAAACAGCCAGATATCTACCAGACAACTCCAGTCCCAGAGAAGAGTCTAAGGAAAGGAGGGCAAAACCCAAAGAATGAACCATCTTCAAAGGTGGGACAGATTCACTCAGTAGGTATTTATAGGGCACCTGTACCGAGCACTGTGTGGTGCTGGGAATACAGCTCAGAACAGACTATCTCCCTTGTGGAGCTTATAACCCAGTGCAGGGAAGCAGTTAATAAACAAGTAAATTAGCAAAATATAAAATATACAATATTGTCTGATGCTTAAATGTGCTATAGAGAAATAGAAAGCAAGGTTGGGGGAAAAAGAGAGCCAGGGTGAATAATAGTCAAGATAAAGCAGAAAAATCTATTATAAGAGATAAGAGAGAAGGAATTGCTTTTCCCTACTCTCTATCATCCACTCAACACAACACTTCTGATATCAGATATGTGGGGGTTTTCCACACACGACAAGCAAGCAATTCCAGAGCAGACATCAGCTGAGTATCCTCTAATTCAATTCAATTCAATTCTGATACTGTCCATCTGTAGATAGCATCAGATCCCACAGGTTGAAGACTTAGTCCCACAAGACTGCCTGTCACTTCAGATTCCAGTGGCAAGTAGCAGGTTGTCACCACGGTCTGACTGACTAGCTATAAACCGGGGTTCCCACAGTCCTTACCTTGGGTGCAATTGATTTGCTAGAGTGGCTCACACAACTCAGAAAAACACTTTATTTACCCACGTATTATAAAGATGAAAAGGGCAAGGTATGGACCAAGTGGCACGCCACCCTCCAGGAACCCCCAAGTTCAGCTATTAGGAAGCCCCCCAAATCCAGTACTTTTGGGCTTTTATGGAGGCTTTTTTAATTTTTATTTATTTATTACTTTTTTATTTTTGTATTGTACTTTAGGTTCTGGGGTACATGTGCAGATTGTGCAGGATTGTTGCATAGGTACATACATGGCATTGTGGTTTGTAGCCTCCATCCCCCAGTCACCTATATCTGGCATTTCTCCCCATATTATCCCTCCCCCAACCTCTCCATTCCCTGCTGTGCCTCCCCTGGCCACCCCCAAGAGACCCCAGTGTGTGATGCTCCCCTCCCTGTGTCCGTGTATTCTCATTGTTAATACCTGCCTATGAGTGAGAACATGCAGTGTTTGATTTTCTGTTCTTGTGTCAGTTTGCCAAGAATGATGGCTGCCCTTAGCAGTTTTTCCTTCATTTCAAACCTGGTGAATCTGACGATTATGTGCCTTGGGGTTGCTCTTCTTGAGGAATATTTTTGCAGTGTTCTCCGTATTTCCTGGACTTGAATGGTGGCCTCCCTTGCTAGGTTGAGGAAGTTCTCCTGGATAATATCCTGAAGAGTGCTTTCCAGCTTGAATTCATTCTCTCCGTCACATTCAGGTACACCTATCAAATGTAGATTAGGTTTTCACATAATCCCATATTTCTTGAAGGCTTTGTTCATTTCTTTTCACTCTTTTTTCTCTACATCTTGCCTTCTCATTTTATTTCATAGAATTGATCTTCAATCTCTGATATCCTTTCTTCTGCTTGGTCGATTTGGCTATTGAAATTTGTGTATGCTTTGCGAAGTTCTCATGTTGTGTTTTTCAGCTCCATCAAGTCATTTATGTTCTCTAAGCTGTTTATTCTAGTTAGCATTTCATCAAATCTTTTTTCAGGGTTCTTAGTTTCTTTGCATTGGGTTAGCATGTTTTCTTTTAGCTCTGAGAAGTTTGTTATTACCCACCATCTGAAGCCTGTTTCTGTCAATTCATCAGATTCATTCTCCATCCAGCTTTGTTCCCTAGCTGGTAAAGAGTTGTGATCCCTTGGAAGAGGGGAGGTATTCTGATTTTTGGTGTTTTCATCATTTTTGTGCTGGTTTCTTCCCATCTTTGTGGCTTTATCTACCCGTGGTCTTTGTAGTTGGTGACTTTCGGATGGGGTCTCTGAATGGATGTCCTTTTTGTTGATGTTGAAGCTATTTCCTTCTGTTTCTTAGTTTTCCTTCTAACAGTCAGGCCCCTGTGCTGCAGTATTGCTGGAGGTCCACTCCAGACCCTGCTTGCCTGGGGATCACTTGCAGGGGCTGCAGAACAGTAAGGGTTGCTGGCTGTTTCTTCTTCTGTTATCTTTGTCCCAGAAGGGTACCCACCAGGTGTCAGCCTGAGCTGTCCTTTATGAGGTGTCTCTTTGGGTATACGGGAGTCAGGAAGCTGCTTGAGGAGACAGTCTGTCCCTTATAGGAGCTCAAGGGCTGTGCTGGGAGCTCCATTGTTCCCTGCAGAGCTGCTGGGCAGGTATGTTTAAGTCTGCTGCAGCAGAACTCATAACCACCCCTTTTCCCAAGTGCTCTATCCTAGGAAGGTGGGGCTTTATTTGTAAGTTCCTGATGTACTGCTGCCTTTTTTCATAGATGACCTGCCCCACATGGAGATAATCTCTTCACAGTCTGTCAGCAGAGGTGTTACTGAGCTGCTACAGGCGCTGCCCAGGTGCTGTGTGAACTTCCTTGAGGCAGTTAGAACTGCCTTGGTATTGGCAGACTGCCTCCATAGTGGCAGATGCCCTTCCCCACACCAAGCAGAACCATCCTGGGTGCAGCTGCACTTGCTGCAAAACTCTCAATCCAGAGCGTTTCAGATGGCTTGTGTTGTGAGGGTGGTACCCGCTGAGCCAGATCACCAGATAACCCCTTTTCCCTGTCTCAGCCCCCTCCCTTTCAGTTGAATAGGCAACTCTGTCTCCCAGGTGTTCCAGGTGCCAGTTGAAACGGCCACCCAGATTTGTGTGAGTTTATGTGCACCAACCTGTGGCACCGGCTGAAGCAGCCGTGCTGGAAACTCGTGGCACTTTTCAGCCTGAGAATCTCCTGGTCTGTAGGCAGTGAAAACTCATTTGAAAATGCAGTGATCACTCACCCTCTGCATTGGTCTTTCTGGGAACTGAACTCCAGAGCTGTTCCTATTCAGCCGTCTTGGATCAAGTGATCAATTCAGAACTTTTTAATCTCTCTGCCCTTTCAGTCATTCTACTGGTGTTATCCAGCACTCGCTGTGTCCAGGGGTCTCTGTGGAAGAAGCAGCTGGAGCCCCTGCCCCTCCAGGAGTTTACAAGCAGACCCGGAAAGAAGATTCAACCCTTTAGAGTGAAAAAAAGCAAAGGAATGAGGCTGCTCGGGGGTGCAACCAACAAGTGCCAAAGGGAGCAAGGACTTCAAGTGATCCTGAGCTAAATTTGATTTCCATTATGGAGGACCTTTGGAGGGAGGGAGGACAGAGGTATCTGCGAGTCAGTATGTGCAGCTCCTCACTGCAGGGACAAGTGCTGGGTGAGACTGTGCTGTGACTGCACAAAACAAGACCCCAAAGAAGGGCCACAGCGTGAGCCCCAATGGCAGATGCTTGCCAGAGGGAAGCCAGTCACAGACGAGGTTATTAGAGCTCCCACCTCCACTGCTGGATCCCATTTTTAAGATTGAAAGGCTGAAAATTAGTGCTGATTTACAGGTCAGAGCTACCGAAAACTCAAATCATAATTAAGAAAGGGCAAATTCTATTTACCAAGAAAAACAAATTGCCACAAAGGGAGTGCTGGAACAAGTGCTAGGAACACACAGTGCCCATTTCATTCTTTTCTTCGGTGAAAGGGTGTTTTAAAAGCAAAGAGGCAGCAGTTAGACAGGAAGCTGAGGGAACAATGCAGACACACAGAGGAACAAACCTGGAGTGGGGGCCTGATGACCCTGAGCAGGAATAGCCCAAATGGTGTGTGGATCTGATCATGTTGCTCCTCTGTTTAAAACCCTGCAGAGGTCAACCACTCTGCTTTAAATGAAGCCCAAACTCCTTCACGTGTCCCACAAAGACAGGCAGAATCTGGCTCCTTCCCTGGCTGTATCTCACCATTCACCAGAAAGGGATATACTGGTTGGTTTAAGCCAGGCAGGATCCACCGCTGGAGCCAGATGTGGTATCCATTCCATGCCAGATGCTTAGCTGGGCAAGGCAGAACCCAACCTTAAAGACAAAAATCCAAGTCTGTTGAAGAAATGAAGAAATAGACACCAAGGAGGCAATCAACAAACACCCATTTTAAAGGTTAATCAACTTTCCAAAGCAGTGTTCAAGTTTTTCCACCATGTAAAAAATAAGTATTCTATCACTCTTGCATTGCTTAGAGAAGCTGTGATTCTTTTCTTTTTTTTTTTTTTTTTTTTTTTTTTTTTTTTTTTTTTTTTTTTTTTTTTTTTTTTT
>NW_016107318.1:4011172-4031492 GCF_001604975.1 Cebus imitator
TTAGACTCAGACTCAGACAGAACTGTGGAGGTAGAGCTCAGTCTAACTCCCTCTTCTTACAGCAACTAGGCACAGAAAAGTGACGTAATCTGCCCCAGGATACACATCAGTTAGTGCCCTTGGAAAGAATAATACCCAATTGTTCTTATTTCTGATTTAACATACTCCTTCTAGTATCTCATTACTACGCAACCAGGACAAAACCAAACCATGGGATTTATCAATTCTGTTATTTTAAAACACACAGTTTATTGGCAGAGAGAATATGTTTGTTGGGTTTGTAAGGAAGGGAGTAGGTAGAAATGAATGAAAGAATGAAAACAGAGAGCAGTTTTAACTTTGTTTTAATTCACAAACTTTCTTTTTTATATTTTATTTTATATTTTTTATTATACTTTAGGTTCTGGGGTCCATGTGAAGATCATGCAGGATTGTTGCATAGGTACATACATGGCAATGTGGTTTGTTGCCTCCATCCCCCTGTCACCTATATCTGGCATTTCTCCCCATGTTATCCCTCCCCAACCTCCCCACCCCCTACTGTCCCTTCCCTAGCACCCCCCAAACAGACCCAGTGTGTGACGCTTCCCTCCTTGTGTCCATGTGTTCTCATTGTTCAACATCCACCTATGAGTGAGAACATGCAGTGTTTGTTTTTCTGTTCTTGTGTCAGTTTGCTGAGAATGATGGTTTCCAGATTCATCCATGTCCCTACAAAGGACATGAACTCATCCTTTTTTATGGCTGCTTAGTATTCCATGGTGTATATGTGCCACATTTTCCTTGTCCAGTCTATCATTAATGGGCATTTGGATTTGTTCCAGGTCTTTGCTATTGTAAACAGTGCCTCAATGCACATGTGTGTGCATGTGTCTTTATAATAGAATGATTTATAATCCTTTGGGTATATACCCAGTAATGGGATTGCTGGGTCAAATGGAATTTCTATTTCTAGGTTCTTGAGGAATCACCACACTGTCTTCCACAATGGTTGAACTAATTGTAAAAGTCATCAACAATTGTAAAAGCATTCCTATTTCTCCACATCCTCTCCAGCATCTGTTGTCTCCAGATTTTTTAATGATCGTCATTCTAACTGGCATGAGAGAGTATCTCAATGTGGTTTTGATTTGCATTTCTCTAATGACCAGTGATGATGAACATTTTTTATATGTATGTTGGCCTCATATATGTCTTCTTTTAAAAAGTATCTGTGCATATCTTTCCATGTACAGAAAGCAGAAACTGGACCCCTTCCTGACACCTTACACTAAAATTAACTCCGGATGGATTAAAGATCTAAACATGAGACCTAACACCATAAAAATGCTAGCTTTTGGTTTTCTTTTCCTGTGTTAGTTTGCTGAGGATGATGACTTTCAGCTTCACCCACATCCCTACAAAGGATATGATCTCATTCCTTTTTCTGGCTGCATAGTATTACATAGTGTATATGTACCACGTTTTCTTTATTCAGTCTATCATTGATGGGCATTTGGGTTGGTTTCATGTCTTTGCTATTATAAATAGTGCTGCAATAAACATACGCATACATGTGTCTTTATAGTAGAATGATTTATATTCCTTTGGGTATATGCCTTGAGGAATCACCACACTGTCATTCACAGTGGTTGAGCTAATTTGCATTCCCACAACATGTTGGTCAATTTTTGTAAATCACAGAGCTTAATATCTTCATCTATGTTGTCACATATGGCAGTATTTCCTTCTTTTTTAAGGCTGAATAATATTATATTTACAGTTGTCACTTGGCATTTACCCCAAATTGGCTCTAGGGCCCCCAAGGATACCAAAATCCAAGATTGCTCAAGACACTTATATAAATGGCATAGTATTTGCATATAACCTGCATACATCTTCCAGGATATTTTAAATCATCTCTAGATTGCTTTTAATAGCTAATGCAAGGTAAATGCTATATAAATAGTTGTTTACTGTATTATTCTCTGTTTGCATTGTTTTTATTATTTGGGAATTTCTTTTCATACTACGTTTTTTATCTGTGATTGCTTGAACCTGTGAATACAAAGAGCTGGCTGTATTATACCTCATTTTCTTTATCCATTCATTCATTGATGGGCAATTAATTTGTTTCCACCTTCAAACTATTGTGAAGAGTGCTGCAACATATATGAGAGTACATCTCTTTGAGATCCTGATTACAACTCTTTTGGATAAATACTCAGAAGTGGGATTGCTGAATCATATAGTCGTTCTATTTAAGGACGAATACGGCATGATTCCACTCATATGAGGTATCTAAAACAGTGAAATTCATAGAAGGAGAGGATAGAATGCTGGCTACCAGGGGTTTGAGAGGAGAAATGGGGAGTTGCTAGTCAACAGGCATAAAGTTCCAGCTATGCAGCATGAAGAAGCTCTAGAGATCTGCAGTACAACATTGCACCTATGGTTAATGATCCTGTATTACACACTTTAAAATGTGTTCCAAGGACAGATCTCATGTTAAGTGTTCTTACACATTGTGAGAGAGAGAGAGAGAGAGAGAGTGTGTGTGTGTGTGTGTGTGTGTGTAAATCATAAAGCAACCTGGGCTCCAGGGCCTGTGAACTCTCAGCAAGCTCACAAAACTGCATTTCATATTCAAGGCTGAACAGCTTGTAAGAGTCAGTTGTGGGTGAGGGAAGAACGAACCAAAAAGTGGCAAGTCTTCCCCGTGGCCTGGCAAATCTATCCGCTAGAAGTCGAACCTCCTCTAGGTGAGGAGGGGCCAATTCAAAGGCAAACAGCTCACTCAGAGGGAGTTTGTCTTAAGCCATTATTGACTTCAGCATCTCAGCAGGAATAAGCTTAGCTGAAATGTGGCTCACATGGCTCCCCTGCCCAGTTCCTCCTTCTGGCCTTCCTCCCAGGCAGGCCTTCTTTCACCCTGTGGCCCAAATTCTCTTTCTAATGTAAGTTGAATTGTGTTGAGTCTTCTGCTTAAAACAAATACTTTGGGCCGGGCGCGGTGGCTCACGCCTGTAATCCCAGCACTTTGGGAGGCCGAGGCGGGTGGATCACGAGGTCAAGAGATCGAGACCATCCTGGTCAACATGGTGAAACCCCGTCTCTACTAAAAATACAAAAAATCAGCTGGGCATGGTGGCATGTGCCTGTAATCCCAGCTACTCAGGAGGCTGAGGCAGGAGAATTGCCTGAACCCAGGAGGCAGAGGCTGCGGTGAGCCGAGATCACGCCATTGCACTCCAGCCTGGGTAACAAGAATGAAACTCCGTCTCAAAAAAAGAAAAAAAACACTTTGTCAAATTCAAATGTTCGTAGAATAAACCTCCTCCCCCTTGCTAACATGACCTTTGAGGTCCAGACCCTCTACCCACAATTCATCCTGTGCTCACATCCACCAAACCACAGAGGCCACCTCCCAGGTCACCTTCACTTTCACGCCTATCTTCTCTTATTCTGGCTTTCTCCACTGCAAGTCCTTCCCTGCCTTAACCGTAAAACAAAGCTTGACCAGTTTTTAAGGCCCAGGTAAACGTTATCCCTTCTCTCAGTTTTCCTCTATAATTTCCCTTTTCACATCCCATACCTCATTATACAAATATAACATTATACTTCAGTCATTTCTTTGCCTTTCAGTCTCCTACAAGGCAAGAACTGTATTTTACTCACCATTGGGTTACCAGCCATTGTGCAGAGTAGATGCCCAGCTAATGTCCATTGAGATGGACTGAATTATTTAATACCTGTCTTGCCTTCAAGCCAGATTCAAATCACACCTTCTTTTAGAAGTCACCCCAAACTATCCTAACTATAGCCACAGCCTATGTCTTGAATCAGTCTGATTCCTCCTTCTCTTAACTCCAAATACAAGTACAGCTCCAGATCCAAATCCCAGGTATGAACTGATCCAAATCCCAGGTATGGACCAAGTACAGCTCCAGATCCAAATCCCAGGTATGGACCAAGTACAGCTCCAGATCCAAATCCCAGGTATGGACCAAGTACAGCTCCAGATCCAAATCCCAGATATGGACCAAGTAAGCTCCAGATCCAAATCCCAGGTATGGACCAAGTACAGCTCCAGATCCAAATCCCAGGTATGGACCAAGTACAGCTCCAGATCCAAATCCCAGATATGGACCAAGTAAGCTCCAGATCCAAATCCCAGGTATGGACCAAGTACAGCTCCAGATCCAAATCCCAGGTATGGACCAACTATGAACTGAGTCACTCAGACCTTCAGGTAACTCCAGTCCACATTCCTGAGCTTAGCATCAAATCACCTTTGCCAATCTCACATTTACTTATTAACTTATTTTAAAAACATATGAAAGCCTACTTTGCACCAGACCCATATCAGGTGCAAAAGAAATAAGGATGAGGAAGTTAAGAGCACTGCTGTCAGGGAGCCCACAGTCTAGTTGAAGAGGGTAAGAATTAGACTAGCAACCCTGTTGCAAATCCTCTATCATATCTTGCTCAATTCCCAGTCTTTTCACCCCATTTCTTGTTCTTCGGATTCTTTTTGCCTTGATTCCTTGTTTCAGAAACCCCAACTTTCTTTTCAGACAGATCTTGCAATCTCATTAGCAGGACAAAAGACTTGTCCACAAATTTTTCTTCAGTACAACCAGACTTTCTACAAACTACTCTTCATGGAGTAAGGAAAAGCCAATTTCTTCACAGGATTTTTTGTTTCAGGACTCTCCAGCAAATGGCCCTGAAGTCTGGAATCTAATATGAATTATCCAGTGTTCTTTAACTTTAATACACAAAAGATTCTCTAAAATCCTATTTAAAACAGATATCCTCAGAGTCTATCCCCAGATATTCTAGTAATCTGTATTTATTACAAGCCTCCCAGGTGATTTTGAAGCAGGTGGTCCAGACAGTTAGCAAAACACTATCTTAAGATCCACGGGTGCACTGAGTCTTGGAATAATCCATACTGTATCTTACCCCTCCCTGCCACCACCACCATAGACTTGAACCCTAAAAACCTTCACTGGCTGGGCTAACCCTCCAAGTCTCCTGTCAAAGGAAGTGTAATTTAGACAGCAAAGACCTATTGTGTGTGATTGCATCAACTTTTGAATATTACCATTCCCAAAGTCCCCACCATTGGTTACTGTCTGACGTTTAATCTTGACCTTTTTGCCAGTTACTTACTAGGGCTCTGATCTATTTCCATTACCACTGAGAAGCCATGTTTTACAAGCTAATATCTAAAATTATTTTATTCTTTCATACCCCTGTCCACCATCCCTATCTAAGTAGGTTTTGTTCCAGTTCCAGCCTTTCCCAACTGGTCCATCCAAGTGTAAATTATCAGCTGTGTCTGCTCAAATCCTCAAAAATCCCAGCCCATGGTCATATCTTATTCACCTGAAATACTATGGTACCAATTGTCTATGCCACTCATTGACACTTGTTATACCTTGTCCTGTTACCTATATGCTATCTCTCCAGCTAGGCTGTATTAGTGTTTGCAGCTTAAATGATTATAAATGCCATAGTTGGGGGGACAAAAAAACAAGAAATATATAATAAAGATAAAGGTCTAGAGGAACTAGTGTGGCCGGAAAGATCAGGCTTAGAGGTATTTTAACCATGATGATAATTATTTCCCACTTATTGAGGGCCAATTATGTGCCAGGCTATGCCTGCTGTATTACCCATCTTTCTTCTAATCCTCACAGCCATCCTTTGAAGAAACTGAATTTCAAGGAAGTCTTCATATTTCCCAAGTGGATACAGCCAAACAGTGAAAGCCCTGAGATAATAACTCAGCCCATGTTATTACTGTATGATCCAAAGTCCCATGGTCTTTCTACAACACTACAAACCAAGGAAACAAGTACCACCAGCTCCCCAATTTTGCCAGAGCTTACTATTCCCTAAAAAGCTCTCATGTCACTTGGAAATTTCCAACAAGTTCAAAAATTTATAAGAAAGAAAAAGCATTTTCCTAGAATAATTAAGGAAGAGTATACAATTAGGTATACAAAGCAAGAAGGGAAGCTTTTCCACCCAACAACAGTGTTCATTCCTCTGCTCAACTTTGTGGTACTAAACATAAAGCAAAACAAACTCAGGACATTTTAATATTGTTTTCTTATTGGAGAATCTGACTTCTACCTCATAGGACAGGAAAACAGACCACTGAGCAGACTGAAGCATGGGGGCTCCTCCTAATAAGACTTTATGGCTGAACTTCTGCAGGTTCTGTATCAGCCTGGAAGATCCGTTGGCCCCTCTCCTAATTGCAGAGGCTGCTCGCAGCATGAGTACAGGATAAGCTGCCCACAGCTTGGAGCCATGCTAGCCAGAACACCCTCATGGCTTCTAGGGTGCTTCGTTGGATGCCAAAAATTAATTAATTGATGCCAATGGGAGTTATTATATAAGCTTAGGGCAAGAGCATCATAAAGAAAGGAAGCAAATGCAGCAGAGCCACAGACCTCACACTCCCTGGCACTCCAGCTGCTGTGTGGACTATTGGTGAGTGTATTGGGTTTGGAGTCAAAAGCCCAAGTCTGGGTCTATGGGGACTTTGCATCTTGCTAACCTTTCTGAGCCTAATTCCTCATCTGTAAATGAGAAGAATAATCCCTGCACTACTCATTGCACATGGCTTAATGAAGCACACATGAGGTATTTGTATGTGAAGGCTCTATAAAGACTATATAACTACTTTAAATGTTCCCTTGACTGCTCCTGTGGCAATCTGTGCTTCCCTAACAAGCATTTATCACCCTTTACAGTTATTACTTTTTTGTCTGTCTTTATCTTCTAGGCTATACATACCATAAGGACAGAGCCTATATCAATATTTCTCACCACTGTCTCCCAGTATCTACCACAGCACTGGGCACTTGGTTGGTGCTCAGTAAATAATTGCAAGATGAATGAATGGATGAATGAATGCAGTCCTCTCCAGTGTTCATTTCTTTTGTGAAATCTCGTGCCGTGGTAAGAACAAATCCCATGTCATCATCACTGTCTTAATTTATCTCAGTTACTTCCAACTTTATTTCACTTTATAACCAAAACTATTCATCAGACACAGCTGTGGTACTCAAGATGTATATAATCCACAGGTAATAAAACATGTGCAAACAAAAAATCAAATAATAGCAAACATAGTAAATGCCATTTCTAACAGATTCTCTGTTTTATTTCAACTTTTTTCAAAGACAATTTCTGGGATAATTGCCAACATCCTAAGACTCTAAGTTTCCTTATTTATAGGCCATGGACCTGCTATAACCAGGTGGACTATTTTAAATATAAATTCAATCATGTAGAAATTCCAGACTTTTCTTTGTGAAGGAATGACTTCCTCAAAGCTCTGAGAACCAGAAATAAACCGCATATGAGGGACGTAGACAGTATGTCGAGGTGGAAAGTGTTGGAGGGTGCTGAGGTTGCTTCTATAGATTCCAGTGAAACATTTTGTGGAAATAAAGAGTCAGACTCAAACTTAAAAGTAGGCTCTATCATTTACTAAGATTTGCATGCAATGAGAATTGGAAAGCAAACACACAGCAGAAGTTCAATGCCCCAATATTTTTAGTACTCTAAAATTACTTTAAAATGTTCTGTTATCTGCTTTTAGGTGGAACAAACATGCAAACTAACCTAATAACTTGAGCAAGCCTCTGGAGGTTCTTTTGAGGAATATTTTTCTCTGGGTCTACAGGGGAGCTAAGAACAAAGATATCAAGTAACACAGGGAAGCCTGGGGACACTTCTAGCAAGGAAGAGTTGAGTGATGTCTTTACCACTATGGAGAAGGGTGAACAGGAGAAGGTGACATGATGAAAAGAGCAAGCTGGGTGGTCTAATAGAAAAGCCTTCTCTTTTTGATATGCTAGAAGCAACTGATCAACTATTGAACCCTGCAGTAGTTAAGTCTGAAAGAGATTTTAGAATTTCTTAATCATTTCTAACACCTTCATTAAAGACAAGCAAATATATGGTGAATAAAATTTCCAGTGTATTTGTTATTCAACAAATAATTGCAAGAATGAAGCTCAGTATTACTTATTTGCTAAAAGTTAATTTTAAGCAATTACCTGGAATAAGTGCCTATGATAGACACTTTGGGGAGTGTAACAGAGACTGAAAGTTGTCACCCAATATCTATTCTCCCCTTTCTCCACAGCTGAGCACAAGACCACTACAAATAAAGACTGCATTTCCCAATCTCCCTGAAGCTAGGTATGCAAATGTGACTAAGTTCTATCAACAGAATATCAATAGAAGTGTCAAATCAGCAGCTTCCACAACTTTCCTTTGGAGAGAGCTGGTGCATGCGATTAGCTCCCTTATTGTCTCTCCCTCCTTTCTTCTTCCTGAAACAAAAATGTTGCTATCTTGTAGCTGAGGAAAACCATACTTTTGGGATGGAAGAGCAGTGAGATGGAAGAAGACTGCAGCCCTGAGGACTTTCAGAGCAAGAGTCATTACCAGACCTCTCCTGCCTACCTTCTGACTTTTACATAAGAAACAACACACCTCTACATAGGTGAAACCACTGTTATTTGGAGATTTTCTGTTACTGCTGAACCTAAGGTTCATTGATACAGAAAAGACACCATATTCAGAGGAAATAAGAAATAGTCCTTAACTTTAAGAAATATCATAAACTTGAGAAGAATATGAGTAGTATACTTTTTACAAAGAATAAAATTATGAGTTTCACAAGAGAGATCAAACAAAATATTGAAGATGGAAAAAACAAAAGGGAAACAAATCACTTCTGTTAGAAGAAAATAAGAGAAGGAATCATGGCACAGGTGATATTTGAGACAAGCCCTGAAAAAAAGAATAGAATTGTGATAGATGAAAATGAGGAGGCATTGAAATAGGAGATGAAAGGCAAACCAGGCAGAAGGAACAGCACTACAAAGGCATGGAAATGGAAAAGCACAAATTGTGTTCTGGGAATGTTAGATGATTCAGTTTAACAAGAGCACAGGTTGTAGCTAGCGATTGTTTCTGACCACCAAATGGACCTATTTCTTTATCCTGCTGCATTTTATTTCATGACCTTTGTCACTATCTGACAGTATGTTATCATATTGACTTTATATTTTCTGTTTATTTTCTAGATTTACTAACATACAAGTTATCAAACTTTTTGGTCATTATCAAAAATTATAAAGAACCCCAAAGAGCTTTTGTTTATGTAAGCTATATCTATAAATACTTACTGTATTAGACATTTGAATCGTGAAAATTTTAAATATTTAAGTATTTATTCATTTTTAAAATAAATCCATTACATGTTAGCGTAAATAACATATTGTATGGGTCAGAGTTCTCTGGTGAAACAGAACCCATTGTGTGTGTGTGTGTGTGTGTGTGTGTGTAATAGGGAATTTATTATGGGAATTGGCTCACATGATTATGGAGCCCAACAAGTCCCATCTTCTGTCATCTGCAAGCTGGAAAACCAGGGAAGCTGGTTGTGTGATTCCTTCTAAGTAAAATGGCCCAAGAACCAAGGGAGCAGAAGGTGTAAGTTCCAAAGTCCCAAGACCCAGACACCTATAGCTTTGATGTCCAAGGGCAGAAAAAGATGGATGCCTCAGCTCCAAAAGGGAAATCTGCCTTTCCTCTGCCTTTTTGTTCTATCTGGGCCCTCAGTGAATTGGATGATACCTGCCCACATTTGGTGAGGGCAGATCCTTCTTACTCAGCTCATTGATTCAAATGCCAATCACTTCCAGAAACACCCTCACAGACATACCCAGAAATAATGCTTTACCAACTATTTGAACATCCCCTAACCTGAGCCCTTACACTAGCACAGGGGAAAGCGAGCAAATATCTATACTGACTCAAAATATGCCTTTCTTGTTACCGATTGCCACTCTGCCCTCTGGAGAGAGTGGGGATTCCTTACCACAAAGGGATCCCCCGATACACAAATCTCCAACCTTTTACAGGCCTTATCATTGCCCAGGGAAGTTGCAGTCATACACTGCCTAGGACACCGGGCCCAGCACGATGCCGTCTCCTGGGGCAATGCGCAGGCAGATACAGCAGCAAGATCTTTAACTAACGCCAGGTTGACCCCTACCCCTGTCCTCTTCCTTACCACAGCCACACAGCCTATACTCACCATCAGAAAAACAGGCCCTCATACTAAAAGGGGGAACACAATCTAATCAGGGCTGGATCTTCCTAAATAACAGAATCGCACTTCCCTGGGAACAGGCCCCTAAAATTATTGCTGAAATCCACCAATCCTTATATATAGGGCATAAGGCGTTACACCACTTTGTACAGCCCCTCTTTTTCTCACCGGGTCTGCAACAAACAATTGAGCAGGTACACAAGGCATGCATTACTTGCTCAAAGGTCTCACCTCAGGGAGGCTTAAAGCCACAGTTTCCTACTCACCAAATGCATGGCAACCTACTGGCCCAAGACTGGCAAATTGACTTCACTCAATATGCCCACTCACAAAAAGCTCCTCTACCTCCTAACTTTTGTAGATACTTTTTCAGGTTGGATTAAAGCCTTCCCCACCTCCCAGGAGACGGCAGACATGGTGGCCTCCCTCTTTACTCAGGAAATCATCCCTTGCTTCGGCCTACCTTCCACCATCCAGTCGGACAACGGTCCAGCATTTACGGCCCAAGTAGTCCAGCTAGTCGCCAAGTCCCTCAACATCTCCTGGAAACTGCACATCCCTTACCAACCTCAGTCGTCCGGTAAAGTTGAACGGGCCCACGGCATCCTCAAAGACCACTTGGCCAAACTTGCTATTGAGGTAAAACTCTCTTGGCCCACACTCCTACCTCTTGCCCTGGCCCGGGTCCGGGCCACCCCACGGGGACCAACGGGCCTTAGCCCCTTTGAATTGCTGTATGGCCGGCCTTTCCTGGTTTCCCAATAATCTCCCTGTAAAACCGCCCCACTGGCTTCCTACCTTCCCTTCCTCTATCTTCTCCGTCACCTGCTTAGGGAGCACGCGGACTGCACCCTCCCTGTTGTCCCAGGACCGGAAGACTCCCACCCGGCGGCGCCTCTCCAACCAAGCGACAGCGTTCTCCTCTGAGAACTCAAACCAGGATCTTTGCAGCCCAGGTGGTCGGGACCTCACATTGTCATCCTTACCACCCCCACAGTGGCCAAACTCCTGGGTCACACTCCATGGTACCATGTGTCCCGCCTCAAGCTGGACCCCCAAAATGATCAGGGGAAATCCGAACCCCTGGGCCCCAATCAACTCCGCCTCACCCATTGCCCCGACCCGTCACCCCCTAAGCCTTCAGAGCCTCCTCCTAACAGTCCTTCTGATATCTCCTCTTAAAGCCAACTCCTATGTTTGGCGCTTCTACCTCCAGGAATCCTGGGTAAAGGGTCCCACTACCAGGACTCACTACCTTGCCCAAGCAGACTACCAACCGGCTGGCTGCCAGTCAGCAGTAATAATTGAAATCCCAAGAACGAAATCTAAAACCATGCCATTCTGGGGCCAAGGGTTTGAAGCTCATGGCCTCTGTTTTCTCTATGACCAAGTCCATGACTATTGCCATTGGTGGAACACCACCTATGGAGGTTGCCCATATAATTCCTGCGTTATCCATAAACCACAGTTAGACACAGCAGGAACTCTAAAGGGAAAGGAAGTACTCACCTCCAACGGCAAAGGTACATTATTTCTTACCATCCGTGACCCGTGGGACAACCGCTGGGTAAAGGGAGTCAAGGGAAAAATTTACTCTTGGTGGCAAAACAGCCATCCCCAGGGAACATGGCTGATATTTCGGTCCTACACCTGCATTGTCCCTGAGGTTATAGAACAACTTAGCTCTATAAGCCATACAATCTTGCAAAATGAAGCCACCCTAACTAACTAAGTCAAACCCTCAAAGAGCACCTCTCAACCTTTCTCTTGGTTAACTCTAGTAAAGCAGGGAGCTAACATGTTAAATCTAACCAAAGCCATAAATATCACCAATTGCTTTTTTTGTGCCTCTCTTAGCAACCCCCCCTTGGCTGCAGTTCCCCTCAGGTCCGGGTTCAATCTGTCACAATCACCTATGGGGCCCGGCACCACCTTAACGGATATCCCCTTGTTCAAAGTGCACTCTCAAAATCTCTCTCTCTGCTATGAGATGGCCAGCAGCTCCAGTCCCAGCTGTAATACCACAGTAAAAGTAAAATTCTCCCTCTACGCACCTCCAGGAGGATACTTCTGGTGTAATGGAATCTTAACCAAAGTTATTAATGCCTCCTTCCCTTTCCCTGTGTGCCTGTCACCTTGGTCCCACAGTGAGAGGTATACGGACAGGCCGAACTTCTATCCCTCCTTCCACCTTCCCCTAATCGCCAAGACAGACGAGCAGTCTTCCACCCAATGGTTGTCGGTCTCTCACTAGCATCCTCTCTGGTGACAGCCGGGCTGGGTAGTGACGCCCTAGGCTACAGTGTCACCTCAGCCACTCAACTAGAGGACAAGCTTCGCTTGGCTATCAAAGCGTCAGCCGCCTCCCTGGCCTACCTCCAGCAACAAATCACGTCGCTGGCCCAGGTAACTCGCCAGAACCGACGGGCCCTGGACCTGTTGACAGCAGAAAAGGGAGGTACCTGTCTGTTTCTTTGGGAGCAGTGCTGATATTATATTAATGAAACAGGCCTTGTGGAGGAAAACGTCAACACTCTATCGCCTCCAAGAAGACCTCCGCAAGAAGCAGAATGCATCAGTCTCACCTCTCAACTGGTGGCAATCCCCCATGCCTACCTGGCTAACCCCTATTATCACTCCCATCATCGTAGTTTGTCTTCTGTTAATGCTAGCCCCTTTTTTCCTCAGGTTTTTACAGGCCTGCAGGAGGAAAATTTCCAGGGTGCCCGTAAACCAGATGCTACTTCACCCCTATGTCCGACTCCGAACCGAGGCACCAGCCAATTGACCCTTCTCCCCCACTTCAGTCCTCTTCAGCAGGAAGTAGCCAGAGAGAAGCGGTGTCCTACATCATCAAAAGGGTCAGAATGTAAGGCCGGCTGCCTCACCAGGAGACTGGACACACCCACCTATTCTGCACCCAGCACCTAACTCTGCACCCAGCACCTATCTCTGCACTCATCTGCTTCCGGCACCTGCCTCTGCACTCGGCACCTAGCTCTGCACACGGTTCCCCTGGAAGGCTCCAGCTGATGCAACCCTGGCTGGCTCTTGCACTAGAAAAACCTGCCCAACAACCCGCCAACCAATAGCAGCCCACCCGGTCCCAATCCCGCTCCCCTGGAGCCAATCAGAGCACCCAACTGTTGCTCGTTCCTCATAGCCATAAAAACCCCTGCCCCAATAAGTCATTGCAACTTCTCTGGTCCTTTTCCCTGGACCATAGAACCTCGCCCGGGAGCTGAATAAACTGGCATTTAATTTTTTTATACTGGCCTCAGTTTCCTCATTTTAAACTCGGCAATAACCCTTACAGTTATATTATTAAAATATTAATTTTAAATGTCACAAAATCTTAATTTCTGATTGCTAAATTTTCCTGCATTTACTTACACTAATATTGGTTATTAACCATGCTCTTTAAAAGTAAGATTAGGGAATCAGTATTAAACTTCAATGTTAGTTGAAGTGTTTGCTGGGGAAAAACCATGTATCACCTATTAAGAAGGCCTTTTAACTTATTTAAATCTCAAGTGATTCCTATGATGTAGTTATTTTCCACATTTTCCAATTGGGAAATATTAAGAAATGTACTCAAGACTTCACACCTTGTAGTAACAAAGACAGGATTCAAAGAGATATGTATGATTCTAAAACATATAGTCTTCCTGTAACTACTTTAAAGGAACTGAGATACCATTCAAATTTTGATATGTTGCTATTAATTTTGATATCTTGATTCATAAGAATAAAGATACAGCACATTTGGAATCAAACTGATTACCACCTTACCACCTGAATTATCTAGAATTATTAGAGAAAATCCAACTCTACAAGGTTCAACATGGCAGGAAAATGACTATATCCAGATAATTTAAATGTATAGGAAACCATGGGCAAAGGTGAAGGAAAGAGTTAAGACCTTGCAGAAACTTGAGGGAAACAGAAAAAACAATCATCTCATTTTCAAACCTGAGCACACCACTGAGAAAGAAACAGGCTCTGTTCTTCATCATGATTTCTTTGTTCATTTTTGGCTGAAGTGGATTTAGGTCCTTGCTGGAAATAAATAGGATGTTCTCTGAGGTGGTTACCAAATCAGCAATGGCACAAGCAATACTACTCATGAAAATTATTCCAACTGTCTGACTCAGATGTCAGCTCAGATTTCAACTCCCTTAAGCCATTTGGTAGAAAGGATTTCATAATTTTCAAGGAAGCATTTAAAGTTTGAATTTCATCTCAAGGAAAGTAAAGGACATATTTGTTCTCTGCCTTGGATCAGAAATGCGCTTGATTTTGTAAAGACTGCATAGAGAGAGAACGCTCACCTGTAACATCTTTAAAATTATTTCTCATTGCATCCCTTTTCTGCCCAACTTCCCAGCAATTGTTTGAACACCAATGCAGTCACCTTTCTTCATCTACTTCCGCAGTAGCACATTCCAAAATTATAACATCAGAGCTAATTATTGTTCTATAGTATACTGAGATACGTCTATAAACTCCTGATTATTATTCACTTTTTCAGTAAACTGCTTGAGAATCTATTCTATTCCAAGCATTATGTTAGGCACTAGGGATTCAAAAATGAATAAAACAGGTCCTTACCTTCAAAGTGGTTATGTTTAGTGGGAAGAGAGTCAGTCAAGTAAGTAGATATGTCTTTCTCTGATGAGTTCATATTAAACAAATATTTTAGCAACTACTATTTTCCAGATGTTGGGGATACAAAGATAAAAATTTACTCCTCAACAGTAAGGTAATACTATCCAGGTAAAGCAAAGAAAAATTCAGAAGAGAAAAACAAAGTACCTTAAAAATCAGAAAGATATGAGGCTTCCAAAATGAGCCACGTAGAAATGAGATCGACTTTTCCTGGGATAAACCTATACTTTTAGAAATGGGATGGAAGAACATGAAGAAGGTACTCAGGAGGGCAGAAAAATGGGAAAGAAAAAAGAGCAATGTCCTGGAAGCTCTGCCTGGTGAGCCAACAGCCTGAGAATGTTCCTATCTGGCTTTGAGAAAACAAGCCAACTGAGTTTAGAGTGTGCTCCTTTGAGATTTTTCCATGACTTCCATCATGGCTATAGATTAGCAGGTTGTTTACGTGGCAATCAAGCCTGGGTATTGAGGATAGGGGTGGAGAGAAGTGCTGGTTAGCAGCTAAGAGCAAAATTGTCCTAACCTAACTATTCTGGTGAAAAAATACCAGCTGCTCTTTGGACATATTCTTTTACCCAATGCCATTCTCTATATTTACTAAGCTTTGGGGTTTCTATTGATTTCCACTTATTTCACTTGAGTAATACTCTTAATTAGTAGAAGCATGAGTCCTTTATTGTCTCTGAAACACTGCCAAGCTTTGCAATCCTCTCAGCAAGGGAAAACTTAATTAACATTTTGTTAATTTCTAAAAGTATTTCAAGTTGCTCTTCTCTGGGGTTTCCACTTGCTCTGGGAAAGGGAAAAAATGTTCATAGATAAAGAATATAGTAGATGAGGCATAAACATTTACATGGAACTAATCCAATACTCAATATGATTTAGAAAACCTAGACTGTTTTCGAAACTGTTGTGGCAGGTTGTTTATGAAGTATTAACCCACAAACATCAGGGAGGGGGGGACATGAGATAGCCTTGTAGTCCCTTTGTTTACCCTGTAGCTCCCACCCCCACTTTAAATTAATCCTGGCCTCTGCTGCCCCCAGAACAGTTTGACCATAGTTGAAATGCAAATTGAGGCAAAAGAAATTAATTTTCAGCTTTTAAGCCTCCAGGTCTGAAGACTTGGCATAAGCAATACATTTCAAAGACTATTTAGCCATGCCTTATGTCCCTCCCCATTCCCCAATAGGAAAAGCAAATAAAACCTTGACGGATTAGAGGAGGTAGCAAGAGTGTGGAGACAAAGCACAAGATGAGTCCTGATCTTTGCCCACCCCACCCAGGGACTTTCGGGATGAAGAGGAAGTGGTTCTCCCTGTAAGCCTGAGGATATGAGATGAACCTCAGTGAGAAGGCCTTCAGCCCTGCAGGCCTCTCAGCTACGGACAGGAAAGGTAGACTGCAGAACAGAGGTGTAAAGAGCTCTGAGTTTCCTCCCAGTCCCTGAGCAGCACAGTAGAATATCTGAAATTCCCATGTTCCAGAGCCAAGGGAGATATAAAAGCTAGCAGAAAAACTATAACTTCAAGGGTCCAACAGTGGGGTCAGCAGAGTTCTGAAATAGTCCCAACTTTTCTAGTCCCTGCTGTCAGCCTTTGAATGTGGGTAGAACTTGTGAATCTGACAAGATCTTACAAGTGTGATTAGCTTATCTTATATGGCAAAAATGAAGGGAATTTGAAGATGTAACTAAGGGGCCTAATCAGTTGACTTTGAGTTAATAAAAAAAGGAGATTATCTTGTCGGGGGGTGTGACATAATCAGATGAGCCCTGAGGTTAAAGGTAAGCGACATTCTTCTGCTGGCCTTGAACAAGCCAATAGTGGTGTGTGAGGAAGCCTGTGAGGGCTACAGGTAAGGCTCTGAAGGCCATCCTAAAGCTGAGAGGTGCTCCCGACCAGCTGCTAGCAAGAAGACAAGAAGCCCAGTCATATAACCACAAGGGAATAAATTCTGCCAACAGCCTGAATGAGCTTAGAAGCAGATTCTTCCCCAGAGCCTCTCAGTGAGAACACAGCCTGGCTGACCCCTTGATTTCAGCCTTGTGAGACATTAAGCAGATGGCTCAGCTCAACAGTGCCCAGAATTCCAACCTGTAAAAATTGTGAGATAATATTGGGGTGTTGCTTTAAACCACTAGGTTTACGGTCACTTATTATGCAGTAATAGAAAACGAAAACACACGCTAGGAATGAGAATGCAGAGATGGGGCCATGGGGCTAAGCACTGGATGGGAAATGGGCAGCAACTGTATGGCTGCCAGCTTGGGTGAGCCACGCAAGGCTCAGCAACACAGCACGTTCCCGGAAGACAGCAACAAAGCCCTAGATGCTCTCAAAGGAGGCATGGAAATCTCCTCCCACCTATCTGAGATGGCATTTGCACCACTCCCCAAGCCAAGCTTAGCAGCAACCCCAGAAGCAAGAAAACTGAGGACAGGAGTATTAAAAATCCTAAAGTTAACTAAGTTTAAACCTGAAATATGTAAGAAAAGATGTCAGAAGTGCTTGACACTATTGTTAAATTGTTGGATTAAGATTTCTGTCTCAGACGGAATAGGAATTCAAGCTAGAAATTTTTAGTCAGCGAGGAAAGGAGAGGTTTCATTTTTACACAGTCAAGTTTATGGTATGTGAAGTCCGTCTCCACCCAACATCTTGTAGCGGAGTCTTGCAGTCACTGTCAGGGCCATTCTATAGAAACACAGAGCCAAAGGTAAAAGAAATCTCTTCTCTCCAATGTTGTCACCCTGAGAATGTCCATTTAAAATTAACATCAAGGGCAACCTCCAAAGTAGTCCTGGAGACTTCCAGGGTCAAATGGAAGAATAAAGCCAGAATACAGGATATTGCCAACTCAAACCAAACAAAATGAATACCAAGTACATGTTAAAAAACCAAATACATGTAAAAAACCAAAAAACACTCAAAAGAAGGGACACAACTTCAAGGCAACATTTAAAACAATGACCAGACAAAGAGAAATCGAAAGATTCCAGAAATCAAGCTGTGTTTCCTCTGGCTACAGTCTCCTCCCAACCTCACCAATCCACCAAACCCCAATTCTCAAGGAATACATGGGGAAAAGGTGAGGTAAAAAAGCCCTGGGAAATTTCACTAATCTCAATGAAGCAATAAGCAGACAGAAATGGGAAGTAGCAACCAGGAAAATATGTTAGATGCCTTGACAAGGGAATCTTCTTCACTGTAGCTCACCATTTATTTCTTCTAGCCAAGAGAAAGTAAGCAAATGTGGATTCTACCCAAAATATATAAATGACATCAAAAAGCTATAAGAAAGATGACCAATCCAACAGAAAGAGGGGTAAAATTCATAAACAGATGTTTCCAACAAGAAGGAACAAAACTGCCAATAAAAATGTAAAAAAAAAAAGAGGTTCAACTTCATTAGTAACCAGCAAAATGCATTAACAACATGACGAGACTTTATGTGACACCCAAGAGATTGGCAAACATTAAAAGATACCACAATAACAAGCATGTGTAAAGATGTGGAGGGCTGGGGGTTCTCACAAACTGCCAGTGAGATAATTAATTATAAGCCCTGGAAAGCAATTCAGCATTGTTTTGGGTATTGGAGGCAATTGATCTCACATGTGGATATGGTGCTCTCACTCATTTACCGAATAGCCCTAAGGCTGCTAGTTTTGAGTGGGGCCAGAACTGGAGAAACCTCTGCAGGAGGTCCAAGCTTGGATGTGCTTCATCCTGCCACCCACTCCTCATGACCAGGAAATCCAGGGAAACTCCAAGTGCCTGTGGTAAAGAAAGACGTGGCGAGGAGTCTCTGGCAAGCCCTAATAAAGGAATCACAGCAAAGACTCCTGGGGTTCTCCTCTGCTGGTAACTTCAGTTTTACCTTTTAAGAAATAGCTCCCGTCTTGCTACTGGGCATAGTTGAAATAAAATCCTTGAACGAGACCCCAGCTACCCATCATAAACCAGGTGCAATTGGATCCAGTGTTTCAGTTATCTATTGTTGCATGACAAATTACCCGAAAACTTGGTGGCTTAAAAGCAACAAGCCAGATAACAGAGTTCTTTGTGCAATAATCAGAAAGGAGCGATGTGCTGAAATTGTGACTCTTAGAGCCCCTAATAGTTTTTAAATTACATTTACAGATTTTAATAATTCAACTAGTGAGTACCTGTGCCTCATCTCTCAAATAATTCCCAGATTTTTACTGACTTAAATAGTTGTGTCTATAAAATATAAGAATGGAGAACCATAGGAACTATAGGAATAGACTGTAGTAAAAAGCAGATCAAGTATTTTCTATATAAATCCTCGCTTTCCCAGAATTATGATACTGAGAACATTTTAGAATGCAATTATTCTGAAATTCATAATGTAAACACAAGTTAGTATTCCCGCTTATTCTCAAGTGAATCTTTCCTAGGAAATCAACCTGACAAACCCTGACTGCAGAGAAAGATGGCAAATGCCTCTAGTTTCTGGCAAATACATTACTCTGTCAGCTGTACCTTTCCTCAGGCAATCAGAGATGGGTCTACTGAGAGTGCATTCTAAAGAAAAGATAAATAAAATGACAATAACCAGCACTGAACTAACGACTGATCCTCCATTCCCACAAAGGAGCTATGTATTCTCTTGTACATCAACATCTGGAGGGCACATTCACACTACATCTGTGCAGCCAGACATTGCCAGGCAAGGTGAACAGAAATAAACTAATTTAATCCATCTCTGAGTCTCCCACAACCACCAAAAAAATCCTTAATGAGGAGATTCCAGTTAGGATTTAGAACACTTAACCAAGATTCAAAAATGTTCCCAGATACACCAATGCACTGTAATTTCCAGAGTAAATATTATCCTGCTTTCAGCTACATCCAACAGAGCTTACATACGAACTATTTCAGGTCACTAGCACTGTTTAAATAATCTCTGCTTCAAGTCCATGAAGGGAAGATCAAGGTTACGTTCACCGGTGGCTCAGGCAGCATCTCTCTATTCTTTGAGCAATGTCTGGCCCTCCAGAGAGCATCCCATAGCTGCTACCAGAATCAATCTCATTACCTTGCTTGCTTTACTTCTTGCCCCCTTTGAGGACCAGAAACCAGAGTGGCTCAGAACCCATTATTCACCAAGTGACCCACAATTTACTTTCTTACTGTTCAACTTTTCATTTTATTTTTGGCCCAGGTATGGCTTTCTTGAGCCCTTTCGCTCGGCCCTCTCCTAAAAATGTAAAATGGCCATCTCTCCTTCAAATTCTCTGATCCCTGCTGTTTCCCTGCAGGGGAAATCACCATGATAGCCCAGTGCTGTAATTACTGGGCTCCTCTCTACATCGTAAACTCTTCAGCGCCCTGTGCCCCACTTGGTAAACCCAGTGCTTAGCATACTGCCTGACACGTGGAAGTTTCCCAATCAATTTTTTTAATAAATAACCTGGCTTCTTGGCTATAGCCCTGGATTTTGCTTTTTTTTTTTTTTTTTTTTTTTTTTTTTTTTTTTTTTTTTTTTTTT
>NW_016107318.1:4031642-4089047 GCF_001604975.1 Cebus imitator
TTGACCAGGATGGTCTCGATCTCTTGACCTCGTGATCCACCCGCCTCGGCCTCCCAAAGTGCTGGGATTACAGGCTTGAGCCACCGTGCCCGGCCGGATTTTGCTTTTTAAGCTGACTTCTAACCACACTTTCTTCCCCTAAGATTGAGGAACACTTTTGCTTAAACACTAGCCTGTGCTTCCCATAGCAGCCCACCCCAGGTGTAATGCCTTCTGAAACAAGCTAATGTGACATTCTGCTGTCCCTCCTGGCCACAGCCAGCCTTGTGTTCCACCCAGTAACCCTTTCCTCTTTCCCAAGTGAGAAATAAGTACATGTGCTTGGACATAAAGGAAAAGGTAAAAGAACATAAAAGAATCAGTGCAGATCTATTTCTTCTATTTGAAATATAATTCTAAGAAATGCTATCTTATCTGCCAAAGACTACACACACAGTGGAGCACCTGCCAAGTGGTAGGCACTGTGCTGTGCTTTATGTCTCTCTCTATCCTGCCAATCCTAAAAGAAAGAGATTATTATCTCCGTTTTAAAGAAGAAAAAGGTAAGAGTCAAAATGTATATAACTAAACAAATATGATACAGCTAAGTAAATAGAGGAGTTGGAATTCACAGCCAGGTCTGCCTAACTTCAATGCCAATGCTGTTTCCACTATACCATTAACCCTACTACATGGTCCTCGGATTAGGCTCTACCACATATACCTAATGAACACACTCGAAAGAATGAAAAACATATCTTCAAAACACAAGATAGCAAGACTAAGAAAAAGGTAAGCCTTGGAAAATGAGGGGAAAAAATCCTTTGTCCAAAGGAATTTGATGACAGTTAAGATAGACAGAGCAATGCAAAATGTAATTCTGGTTGAATGATGGTGCAAGTTTCTAATGAATCATAGATTTGAAATAATTAGGAACATCAGACAGGCCTTCATAAATAAAAATCTCTGGTAAATTTGTAAATACATATAACACTATTTAATCTAAGAGAATCCTACACATCCTACACAAAGACTATACTTTCAGGGATCGTTTCTATAGTTCATTGGAGAAGGCTACACAACAGCCAAGTTCATTCTAACATTTTCACATTTTTCCCACCTACTTTTCTCAAGCACACAAACTGACTCATTCTTTTCTGTGAATATTAAATAACCCAGTCTGAAGGTGACTAGCATGCAAATAACTGTGCAACACAAAATGTTCTCCTACAATCAGATAACTGAACAAGATTAATCAGAGAAGGCATTTTGACCTCGAATACTTACCTACAGAAAGTTTTTAACTCTTTTCCTTGATCAAATGACAGATAGTAACACAAATAAAATTTACATGCGGGGGGAAAATTATGTTTGAGAAAGAGCTGGAGTTTTCATATACAAATCTGTACTTCTTAATCTAGCTTTGAGCTGCCTATGACTTGCCTCTTCTCCTCCAAATCCCTTCCCCAACCACCTGAGTACCTTGATTTATTGAAAGCCATTTAAAAAAAAAGAAAAAAAAAAAGGCCTCTCACTCCAACATTCCAGCTGCAGTTTCCTTATTGTGGTTCCTCAAATGTGCCAGTTTTTTCTCAGGTCAAACCCTTCACTCCATCTGCCTCAGTCTCCCCAGCACATCCCTGCTCAGCTGCCTCCGCATCCATCTGGTCCCCACCTACGAATGTTACTTCCTTGGAGAGGCCTTCCCTGACCACTAATGCCAAGCCCATCTCCCAAGCTATGCTCTCCTGCTGTACTCTTTTGCCTTCAAAGCACTGGCCACTCTTTATAAAGACATCTCCCATATGAGTTAATTTGCTTAACTCACTTCCACACTAGCCCCTGAGGCTAGTGAGTACCTTGCTATTTTGTTCATCATCATTTATGCAAGATCTAGCACAGTGTCTAGCAGTTAGTAGGAGCTCAAAAATATTTGCTAAATGAACCAAAATACACAACGTCCCTCTATCCTTTACCAAGTCAGTCCTCTACCACACTCAATTTTTTAATAAGAAAATGTTTAATGTAAAGAAATGGAGATGCCACCATTGGAAGGCTGGGGGTCAAAGGTCAGGAATGCCACTTCTGGACAACTCCAAATGCAAGGATTCCAGGGACATTTGCAACAACAAAACAGGCAAACTTCCGGAAGAGGTGCATGAGAGCTACTCTACAACCATGGGTACAATGCTACTCCTGTATTTTCTTTAATTAAACCTGCTTTTTCTCAAGGATAGGAATTTAAGATTTTCTTTAAAGTTATTTATAAAATTTATGTTTTCCTATTTATTCATTCTACGAATCTTACATCCTTTTTATGAACCTAATATTGTATTAGAATTCAGAGATACAATAGCACTAATAAAGATATTATAAGACAGCAGAAGATTCTAACGTAAGTGTGTTCAGAGCCTTGTAGAACTTCAGAGGAAGAAGTAATGGTGTCCCTTCAGAGGAACAGTGTCACACTAATAAATGAGGTGATAGCTGAGCTCAACCTTGAAGTATAGATTACAACACAACAGAGAAAAGAAAAAAGACATTCCAGATAGAGAAGGCAGTACATGTAAAAACTCAGAGACATTCCCTCATATACAGCTCCATCAGAGAAGCAGGATCACTATGACAGGTGTGGAATAAGAAGTTTATCACGGGAATTAAACCTAACACAGTTGTGGGAGAAGCTAGGAATGTAAAAGCCTGGAAGAGGAAGAATGGAGGATCAGGGAAAAGTCACTGATCAGTCTGGTTCCTTCTTATCTGGGTAGGCTCTGTCAGAGGGAAGGTCTAGGGCTGAAGGCTGTTGTTCAGATTCTTTTATCCCATGGGGCGTTCCCTTGATGTAGTACTCTCCCCATTTTTCTAAGGATGTGGCTTCCTGTGAGCCAAACTGCAGTGATTCTTGTCTCTTTTTGGGTCTAGCCACCCAACAAGTCTACCTGGCTCTGGGCTGCCACTGGGGGTTGTCTGTACAGAAACTCCTAGATGTGAACTATCTATGAGTCTCTCAGCCATGGATACCAGTGTCTGTTGCAGTGGAGGTGGCGGGGGGGAGGGGCATGCAATGGACTCCTTGAAAGTTCTTAGTTTTGGTGGTTTAATGTTCTATTTTTGTGCCAGTTGGGCACTTTCCAGAGAGCATTAGCTGTGGTATTATGGGGAGGAACTGCAGGTGGACGGGGCCCTAGAACTCCAAAGATTATATGCCTTTTGTCTTCCGTTCCCAGTGTGGGTAGGGAATGCCATCAGATGGAGGCAGGGCTAGGTGTGTCTGAGCTCAGACTCTCCTCAGACTCGCCGTCTTGCTGCGGCTGCTCTGGGGGATGTGGGTGAGATTCCCAGGTCAATGGAGTTGTATACCTAGGAGGATTATGGCTGCCTCTGTTGAGTCAGGTAGGTTGTCAGGCAAGTGGGGGAAAGCCAGAAGTCACAGGCCTCACACAGCTCCCACGCAAACCAAAGGGCTGGTCTCACTCCCACCGTGCCCCTCCAATAACCCCCAGACCATTTCCAGGTGGAAAGCAATACAGGTTTGAAAACCTGCCCCAGGCTCTCCGGCTTCCAGCTGTGAAAGAAAAGGGCTTGGTTCTTCCCCTGCCTGTGGAGTCTGCACACCAGATACACTTTCCCCCAAGTTCTGGCCAGGAGGCTTATCACCCCATTCAAATTGTTACAAAGTTCAGCTAGAGATTTGCTTCTCCCTGTGTAGTTTTAGCCCCCCACACACACACAGTTTTACCTCCCCCTCCACCACCACCCCCCGCTCCTCTCAGGTTGGATCCCTGTGATGCCAGGCAGGATGGCCTGCTAGGGGACCCAGCAAGCTCCCATGGCCTTTCGGCTGCTTCCTCTATCCCTGCATTTTACTCGGCTCTCAGAATTGACTCAGCTCCAGGTAAACTCGGAAACTTCTCCTGCAAACAGATATTAGCTTCTCCAGTGGGGGTGTGTGTTTGGGAGAGGAGGGTCTCCCTTTCCCACATCCACAGTTGGGGCACTCAGTTTTGGGAGGTGTCCTGGGTCCTGCAGGATCAGTCTTCTTCCTTCAGAGGGTCTGTGGGTCCTCTCAGGATTGCTAGTTTATTCTTGCAGTCAATCTGGACCTAAAATTCACAGTGCAAGCCACTACTCAATGCTCTGTCCGAAGCTGCAATCTAATCCTGCCTCCCGTCTGCCATGATCTTGGGTCTTATATCTTTATCCAACTTGCCCACTATGTGCCTTTTAGTTGGGGCATTTAGCCTACTTACAAAGTTAATATTGATATGTGTGGATTTGTTTCTGTCATCAAGTTGTTAGCTGGTTGTTATGCAGACTTGTTTGTGTGATTGCATTATAGTATCACTAGTCTATGTATTGAAGTGTGTTTTCGAGGGGCCAATAATGGTCCTTCCATTCATGTTTAGCACTCCCTTTAGAACCTCATATAAGGCAGGTCTGGTGGTAACAAAATTCCTTAGCCTTTCCTTGTCTGAGAAAGATCTTATTTCTCCTTCACTTATGAAGCATAGTTTGGCTGGATATAAAATTCTTGCTTGGAAATTCTTTTAAGAATGCCAAATATAGGCCCTGGCTCTCTTCTGGCTTGCAGAGTTTCTGCTATTAGTCTGATGGGGTTCCCTTACCTTTTATTTAATTGTACTTTAGGTTCTAGGGTACATGTGCAGACCATGCAGGATTGTTGCATAGGGACATACATGGCAAGGTGGTTTGCTGCCTCCATCCATTCGTTGCCTATATCTGGCATTTCTCCCCATGTTATCCCTCCCCAGCCTCCCCAGCCCTCACTGTCCCTCCCCTAGGTCACCACCAACAGACCACCACAGTGTGTGATGCTTCCCTCCCTGTGCCCATGTGTTCTCATTGTTCAGCACCTGCCTATGAGTGAGAACATGCAGTATTTGATTTTCTCTTCTTGTGTCAGTTTGCTGAGAATGATGGTTTCCAGATTCATCCATGTCCCTACATAGGACACGAACTCACCCTTTTTTATGGCTGCATAGCATTCCACGGCATATATGTGCCACATTTTCCTTGTCCAGTCTGTCATTGATGAGTATTTGGGTTGGTTCCAGGTCTTTGCTATTGTAAACAGTGCCACAATGAACATATATGTACATGTGTCTTTATAATAGAACGATTTATAATCCTTTGGATATATACCCAGTAATGGGATTGCTGGGTCAAATGGAATTTCTGTTTCTAGATCCTTGAGGAATCGCCACACTGTCAATATTAGATGGATCAATGAGACAGAAAATTAACAAGGATATCTAGGACTTGAACTGAGATCTGCACCAAGTGGACCTAATAGACATCTACAGAAATCTCCACCCCAAATCCACAGAAGATACATTCTTCTCAGCACCACATCACACCTACTCTAAAATTGACCACATAATTGGAAGTAAATCACTCCTCAGCAAATGCAAAAGAACGGAAATCATAACAAACAGTCTCTCAGACCACAGTGCAATCAAATTAGAACTGAGGATTAAGAAACTAACTCAGAAGTTCACAACTTCATGGAAACTGAACAACTGGCTCCTGAATGACAACTGGACAAACAATGAAATGAAGGCAGAAATAAAGATTTTCTTCAAAACCAACAAGAAAGAATACACAACATACCAGAATCCCTGGGACACATTTAAAGCGCGTCTAGAGGGAAATTTATAGCAATAAATGCCCACATGAGAAGCGAGGAAAGATCGAAAATGGATACCTTATCACCAAAATTGAAAGAGCTAGAGGAGCAAGATCAAAAAACTCAAAACCTAGCAGAAAACAAGAAATAAGTAAGATCAGAGCAGAACTGAAGGACACACACACACACACACACACACACACACACACACACCCCTTCAAAAAATCAATAAATCCAGGAGCTGGTGTTTCTTTAAAGATCAACAAAATAGACCACTAGCCAGATCAATAAAAAAGAAAAGGGAGAAGAATCAAATAGATGCAATAAAAAAAAATAAAGGGGATATCACCACTGATTCTACAGAAATACAAACTACCATCAGAGATTACTACAAACAACCCTATGCACATAAACCAGTAAATCTGGAAAAAATTGATAAATTCCTGAACACTTACACCCTCCCAAGACTAAACCAAGAAGAAGTTGAAACCCTGAATAGACCAATAACAAGGGCTAAAGTTGAAGCAGCAACTAATGGCCTACCAACCAAAAAAAGTCCAGGTCCAGACGGGTTCACAGCTGAATTCTACCAGATGTACCAAGAGGAGCTGGTACCACTCCTTCTGAAACTATTCCAAACAATCCATAAAGAGGGAATCCTTCTCAAATCATTTTATGAAACCAACATCATCCTGATACCAACACCCAGCAAAGACTCCCTTAACGTTTTTAACATTTTCCCTTTAACATTTTTCTTTCATTTTGACATTGAAAATCTGATGACTATGTTTCTTGGGGATGGTCTTCTTGTGTAGTACTTCACCAGAGTTCTCCACATTTCCTCAATTTGAATGTTGGCCTCTTTAGCAAACTTGAGGAAATTTTCATGGACGATATCCTGAAATATGTTTTCCAAGTTGCTTGCTTTCTTTCCTTGTCTCTCAGAGACAACAATGAGTCATAGATTTAGACTCTTTAGATAACCCCAACTTTCTCAGAGATTTTGTGCATTCTTCTTTATTGTTTTTTCTTTATTTTTGTCTGACTGAGTTATCTGAGAGAGCAGGTCTTTACACTCTGAGATTCTTTCCTCAGCTTAGTCAATTTCATTGTTAATACTTGCAATTGTATTCTGAAATTCTTGAAGTGAGTTTTTTAGTTCTATCAGCTCAGTTTGGTTCTTTCTTAAAATGGCCATTTCACCTTTCACCTCCTGTATCATTTTATTGTGTTTCTTAAGGATCCTTGGATTAGGTTTTGACTTTCTCCTGCATGTTGATGATCTTCGTTCCTATCCATATTCTGAATTCTATTTCTGTCATTTCAGCCATTTCAGCCTGGTCATGAACCATTGCTGGGGAACTAGTGTGATTGTTTTGAAGTAAGAAGATACTCTGGCATTTTGAGTTGCCAGAGTTCTTGCACTGGTTCTTTCTCATCTATGTGGGCTAATGCTCCTTTAGTCTTTGATGTTGCTGACCTTTGGACAGGTTTGTGGGGTTTTTTTTGTTTTATCTTCATTTCTAGTAGATATTTGGGGGCATATATTAGCACGGCTGGGCTTCATGCTTTAACCTTGGGGAGCTGGTATCAGGCCCCTGGCATTGTTCTCTGCCCTCTCAAGGCTGGGAACCTGTTTCACTAGAGGGGCTGAGGTGTTCCTGGACTGCTGGTCACATACTCCAAACCACTTTTTTGAGTGGTGACAGCTCATGGCAGCAGCAACAACAATGCAGCAGGGTGCATGCTTGTCAGCCGGGGTGGGGCACTGATGGGCTTGGGGCTGCTGACCTCTGTGTGGACATTACCAGCTGTGGCAATGTTGGCAAAGGTGGGGGTTGAAGGGAGGAGAACGCCGAGATCTGTGTGCACATCAGCACCTGTAGGAGTGTCATCATGGGGCAGGGCAATGGCAATTCTGCAGCACAGTGGTGGAGGAGGGTGGGTGCACTCATGCCAGTGGCAATGACACAGTGGAGTGCATGCACACCCACACACCAGCAGAGACAGGGAGGTGAGGTCCACTCATGCACCCATGCACTGGTAAAGCTACGACAGTGTAACTGTGGCACAGGGAAGGCTGCAGAGTGGGGAGGGTACAAGCAGGTTGGTGCATGTCAGAAAAGTCCACTCTGCTGGAGCTCTCTGACAGTCAGGCATGGTCTACCAGCACTGGAGCTATGATGTGGCCCATGAGAAACACCCCAGTTGTGCACCCCAGGATGCACTGCAAGCAGGCATAGCCAAGCTGGGGCCCCAGGAGAGGCCAGCAGACAGAAATGCACTCAGGAAAGACTGTCCCTGTCTCACAGGCAAGATCATCCTGTTCTGTTCAGGCCCAACAGTTCCCCCAAGCTAGAGTCTTGTAGGGGAGCAAAGTGAGCCTTGGGGGATGACTGTCACTGGCCATACTCTGCTGCACACATTCCCACACCAAACCCTCTGGACTCCACACAGGCTGAGCCCTGCCCCTACCACCTCTCTAAGCAGCTCTCCTTGCCAGCTCACGTGTTCCATGTGAGTCATGGGGTTCTGGGGCTGCCTGGATTCCACAGGTCCATGGGGAGAGTGGGTTGCTTTTTGTCTGCTCAACTCACCCCTTCCCCACAAGTCACTGGGGGCCAGGAATGAGTCCCGGTGTACAGTAGCCCCATGCGGGGTTACACCCTCATCTCCCTTCAGCCCAGCGTCTGTGTCCTGCCTCTGTCCACTCTCAATGCCACCCTTCTGAAGATCTGCTTGGACGGCACCAGTCTTCCCTGTGTCCTGGTCCTCGGTGGCAGATGTTCCTCCTAGCTGCATCTAGTCAGCCATCTTGCCACAAATCAGTTTTTTAAGGTTCCTTTAAAATTTCAATTGTGATAATTGATTTAAATTATATAAACCTATAAATTTTCAATGTGATATAATTTATATCTTCAAAGTTTTTGGTACTCCAGTCAAGAAACAATGCATAGCTCTTAATTATTTGTCTTTAATTTTTCTCAGAATAGTTTTCAATATATTTCATGCAAGTTCTATGTATTCATCAAGACATTTTTATGTCTTCTAAAATTATTATGGGTGAGATGCTTCTCTGTTACATTTTCTACCTATTGATAGATATGTCTAGGTACTGTACTAAACATTCACTCTCTAATCCCAATTATTTACAACCTTGTTTCTCTTGGAATTTCTAAGCGCACAATAATATCCTCTGAATAAGATAATATTATCTAGTTCAGCATATACATCCCCAATTTCTGTTTCATGTCTTATTAACTTCCAAAACAATGTTAAATTTTAAGATAGTAACTAGTAGGCATCTTTGCTTTATTATTTTAATTCCTCTAGGAATGCAATGTTAAGATATTAATAAGATAAGAAGACAGCCCTCAGAGGTTTTTTTTGGTTTTTTTGTTTTTTTGAGACGGAGTTTCGCTCTTGTTACCCAGGCTGGAGGGCAATGGCGCAATCTCGGCTCACCGCAACCTCCGCCTCCTGGGTTCAGGCAATTCTCCTGCCTCAGCCTCCTGAGTAGCTGGGATTACAGGCACACGCCACCATGCCCAGCTAATTTTTTGTNACCTCCGCCTCCTGGGTTCAGGCAATTCTCCTGCCTCAGCCTCCTGAGTAGCTGGGATTACAGGTGCGCACCACCATGCCCATCTGATTTTTTTTATTTTTAGTACAGACGGGGTTTCACCATGTTGACCAGGATGGTCTCAATCTCTTGACCTCGTGATCCACCCGCCTCGGCCTCCCAAAGTGCTGGGATTACAGGCTTGAGCCACCACGCCCGGCCCCAGAGGTTTTAAAATAGCAAAATGATATAGTCATATTTGTGCTGAGAAAAAATAAGGATCCTTGTCTTCACATGCAGGCTATCCTAGTGAAACAGCATGGGCCTTGTAATCCAATATATACGAATTTAAGCCTGACTTTATCTCTTGTGGTAGGTAGAATTCTAACAGGATCCCCTAGTGACTCACATCCTTGTATAGTCCTGTCCGCTTGAGTGTAGGAGGGATTCGAGGATATGATAGGATAGCCTCTCCTTAATTGGTGTATATTATATACCAATTAACAGGAGTCACATTTGACCTTCAAAAAGAGAAATTATCCTCAGTGGGCCCAACCTAATCAGGTAAACCTTAAAAGGGTGAAGCTTTTCCTGGCCAAAAAAATTCAAAGCATGAGAGGGATTCAACACAAGGGAGAGTCTCCCTTAATTGCTTTGAAGATGGAGGAAGCCATGTGGCAAGGAATACAGAAGTTAGGACTTGAGAGTGGCACCAGCTGACAGCTAGCAAAAACACAGGACCTCAGTCCTACAAACACTAAGAATTTAATTCATCCAACAAGACTGATATTGAGACCAGATTCTTTTCCAGAGACTCCAGAAAAGAAATAGCAGCCTGGGAAACATCTAGGTTTCAGACTTGCAAGAATATGGGCAGAGAAGCCACCCATACCATGACTAAGCTTCTGATTTACAGAACTGTTAGCTAATAAATGGGTGTTATTTTTAGCTGCTAAGTTTGTAGGAACTCATTATGCAACAAAAAAAAATTAATATGCAATAGCTGAGTGAACTTGGAGCCACTCCTTAACCTGTTGGAGCTTATATACCTTCATATGTAAAATGGTCATAGTAGCCACATTGCAAGATTGAGATGGAGGCTAAAAGAGGTAATATAAGTAAAACATATGCTATGGCTGCTGTGGCATATTGCATATAGACACTCAATAAAGTATATATTCTTTAATATTAGAATAGTTAACTGAGCACAATAGCTCACACCTGTAATCCCAAGACTTTGGGAGGCCAAGGAGGAAGGATCACTTGAGGACAGGAGTTACAGATCAGCGACATAGCCAGATCCCACCTCTACAAAAATATTTTTGAAAAATTAGCCAGGTGTTGTGGGTGGCATGCACCTGTAGTGCTAGCTACTTAAGAGGCTGATGTGGCCGGGCACAGTGGCTCACACCTGTAATCCCAGCACTTTGGAAGACTGAGGCAGGCAGATCATGAGGTCTGGAGTTCAAGACGAGCCTGGCCAACATGGTGAAACCACGTCTCTACTAAAAATACAAAAACATTAGCTGGGCTTGGTGGCACATGCCTATAGTCCCAGCTACTTGGGAGGCTGAGGCAGGAGAATTGCTTGAACCCAGGAGGCGGAGGTTGCAATTAGCTGAGATCACACCATTGCATTTCAGCCTGGTGACAGAGTGAGACTCTGTCTCAAAAAAAAGAAGGCTAAGGTAGGAGGATTGCTTGAACCAGGAGCTTGAGGCTGCCATGAGCCATGATCATGCCACTGCACTCTGGTCAGTAAGTACAACCCAGTCTCAAAAATATTTTTTAATTTAAAATTTAAAAAAAGAAAGAATAGCAAAGGTCACCAATGTTGACCCTATAAGGAGAATCTTCTGGGATAGGACAGAAGTGGTTATTCTGTAGTATCCCAACTCTGTTCCTAATGATTCAACTTCTTGTGGCAGACAAAGTAATGACCTCCCAAAAATGTCCTAATCCTTGGAACCTGGGAATATATTAGGTTATGTGGTAAAGAGGAATTAAAGTTGTAATGGAATTAAGGTTGCCAATCAGCTGAGTATGATATAGGGAGCTTGTCCTATCTAAACTGGATGAGTCCAATGCAACCACGAGGCTCTTGTAAGTGGAAATGGGAGGCAAAAGAGCACATGAGTGAGAGTGATGCTAGCATGAGAATGACCCACTCAAATGTTACTGGCTTTGAAGATGGAAGGAGAAACAAACCAAGGAATGCCAGCAGCCTCAGAAAGCTGGAAAAGGCAAGGAAATGTATTCTCTTCCAGAGCCTCCAGAAAGTAATGCAGCCCTGCTGACATCTTTATTTTAGCCGAAATCAACCCACATCAGACATCTGGCCTGCAGAACTACAAGATAACACATTCATGTTGTTTTAAACCACTAAATTTGTGGTGATTTGTTACAACAGCAACAGAAAACTATTACACTTTCCCTTGTGTTTCTTATTCATTTTCATATCTTGTCTCCTCTGGCCTCTGAGAGCTGATGGCTCCCTCTTTCAACCCCAGACCGAGTATTAACATATCTATGCACTGATGCCTAGTGACAAAGCTATGACATGGCTAGAGAACTTAAATAAGACTTGACCAAAATTTGGGGGATAATGGTAGCATTATCTTAACAGAACACTATAACTTACAAACTGACTTCTACTCATCAATTTATTGTGTTAATTAAATGACATAATAGATGTTAAGTGCTACACAGCCTGGCCTAAACAAAAGAGTCAACAAATATTAGCTGTTGTTATTGTGGTGATTGTTGTTTTTTGTAACCCCCTAGTCAAACAGGGAGGCTTTGGCTGTAAGTGTGTGAGGAAGCTATAGCAACTGATTGGCCATGTGAAGATAAACAAGAGACAGAGCTGATTTGGGATGAAGATGGTACAAACAGCGTAAAGGGGAAGTGCTGCAACACAAACCATCGCAACAGTGAGTGGCAGCAGCCATCATGCTGGAAAACAGACCAAATGGGATCTTGGCACACAAAATAAAAAGCATGAATCAACTGTTCGTTCACAGAAATTTTCAGTAAGATGCATTTGCATGTCATAGAATATCAAAGAATCATAAGAAAGACAGACCTAGAGAAAAAGATGCAAAGGAAAATGCTTTGTTAACAACAACCACAATAGCTAACGCTTATTGAAATTCTGTTCCAGATTGTATACTAAGTTCTTTAAAAATAAAAATAACATGAGCTCTTTTGGGTCGAGATTATTAAAATTAAGGAAACATTTAAATGGATAACATTCCTCCATGCCCACAACTGTTATCAAAATGTTACTTTAACTCTCTTTTAGGCTAAAGCCTGAGCATGCGGAATCAGAGGCGACTTGTGTCCATTAAGAACAAATTTAGACTCGGGTTCATCCCACTCATCATTTTTACCAGTTGTTAAGTGGAGTTGGAAATCCACAAGCCCAACAATGTCGTTTGGAAAGCAAATCAGCAAAGAACAACACTTTAAAAGGACATTAGGACCACAACAATGTGACAAGTTCTGCAAAGACATAGTCCAGGGCACTCTGAATAAATGCATTAGGGCTAAAGCGTTTTCAAAAATCTCTCTCTAAATGCCTTACCCTTAGCTTCTTTTAGGTGAAGGAACCATCCCAAAATAATCGTCTTCTAAGTGAAATTCACAATGTAAAAAGTCATGAAAAACAAGAATTGCATATAATTATAAGAAAGCTAAGAAAGTCTGAGAACAACTGAAAGGACTTTGTTGAATTATGTTTATGACAGGAGAAACATAGGTGATAAGACAACTTGGAGGCAGAGGGTATAATATATCCATCCATTCATTCCATAAGTAACAGAACAGATACTAAGTGCCAAGCACTACAGGAGATAATGAAAATGCAGTGATAAATTAGACACTGTCTCTGTGCTCAAGGAGCTTACACTCTAGTGTGGTAGAGGGGCATAAGATGTGACAAAGGTAAACTGAGGTATTCATCTATCATTCTGCTTCTATAAAATAAAAATAAGGGCTGGGCATGGTAGCTTACACCTGTAATCTCAACACTTTGGGAGGCCAAGGCAAGCATATGACTTGAGCTCAGGAGTTTGAGACCATCCTAGGCCACATGGCAAAACCCCATCTCTACAAAAAAATACAAAAGTTAGCCAGGCATTGTGGTGAGGGCCTGTAGTCCTCAGGAACTTCCTACCTCAGAGGTAGGAAGATGGCTTGAGCCCAGGAAGTGAGGGTTGCAGTGAACCAAGTTAACCTCATTGTACCACAGCCTGAATGACAGAGCCAGACCCTGTCTCCAAAAAATAAAATAAAATAAAAATGGGCTTTGTTCTGCATAGAGCTTGTCATGTCCAATCGTTCTGCTAAGCAAGACTGTCCAGCATCATGTTGAAGATGGGACAGATTCAGCCTTGTTTTGTTTCACATGAACCTGTTCCACCACATCTAGGCACCTCCAGTGAGAAAAGGGAATTTAACACAAAGGCAGCTGCAAGAACTGAAGCTAAAAAGATGCATACACAGAAGATGAGTTTGAAGTAGTAACTTGGCTAATTACCCTGATTTGATCATTACATAATGTACACATAAAAACATCACATTGTACCCCATAAATATCTATACTTATGTATCAATTAAAAATAAAACTTTTTTTGAAAGATGAAAAGAGCAATAAGAAAGTCACGGTTTTAAGGAAACTGAAACAATGAATAAATAAAAGCTATGAATGGATATAAATCAAGCATAGAAAGAGAACAAGCCAGACTGGTAAGAGAAGAAAAAACAAGAAGATACATCTAAGAACTTTAACATCTGGTAAAGATGGAGTAATAAGGACCAGTTACCCTCCTACCTGAAACAACTGGAAAAAACAGACAAATATATTAAACAATGGTTTTCAAGATACTAGATGCTAGGCAATGAGTGACAGTGGTCCCTGAAAGATGAAAAACAAACAAGGTGAGCCCCATAATTGCCCCTCAGCCTCTGACACTAAGAAAAGGGCCACCAGAAATTGTTACAGGTAACCATGTTCGTCACAGTCCTCCAGGGAAACAGAACCAATACAACCTGTATACATATTGCATGAAAGATTTATTAAAGAATTGGGTCCTGTGATTGTGGAGGCTTGGTAAACCCAAAATCTGCAGGGTAGGCCAAGAGACTAAGACCCAGGGAAGAGTTGTAGTTTGAGTCCCATCATGTTTGCTGGCAGAATTCTTTCTTGCTCAGGGGAGGTCAGTCTTTATTCCATTAAGGACTTCCATTGATTGGATTATCACTGCCCACACTATGGAGGGTAATCTGCTTTACTCGAATTCTACCCCTTTAAATTTTAATCTCACCCAAAAAAACACCTTCACAAAAACATCCAGAATAATGTTTGGCCAAATATCTGGGCATCATGGTCCAGCCAATTTGACACATAAAATTGACCATTACATAACAATACCTGGTGCTCACACAGGTCCAGAAATATTGTTTGTTTCCACCAGCCAGGCTGGAAAACAATTTCATAATTCATAGGGCATCAGGTAGAGTACTCAGAAGGTTCCTGCCTCAGGAAGGGAAAAACTTTAGCCCTAAAATGAACTCTACTATAGTCCTATTTAACAAAGATAAAAACAAGACCCACAGGATCAAAATGTTTCCAAGTAACTCATCTACATCCCAGAACAAAATTCAAGAACATTTATAGGAATACAAAAATACCCAGCACCCAAAAAGCTAAAATTCACAATGTCTGGTATTTCGCCAAAAATTACCTGGCATGCAAATAAATTAGAAAATGCAACCTATAAGAAGGAGATAAAATTATCATCAAAATTGTTTCTGATAAAAAAGAAATTATAAATTTTTATTTAAAAAATATTAACAAACAAATGCATTTCAAAAGTTTTATAACCATATTCCATATGCTAGAAAAGTAGAGGTAAGACTGAACATATTAAGTGGAGACATGAAAGATAATTTTTTAAGAAAAACTACAGTGTCTGAGGAGAAAAATACACTGGATGAGATTAACAGCAAATCAGAAGAAAAGATAAGTAAACTGGAAGATTGAATTAAAAGGCAAGATCCAATTACATATTGCCTACTGGAAATTCACTTTAAATATAAAGACATGAATAAATTGAAAGTAAAAGAACAGGCAAAACTATCTAACATTAACACTAATCCAAAAAATCTTCAGTGTCTGTATTAACATCAAAGTAGAAGTCAGAGCAAATTAATCGTACCAGGAATAAAGAAGATCATTTCATAATGATTAATGAAATGTCTCATTTCCCAAAAGAACATAATAATTATCAAAGTTTGTGCACCTAATAACAGAACACAATTCATGAAACAAAACTGAAAGAACTACAAGGAAAAATTTTAAAATTCACAAATTATAGTCAGATTTCAATATCCCTCTCTCAATAATTGATAAAACAAGTACACAGAAAAATCAGAACAATATGGAAGACTTCAAGAGCACTTGTGAGTTGAATTGTGTCCCCGTAAAATATATGTTCAAGTCTTAATCCCCAGTACCTGCGAATTTGAACTTATTTGGAAATACAGTCTTTGCAGATGTAACCAAGTGAAAATGAAGTCGTACTGGATTAAAGAGAGGGTTTCTAATACAGTGATTGGTACCCTCATAAGAACAGGGAAATTTGGACATAGACGGAAAGAACGCCATGTGACAATGGAGGCAGAGGTTGGAGTGATACACCTTCAAGCCAAGTATTGCCAACAACCACCAGAAGCTAGGATAGGCAAAGATCCTCCCATAAAGCCTTCAGGAAAAGCACGGCCCTAACAGTGTGTTAATTTTTTATTTCTAGCCTTCAGACCTGTAGGAGAATAAATTTCTCTGGTTTCAAGCCACTCAGTTTGTGGCACTTTTTCACAGTAGCTCTAGGAATTAATACAATTCTCAACCAATTTGTCCCAATTGACATTTATGGAATACCCCACCTAGTAACAGTAGAAAACACTTTTTTTCCCCAAGTGCAGGGTATCAAGATATGACCTACATTCTGGACCGTAAAAAAAATAAATTTTAAAGGATTTAAGTCATACAAAGTGTGTTTTCTAACCACAAAGGATTTAAGTTATAAATGAAAAACAGATAGTTGGGAAATCCTCAAATATTTGAAAACTCACACACTTCCAAATAACCTACAAATCGAAGAGACTGAGATAAAATATTTGGAAATCAAATATCTAATGAAAGTCTTATATCTGGAATGTAGAAAGACCCTCAAAACTCACTAATAAGAAAATAAACACTCTATGAAAATACAGGCAAGATTTAAACAGGTCACCAAAGTAAATAGATACACAGCTGGCAAATAAGCACATGAAAAGATGCTCAATGGCCAAGCATGAGTGGCTCATGTCTGTAATCCCAGTACTTCCAGAGGTTAAGGCAGAAGGATCACTTGACACCAGGGGTTTGAGACTAGACTGGGCAATATAGTGAGACCCTATGGCTACAAAAAAATTTTTTTTTAATTATCTGGTCATGGTGGTGTATACCTATAGTCCTGGCTACTTGGGAGTCTGAGGCAAGAGGATAGCTTGAACCCAGGTGTTAGAGGTTGCAGTGAAGTATGATTGAACCACTGCACTCCAGCCTGGGTGACAGAGCAAGATCCTATCTCTGCATAAATAAATAAAACTCAACATTATTAGTCTTAGAGTAACGCAAATTAAAACGACAATTAAATATGACTATGCTAGAATAGCTAAAAATTAAAAGACAGACCACACCAGGAGATTGTAAGAATATAAGGTAAATGGGATTCATACACCACTGGTTATAAATCGTACAACAGCTTTGGAAAGCTGCTTGGCATTTTCTCAAAAAGTCTCACAAGTTATAAATGCTTGTACACAAGCATTTATAGCACCTTTATTTGTTAACGGCCACAGTCTGAAATAACTCAAATGTTCATCTACAGGTAAATGGATAAACACAATGTGAAATAATGAAATGAAATACTATTCACTAATAAAAATGAATGATTAATACACACAATAACATGATGAATTTCAAAATAATAATCCAGAATGATAGTCAAAAAAAGTACAATCCATATGATTTCATTTAGGCAAAAGTCTAGAAAATGCAAACCAATATGCACAGACTGAGATAGGAACTCCTGGGGACAAAGGAAGGGCATACAAAAAGAGAAGTAGGAGGCAGTAATTACAAAATGGCATGAAGAAACTTTTTCTTCTTTTTAAAAGGAAAATAATCACAGGATATAAACATACCAACTTTGGGAAGAGGCTCAAATGACTCCTCAATCAGACCTGTAGAGTTACCAGCATGCAACACCAGCCTGGTAAAGCCACAGGTATGCGACTTCAATGCATGAAAACTGAAGCATGGGCTGCACCCAGCAAAATCATGAAAGTGGGGCTTCCCAAGGCCTTGGGGCCCAACTCCCCACCCCAGTGTATATGGAAGGCAGGACACACAGTTAAAGATTATACTCAAACCTTAAGATTTAATGCTGTTTGCCCTGTTGGGTTTCAGACTTCCTTGGGAACTGTTATTTCTTTCTTCTTTTCTATCATTCTCTTTTGGAATGGGAAGGTCTATCCTATGCCGGTCCCACCATTGTATTTTGAAAGTACATAACTTGTTTAATTTCACAAGCTCACAACTGAGAAACAGTTTGCCTCAGGACAAATCATACTTTGAGTCTCACCCATATCTGATTTAGATGAGATGCTGGACTTTAGACTTTTAAGCTGATGTTGGAGGTTAAGATTCTTTAGGAATATTGGGATGGAATGAGCATATTTTGCATGTGAGGACATGAATTTGGAGGATCAGGGCAGAATGGTATGGTCTAAATGTGTCTCCAGAAGTTCATGTTTTAGAAAGTTAATCCCCACTGCAACAGTATTGGGAGGTGGAGGCTAGTGGGAGGTGTTTAGGTCACGGGGTCTCCATCCTCATGAATGAATTAATGTGGCTATAAAAGGGCTAGCAGGAATGGGTTCTCTCTTTCTGCTCTTATACCACGTGGGGACACAGCATTCACTCCCCACTTGCCCTTCCACTTTCTGCCCTGTGAGGATGAGGCAAGAAGGCCCTTCCCAGATGCCAGAACCTTGATCTTGGACTTCCCAGCCACCAGAACTGTGGAAATAAATTTCTGGTTTGTTTACAAATTACTCAGTCTATGATATTCTGTTGTAGCAGCTCAAACAGACTAAGTCAATAAACTTCCATGGGTTTGCTAGACCCCACAATGAAGGCCTAGCAAGAGAGTAAGTATGACCATTTCCAGATGTCTGCATTTCAATCAAAAATTTTGAATTGAATGAAAATGAAAGCACAGATACAAAATGTATGATATGCAGCGTAAACAGTACTTAAAAGGAAATTTGGAACATTAAATGCTTTTGTTAGAAGATAAGAAAATTCTCAAATTAATGATCATCTCTACCTTAAGAAAGTAGAAAAAATAACGAGCAAAGTAAACTCAAGGCAAGTAGAAAGAAGGAAAGAATAAGGATAAGAGCAAAAATCAATAACATCAAGTAGACAATGTATTTAGCCCATTTCCTGTTTAGAAAAAAAAAATTGCAACTCACTACCAGCGCTCATTTAATTACATATAAATATGCTCTTTCAGGCTGAGGCAGTCTGACTGAATATCAACGTCAAACTAAAATATAAAAACTGTTCTCAGAGTTATCCTGAACTTGTCTCTAATCCTAATGTAACAGAAATATATATGATATCACATTAAACAGATTAAAATCAAATAGCTGATTCTTAGAAAAAAAACTGGTAAGCTCCTAGCCAGTCTGATCAAGAAAAGGAGGGAAAATACAAAACTACAAAATATCAGAAATGAAAAAGAAGACATCACAATAGACCCTATAGAGAATACAAGAATAAGAAAGTTTTATTAAAAACTCTATGCCTTTAAACTCAACCACCTAGATGAAATGGAAAAATTTCTTGAAAGTCACACTGCCCAAGCTCACTTAAAAAAAATAACCTGAAGAGCCAAATCATGAATGAACTCAGATCCAATTGCCACAAAAAGAATAAAATACCTAGGAATACAGCTAACAAGTGAAGTGAAGGACCTCTTCAAAGAGAACTACAAACCACTGCTCAAAGAAATCAGAGATGATACAAACAAATGGAAAAACATTCCATGCTTATGGATAAGAAGAATCATTATCATGGAAATGACCATCAGCCCAAAGCAACTTATAGATTCAATGCTATTCCTATCAAACTACCACTGACATTCTTCACAGAATTAGAAAAAACTATTTTAAAATTCATATGGAACCAAAAAAGAGCTTGCATCACCAAGACAATCCTAAGCAAAAAGAACAAAGCTGGAGGCATCACGCTATCCAACTTCAAATTATCCTTCAAGGCTACAGTAACCAAAATAGCATGGTGCTAGTACTAAAACAGACTTATAGACCAATGGAACAGAATAGAGAATCCAGAAATAAGACCATACACCTACAACCATCTCATCCTTGACAAACCTGACAAAAACAAGCAATGGGGAAACAATTCTTTATTCTCCTAGTGCTGGGAGAACTGGCTAGCCATATGCAGAAAATTTTACTGGACTTCCTTAAACCATGCACAGAAATAAATTCAAGATAGATTAAAGACTTAAATATAATGCCTGAAATTATAAAATTCCTGAAAAAAAACATAGAAGAAACTCTAGACACAGGCCTAGAAAAAAAAAAAAAAAAAAAAACCCCTAGAAGAAAACCTAGGCAACTGTTCAGGACATAGGCACAAGCAAAGATTTCATAATGAGGACAACAAAAGCAATTGCAACAAAAGCAAAAATTAAAAATTGGGTCTAATTAAACTAAAGAGCTTCTGCACAGCAAAAGAAACTGGCTAGGCATGGTGGCTCACACTGTAATCCCAGCACTTTGGGAGGCCGAGACGGGTGGATCACCTGGAATCAGGAGTTCAAGATCAGCCTGGTCAATATGGTGAAATCCTGTCTCTACTAAAAATACAAAAATTAGCCAGGCATGATGGTACATGCCTGTAATTCCATCTACTCAGGAGGCTAAGGCAGGAGAATTGCTTGAACCCAGGAGGCGGAGGTTGTAGTGAGCCGAGAAAACACTATTGCACTCAGCCTGGGTGACAAGAGTGAAACTCCATCTCAAAAAAAAAAAATGGGAGAACATTTTTGCAATCTATACATCTGACAAAGGTCTAATATCCAGCATCTACAAGGAATTTAAACAAATTTACAAGAAAAAAACAAACACCCCTATTAAAAAGTGGGCAAAGGACATAAACAGACACTTCTCAAAAGAAGTCATATATGTGCCCAACAAACATACATAAAAAAGTTCAGCATCACTGACAACTAGAGAAATGTAAATCAAAACCACAACGAGTACCATCTTATACCAGTAAGAATGGCAATTATTAAAAAGTCAAGAAAGAGATGCTGGTGAGGCTATGGAGAAATAGGAACGCTTTTACACTGTTGGTGGGAATGTAAATTTGTTCAACCATGCTGGAAGAAGGTGTGACAATTCCTCAAAGATCTAGAACCAGAAATACCATTTGACCCAACATACCCATTATTGGGTATATACCCAAAGGAATATAAATCATTCTATTATAAAGATACATGCACGTATATGTTCATTGCAGCACTATTCACAATAGCAAAGATATGGGATCAGCCCAAATGCCCATCAATGATAGACTGGATAAAGGAAGTGTGGTACATATACACCATGGAATACTATGCAGCCATAAAAAAGAACAAGATCATGTTCTTGGTTTTGTTTGTTTGTTTGTTTTGAGACAGAGTTTCGCTCTTGTTGCACAGGCTGGAGTGCAATGGCATGTTCTCAGCTCTTCTGCAACCTCTGCCTCCTAGGCTCAAGCAATTCTCCTGCCTCAGCCTCCTGAGTAACTGGGATTATAGGCATGTACCACCACACTCAGCTAATTTTGTATTTTTAGTAAAGATGGGGTTTCTCCATGTTGGTCAGGCTGGTCTCTGACCTCAGGTGATCCGCCTGCCTTGGCCTCTCAAAGTGCTGGGATTACAGGCATGAGCCACCACGCCTGGTTAAGATCATATTCTTTGCAGTGACATGGACGGAGCTGGAAGCCATTATCCTTAGCAAATAAACACAGGAACAGAAAACCAAATACCACATGCTCTTATTTGTAAGTGGGAGCTGAATGATGAAAACACATGGACACATGGGGGCACCAACACACACTGGGGCCTGTCAGAGGGTGGGAGGTGGGAGGAGAGAGAGCATCAGGAAGAACAGCTAGTGGATGCTGGCCTTAACACCTAGATGATGGGATGATCTGTGCAGCAAAGCACCATGGCACATATTTACCTGTGTAACAAACCTGCACATCCTGCACATGTCCCTCCGAACCTAAAAGTTGGAAATAAAAATAATAATAATCTGATTAGTCCTACTTCTACTGGACTTTGTCTACACTTGGTATACATTCTACCTGCAATGTTTTCCTCCCAGACCTTTATATTCAGCAATGAGTTCAAGGATGATTAGACTTTCTCTAAACCCTATAATTAAAGTAGCCACTTATCCCTAGTCACTAGATATCACATAATTTTGGTTTTATAGTCTTCAAAGTATTCATACCTCATGAAATTATCTTGTTCAGTTTTTTAGGTATTAATTTATGGTCTGTTTACTCCCTTTGCCTTATGCATCAGTGTATCCACAGGACTTACTTAGTACAGTGCTTGAAATAAGTGCAGATGCCCCATAAACATTTTTGAATAAATAAAATCAATGATACTTCACTGGCTCAGTCATTTTCTACAGTCATTAGTTCGTCTGGGCTAAGATGGGTCCACCTGGGGTGCAGACTTCAACAAGCCCAACCCGTAAATCTAAAGACCAAGCTGATTACTCCTTTTACTTTGCGTTTGTCACGTTGCTCTCCTAGTCCCATCATCCTAAACAGTAAAAAAATCAAAAACAAAACACCGACTGCCATAAAACACCAACTAGGAAACAGGCAAATAAAACATTCTTCTGTTTAAATGTCTAAGTGTAGTAAAAAATTTTTTTCTTCTTGCTTCCTAGTTAGTACCTATTAACACATTTAATCATTATAACAACCCCTAGGATTAGGTATTATTTGAATTTATATTTTATAGAAAAGGAAACTGCAGCACAGAGAGTTTAAATCACACAACTATTAATTGTGGAGCCAGATTAGTTGATATCCAGGCTGTCTGGTTCTAGGGACTGGGCTCTTAAACATTACAATAAACTGCCTACTCTGTGGCATAAATATTCTACTTGAAAAATCCACAGGCATTTTCCCATCCCACCTTTTTCTCCAACCTGATTGACCAATCACCCAGACCAGAGACTGAGATGACTAACAGACATGTGTCTGCGGAAGGAAACATTCAAGGGCCCAAAGAGACATTGCAGCAAGTGGGGAAGGGGGAGATCCAACAGAGAGGGGACGAAGGAGGGAGAGGAAGAGTTTTCCCTAATGGCCATAACGGAGATCACTACCCAGAATGACCCCCAGTTTCTAGAATGTAACACTCACTCTCCTTAAGAAGGTAGCTAAGCCAAATCAAGCAGAGCAGCCATTCTAGAGGTGGACTAACCCCCTGGTTGGAAGATGTGACTAAAACCCCAAGTAAAGTACTGTGGGTTTTTTTAACCTTCTTTTCAGCAATTTCTTACATGATTGACTGGCAAAAGTAGCATTGTTAATAATAGGCAGTAACATGCTCCCTTTTACAAAAAGGGCAGAATCCTGGGGTTATTTAAGGAAAGTGGTCTTGCAGGAAACTCAGCAGATTGAGACATTTTGCCCAAACTCTTTGATTTCAGCCTCCTCACAACAATTAGTAACAGGGACCCCTTGGTTTTCAATGTGAATGTCTCACACAGCTGTTATTTTATTTCTCAAGAAACTAATTCAGAAGAGGTTTTTTTCTTTTTTGTCTGCCAAGGTTGTTCCCTCAAATGAAAAATACAGTTCTCTCATCCAGCCAAGAGATCAAAAATTAACTTATATAAAAAAGGGGGTCGGAGAGAGATCCAAGATGGCTGATTACTAGCAGCTCAGGATTGTAGCTCCCAGGGAAAACGCAGAGAACAAGAGGATGCCACACTTTCAGAGGAATTCTTTTTACTCACGGACCAGGAGATTCCCAGCAGAGGAGCCCCACAGGTCGCCAGCGCGACTCTTGTGGCCGGCAGGGCGGTTCTGCCGGCGCCCTGGGGCCCCAGCGCAGCGGTTCTTGGTGCAGAGTAAACGGGACAGGGTCCCCTTTTGGTCAACGTTTGGAGCTCCGGGAAGGCAGAATTGCAGGGACTCAAGAAGGAAGCCAGACAGAGATTCCCCGGGCAGAAAAGCACCACGAATCTTAACGCCGCAGTTTTGGCCGGGACAGTGGGTTGCCGGGAATCAACAAGCTGGACATCCACTCAGAGATCTAATTTGAAAGTCAGTAATTACAAAGACAGGTGGATAAATTTACAATGATAGGAAGAAACCAGCGTAAAAAGGCGGAGAATACCCAAAATCAGAATGCCTCTCCCTCTACAGGGAATCACAGTTCCTCACCAACAAGGGAACAAATCCTGATGGAGAACGAGTGTGTTCCATTAACAGATTTAGGCTTCAGAAGGTGGATAATAAGAAACTTCTGTGAGTTAAAAGAACATGTTCTAGCCCAATGTAAAGAAACTAAGAACCTTGAAAAAAGGTTTGACGAAATCCTAACGAGAATAGACAATCTAAAGAGGAATATAAGTGAATTAATGGAACTGAAGAATACAATATGAGAACTCCGCGAAGTATGCACAGGTTTCAACAGTCGAATTCATTAAGCAGAAGAAACGGTATCAGAGGTCGAAGACCAACTTAATGAAATGAAACGAGAAGACAAGATTAGAGAAGAAAGAGTAAAAAGGAATGAGCAAAGTTTCCAAGAAATATGGGACTATGTGAAAAGACTTAATTTATGTTTGATAGTTGTACCTGAATGTCATGAAGAGAATGAATCCAAGCTGGAAAATATTCTTCAGGATATCATTCAGGAAAGTTTTCCTAACCTAGTAAGGCAGGAAAATACTCAACTTCAGGTAATACAGAGAACACCACAAAAATATTCCTCAAGTAGAGCAACCCCAAGACACATAATCGTTAGATTTACCAGGGTTGAAATAAAGGAGAAAATTCTAAGGGCAGCTAGAGAGAAAGGCCAGGTTACCCATAAAGGGAAGCCTATCAGACTCACAGCAGACCTCTCAGCAGAAACCCTACAAACTAGAAGAGAGTGGGGGGTCAATATTCAATATCCTCAGAGAAAAGAATTTTCAACCCAGAATCTCATATCCAGCCAAATTAAGTTTCATAAATGAAGGAAAAATAAAATTTTTCACGAACAAGCAAGCACTCAGAGATTTCATCACCACCAGGCCTGCTTTACAAGAGCTTCTGAAAGAACCACTATACACAGAAAGGAACAACCAGTATCAGTCCTCCCAAAAACTTACCAAAAGGTAAAAAGTACCTCCATAATGAAGAATCTATATCAACTAATGGGCAAAATAGCCAGCTAGCATTAAACGACAATTTAAACTCACAAATATCGATATTAATCCTAAATTTAAATGGATTAAATGCCCCAAAGACACAGACAGGCAAATTGAATAAAAAGTCAAAACCCATCAGTTCACTGTATCCAGATCCATCTCATAAGCAAGGACACACAAAGACTCAAAACAAAGGGTTGGTGGAAGACTTATAAATCAAATGGAGAGCAAAAAAAAAAAAAAGAAAGAAGGAAAACAGGAGTTGTAACTTTCGTCTCTGACAAATAAACATTAATAGTAACAAAGACTAAAAGAAACAAAGAAGGACATTACATAATGGTAAAAGGATCAATGCAACAACAGGAGTCAATGATCATAAATATATATGCACCCAATACAGGAACACCCAGATACATAAGACAAGTTCTTAATGACTTACAAAGAGACTCGGACTCCTGCACAATAATAGCGGGAGACTTTGACACCACATTGTTAATATTCGACAGATCAACGAGATAGAAAATTAACAGGGACATCTATGATTGGAACTCAGACCTGGAACAAGTAAACTCAGTGAATGTTTATAGAATTCTTCACCCCAGGTCCACAGAACAAACATTTTTCTCAGTATCATATTACACCTATTCTGAAAGTGACCACATAATTGGAAGTAAATCACTCTTCACCATTTGCATAGCATTTCACAGACTTAAATGAAATATTGGTTGGCTGTTGTTTGTTATTTTCTTCCCTTCTTTCTTCCTGTCTCCGCTGTTAAGCACAATTGTCGGCATAACAGAGGTTTTTAATACCTATTTTTAGATTGCATTCCAGCCTGGGCAATAGAGCAAGACTCCTGTCCTCTCTCCCCCTTTCTCTTTCTTTCAAAAAAAAAAAAAAGGGAATTAAACACATAGCAAAAGTTGTTTTAGGAATAAAATTAGAAAACAAATTCAATCAACAAGCTCTATACAAACATCCTTAATTACAAAGGGATGCTTTCCATAGACATAAACATTTGTTAATTGGACATAAACATTTGTTAATTGTTGCCCTCAGTATTTAGTTTTGTAGCTTGTCTGCCTGTGTGTTTCCGTGTTTTGTAGTGCGCAAAAAAAAAAAAGGAGGTCACCTGAAAAGTCCAAATCCTTGAGTAAATGATGTCAGGCATCTTGTCTCCTAGTAGAATACAGTCTCTAACGATCTATCTAGTAACTCTTTCACATCAAGCCAAAGAATATTGCCCTCATAACCCATAAGCATTATGAGGAAAGTTCAGTAATTCCGGGGTTTTCTTGCAAAAAGAAATCTGTTCTTCACTGATTCCAAATGTTCATGTCTCTGACCTCACTGGGTCTCAGTCATTGAGGCCCCATCCCACTCTGTAGCAAATTTTTTTAAAGCTCCCTTTACTGTCCCAAAATGGGATTCAGAAAAATATTGTAACCTTCATATACAAATAATTTAACAAAACAATATAATGCCCTGACTATAGTACAAATGAGAAATTAAAAGAATGGAATTTATGATAAAATAACATGTATGCCAAGAAGCTCAGGCACTGCTATTCCAGAATACACAGTGAAGTAGTCAACGCATCTATATATAGAATCAGTGGGAATTTGTCATCCACAAATGCATACTGATTTAGGCGTGTTGTACTGGCGATTGGAATGCCAAAAGCATTGGTCTTTGAGTTTGCCAAAATAGGGAACAACTCTTGGTAAACTTCCAAACAAGTCAAATGTATACTTCCATCAATTTACAAAGTAGTAGTCATGGAAAATTAGCCTATTTTTAAAGCACGGAAAAAAATACTGTGGATGTGTATGTAAAATGTAGATTTCAGATTCATAATTATAAATGAATTTTCACTTACCTGAGCCACTAGCAATGCATTCAAGTTATGCAGAACATTAAATAACTCTTCCTGGTGTAGGACTGTCCTGCAATTTGCAACTTTCTAGCAACCCTAGCCTTTGCCCACTAAATGCCTCCAGGATTCCCTCAAACAACCAAATACATTTCCCCCAATTGTCCAAAATGCCCTATAGTATCATTTCTATTAATGATAAGGTATAGTTTTTTGTTTTTGTTTTTTTTGAGACAGAGCCTCCCTCTATCACTCAGGCTGAGTGCAATGGTGCAACCTCGGCTCACTGCAACCTCCATTTCGTGGGTTCAAGCCATTCTGCTGCTTCAGCCTCCCAAGTAGCCGGGGCTACAGGTATGCACCACCATGCTTGGCTAATTTTTGTATTTTTTGCAGAGACAAGGTTTCACCATATTGGCCAAACTGGTCTTAAATTCCTGACCTCAGGTGATCCAGCCGCCTCATCCTCCCAAAGTGCTGGGATCACAGGTGTGAGCCACCACACCCGGCCAAGGTATACTTTTATCTGTACTTCAGAAAACAAACATATTTTTAAAGAAATCTCACTTCAAAGTTCAAGTTTCCAGGCTTAGCTTTGATTTTAGTATCATCTGCATCAGAAGAGTGGAAACGAATCTGAGTTTTGGAATCACATTTTCATTTAAATTTCAATTTCACTTCAATGTACTCAATTTCACCCGAGCAATGTTAAACAATCCCTTAACCTCTCTAATCACCAGTTCTTCTGCTATAAAAGGCAGGAAATTATGTCTTTACCATAGGACCACAAATTTAACTCATATCCATATACCAATCTGGCATTTCTCCCAAGCACTCACCAGTTAATGGAAAAATAATTAACTATATGCCCAATGCAGTTCAAATTTAATCCAATCTGATCATTAAAATAATCCTTTTGGGTAATGTTGACAATCTCAATCTATAGGGGAAAAAAATATTCGATTTTCAGCTGAACTGGCTTCATCGGCCTGTGACCTATGCAGTTATGCAGCGACCTATATTCAGAAGGGCCCCACACCTGGTTCAATGCTCTGCTGACACAGTTTTGAAATTTTTAATTTTTGAACTTGGAACTTACATTTTCATTTTGCACTGAGATCAGCCAATCATGGCCTTCAGACAGCTGTCTCCTTCCTCTGCTCCTCTCCTGAAGATGGTATCTGGATATCTGAGGAGAGAGAGTGTTGATGAATCATCATGACACTGGCCTCCTGTCCCCATACAGGCCACTGACATGCATCAGGAAGTTACTACCGGTCACCAGGACAATGACAATCATTCACTGGGGCTTCTTGCTTGGTCAAGACTTAGTAGACCTATACATGAATCAGTCTCACTCCTGCTATGTTGGCTACAGACTGAAGAGTAACTGCTCTCTCTCTCACCCAGTCTTCTGGTCTGGCAGTCCACCCTGCCTTGTAGAGGCAGGATAGGTAAAGGATACCTGGAAAGCCTATTGGTTCTTGTCACAGTGTCCATAAAACATGGAAACTGGGGGCAGCATAGGAAAACAAAGCCACAATTTCTCCTTCTGTCTGACTGTGCTGCATGGCCAAGATGTTGTAATTATACCCTAAGCTAGTACAGGTGGGCAGGGCAAGAGATGTACTTTCTAGGACACTCAATTCGGAAATGGGCAATAGCCTTCCTCTTTGCCCTTGCACAGGGGTGTCTTCTCTACATATGATGAGAGCTTCTGTGATAAGAGTTTTCTCCCTCTCCTCTCTCTCTCTCTCCCTCTCCCCCTCCCCTCCTCCTGCCCCTCCCCACCCCCAAACTCCCTAACACTTAAGAGGTCAAGAGCCAAGAGCTCATCTTCTCTCTTCCCAGGACAATAAACCTCATGCTGCCCCCTTAGAGGCCTGCTGTTTGCACACACACAAACAAAGGCATATGAGGAAAATTAAAGTGCATCTATTTAACATTTGCAAAAATTTTAAGCCAAACTCAAACAGAAAACAAACAATCCAACTAAAAAGTAGGCAAAGGGCTTGAATAGACATCTCTTCAAAGAAGAAATACAAATATCTAGCAAGTACATGAAAAGATACTAAGCATCAGTAATCATTATGGAAATGAAAATCAAAACTGCAAAGGAGCTACCACTTTCTACAGACTCAGATGGCTATCGTGAAAAACGCAGAAAATAACAAGTGTTGGCAAAAATGTGGAGAAATTGGAACCCTTGTACATTGCTGCAGGAAATGTAAAATGGTGCAGCCAGTGTGGAAAACAGTATGACATTTCTTCACAAAATTAAACATAGAACTATTATGAGATCCAGCAATTCCACTTCTAGATATAAACCCCAAAGAACTGAAAGCAGGAACTTGAAGAGATGTTTGTACACCAATGTTCGTGGTAGCATTATTCACAAAAGCCAAAGGCAGAAACATCCCAAATGTCCACCGACAGATGAATGGATGAGCATAACATGGTGGTATACGTAAAATGGAATATTGTTAAGCCTTCGAATGGAATAAAATTCCATTGCTACAACACGGATAAACCTTGAAGATACTGTGCTAAGTTGAACAAGCCAGACGTAAAAGGACAAATATTTTATGATTGCGCTTACATAAAGTACCTAAAATAGTCAAATTCATAGAAGCAGAAGGTGGAAAATGGGAGTTATTGTTTAATGAGTACAGAGTTTCAATTTGGGATGAGAAAAAAGAAGCACTGGAGATGGGTACCGGTGATGATCGCTCAACAGCGTGACTGTACTCAATGCTACTAAAAGTGTGCATTAAACAGTGGCTACGATTGTAAATTTTATGTTGTATATATTTTACCATGATAACAAAGTACACCAAGAATGTTCATTTTACAAATTTGTTTTGAGAATTTCACAAATTAATATATGCAAAGCAAATAGCATCAGTTGGTACATAGCAGATAACAATAAATATTAGGTTCCTTCCCTAATGCTTATCCTCCCTAGAAACTCCTATTATAAATTTTATTTAGACATTATTAATCCCTCTCTGGGATTGAGCAGTGATTATATAGAAAATAAATTGCCTTTTTCCTTTCTAATTAATTCCTGAGTATGTACAAGATTCACAGCAATCAAGAAGGGTGCACACACATGATTGTTCAAGGATGAAATTCACTCCACTCCAGAGCTTCTGTTGAATCTCACTCACTCCTCTACCTTTTCCTGAATGGCTCCCAAAATACTCAGAGTCAATATATCCAAAACTGAATCCATTCACCTGTTCATAAAATCTGCTTTATTTCCTAACTTTCTTCTTTCATGCGCAATAGAAAATATGGGTAGAAGCTCCCAACTTTTCTTGGTTCATAGCACCCTTTAGTGTCTTGATTTTTTCACAATATCCCCAGACCAAAAGAAATACCTAATAGCTCCATTACTAAGTGCTTAGATACAGAAAACTTAGTAAGTATGTATGTTCTAACAACTTAGACATAATACGTTTAAACACTTAAAACATAATATATGGCCAGGTGTGGTGGCTCATGCCTGTAATCCCAGCACTTAGGGAGGCAAAGGCAGGTAAATCACTTGAAGTCAGGAGTTCAAGACCAGCCTGGCCAACATGGCAAAACTGCATCTCTACTAAAAATACAAAAATTAGCTGGGTGTGATGGTGCACGTCTATAATCCCAGCTACTCAGGAGGCTGAGTCGCAATAATCACTTGAACCCGGGAGGCAAAAGTTGCATTGAGCTGAGATCGCACCACTGCACTCCAGCCTGGGCAACACAGTGAGACTCTGTCTAAACACACACACACACACACACACACACACACACACACACACACACACACATTTTTTTAAGATAATATTTTGTTTCACTCTTAACCACAATAATGGGATATAGGAACCTGTTAGGCACTGCACAACTTCTGATATCTTGGGATCAGATTGGACACCATGACCCTCATATGCTGATCCACACTGATTTTTTTTTTTTTTGAAACAGAGTCTCACTCTGTCACCAGGCTGGAGTGCAGTGGTGTAATCTCAGCTCACTGCAGCTTCCACCTTCTGGGTTCTACAGGCATGCACCACCACACCCAGCTAATTTTTGAATTTTCGGTCTCGACAGGGTTTCACCATGTTGGCCAGGATGGTCTCAATCTCTTCACCTCATGATCCACCCGCCTCGGTCTTCCAAGTGCTGGGATTACAGGCATGAGCCATCTTCATTGATTTTTATGCAGCACTTGCTTTTAATCACAGCAGCCACCAAAATCTAGCTTTGCAAAGATATGACAGCTCACTCCAAAAGAAATGTAATGGTATGATGCTGACATTGCAAACTACATAAAGCCAGTAGTTTGTTAGATGTCGAGCAGTCATAGAGTATAACTGTATGTCCCTAGAAATTTTAAAATATCCCACAGCACCCCTGTGAATTCACTGTGGCATCCCTAGGGCCCTCAGCCACAGTCTGGGAACTGCAGGGCTAGAATAATCATTTGGAACATGCTGTGGTCCATGGTTGCAGTAATGGCCCCTGCAAATCATGCCATGCACGTGCCTAGTCCCATCCACACAAATGCAAGCCATTGTGACTTGCTTTAGCCAATGGAACATTAGCAAATGTAACACAGGTAGAGACTTGAGAGGACATGTGTATTGCAGTTTGCCCTCTCTTGCTACTGGAAACCCTCCTACTGCCATGTGACATAAGCAAGCCTCCTGGAGCATGAGACTTCATGGAGAGAGGCCTCAGTCATCCCAACCATCCCGGCTGAGACCCAGGCATGTTAGTGAGGCCAACTTAGACCATCCAATTCCAGCCAAGCCAACCCAGACCAAAAGAACTGTTCTCTGGTCCATATAATCATGAAATGTAATACAACAATTTTTTATTTTAAACTCCTATAATTTGGGTGGTTTTAGGCAGCAAAACTAATTGATAAAATGTTAAAGATATTGAGCTTTATAGTTAAGGCAATTGAAAACTAAGAAAGAATCCATTTAGTTAAGTTGAATAGTTATAACTAATGAATGCATGATCATTCAATTGTTCCCATGGAATTGTCTTAGAAATAGCTTGTGATTTATATCTAACACTGTCTCACTTGATATAGAAAAAAAAAAAAAAAGAAATATCTTGTGATTTCCAGTTGTATAGCCTGAGGAACAGACTCTGAACTTCACAATAAATGTTTTATTGTGAACAAGATTACGAATTTTTCATTTGCTTGAACCACACTTTCTAAAATTATAATGTAAATAATCATTAATCTATAAGGAAGCCTGTATGTAAAGGAAAACGTGAGTTTTAATTTGGTTGTGAAAAAGATTAATAGGAATCTTGTAAGAATGACCTATTCAATCAGAGATCAGATTGCTGACCACCATAACCACAGTAGCCAAAACCCAGCAGCAAAATTCATGAACAAATGAAAACGGCCTTACATCAGCGGAGATATATCTGCCACAAGATGCTGAATCTTGATGTTAATCGGAGCCTTTCCCAATCAAATGCTTACACAATATAGCAGGGTCTCAAAAGAACTAGAATACACGGGTTCTCAGCTGGAACAGTTTTCAGCGGTGGAAGTAGGACAACAGTCTAAAAAATCCAAGTGTCACCTTGAAAGAACAATAACCAGCAGTGGTGCTTCAGGATTCCATGGTTTAATGAGCTCAAAGAACAATGATTTTCTAGAGCACAATAAAATATTCTTTATAAGGATGACACTGAGTCATCAAGAAAATGTTAAATGTTTATTGTACTAAATTGAAAATGCTTCCATAAGATTTCCATTAAAATGATTTAAAAAATAATATAAGATCTTAAAGTAGTAAAGATCTTAGCTAGCTAGAGAATTCAGTTACATGGAAAATTCCATTTCCCAGGAGCCATTGCAAATGATGATGATTTAGGCATCTTCATGAATGAGAGGTTACTCTGTGCACCAGATCCCCACCGTGACCTTGTTTTTATCTGCAGGTTTATTCTCCTAAATGGGAGTATTTTCCCATTCCTCAACAGCTCCAGGGCAACTGAGGCTTTCTCTTCAGGCAGCAGCTTCAACTTGCTGGGAAAGAGATCAAACAGAGCAGTGGAGGAATGACTACTGCCTTATTTGGGCCCATAGGCAAACTTTCTGACCAGGTAAGGCTCTGCAGAGAAGGTAAGGGGCTGGAGTCAGTAGCCACAAATCACCAGGGCTTCTTGTCCTGTGAAAGGTGACCATGTAAAGGAGGTGACCAGCTAGGGAAAGTTCAACCAATTCTAGACCTGCCTGTGACCAAGACCCTGCTTACCCCACCAAGGAAAATGCCTGAGAGACAAAAGAATAAAGCAAAGCATGTGTCAGCTACCGCCAACCAGAGGCAAGAATGTCATTAACCCATCTTTACTTTACTTTTAACAAAAGTAGTTACAGAAGCTTCAGAAAATATAGGTGAAGAAAGAAGGGAGAAAAAGAGAGGAAAAAGCAGACTATAAACACGGATAGGTGTGTTCATATGCAAAATACTATACTAGAATCCATTTTTCCTTATTTATCAGTATATGCTTCAACAGGATCATTTTGAATAACTGCATCCCATTCAATTTTACAGACATATCATTTTAATCAACCCCACGTTTTGCTGTTATTATGGTTACCTCTCGGGGTGTTAAGAAGCCCTGGTTCAATACCAACTGAGCAATAGAGGGGAGTCAGACAAATGGAAATCAAAATATCAGCCTTTTTTTAATAAATTTGGATGGATGACATGTCTCAGGTGTGCAGCCCAAACACGTCACCTGCAGTGAAACAGGGTTTTCCACATAGGCACAGGCAGAGTTGGAAAACTGCAGGCCTCTCCCATAAAGGCAGATCATCCCCATAAAAACTTCACTTGGCAGGGAGTCCATGAGAGCACAGCTCTCTGCAAGCAGACAGATCCTGAAGTGGAAGAATGGAAGGAGCAGAGCCCTGACTCATCAAAGAAACAAGTTACTTCTTTTCCCCTGGAAAGGACTGTGTGGTGGGAGTGGGCTCAGAAGCATTACAGAAGTGGCTGTTCTTTCACACAGAAACAGGGTGCAGACAAAAGGAGGTCACTCATTTTGTCTGGCACCCTGCTTCTGTGTGGAAGAAATATCATTCCATAAACAGTGCTGCAGTGAATATCCTATAATTTATACATGTCTGCATTTGTCCTATTACTTTTTAGAATAAATTTCTAGAAGATTCCAGAGTCAGAGCTAACAGTATTTCTAAACCTTTTCACATATACTATCAAATTGCACAGAAAGACTACAAATTTACCCTCCCAAAAGCAATGGATGAAAATGTCCATGTCTTCTAAAACTTTGCTATTGCAATCAGTTAAAAATGTTACCTCACATTGTTTTAGCTTGCATTTCTTTACTAGTAAGATTTAAATATTTTCATATATTGGCTGGGCACAGTGGCTCATGCCTGTAATCCCAACACTTTGAGAGGCCAAGGCAGGCAGATCACCTTAGGTCGGGAGTTCAAAACCAGCATGGCCAATATGGTGAAACCCCATCTCTACTAAAAAAATATAAAAATTAGCTGGACGTGGTGGCATACATCTGTAATCCTAGCTACTTGGGAGGCTGAGGCAGGAGAATCACTTGAACACCAGAGGCGGAGGTTGCAGGGAGCTGAGATTGCACCACTGCACTTCAGCCTAGTCAACAGAGTGAGACTCTGTCTCAAAACAAATTAATTTAAAAAAATAAAAATAGAAATAAAATAATTTTCATGTATTTATGGGCCATTTTTATTCTTCGTTTCTGAAGAAGAATAAAATGGGCCATTTTTATTCTTTTTATCCTTTGATATGCCCTTGCCCACTTCTCTAATGAGAAGTTCATTTATTCTTATTCATTTGTAAGATGCAAAAATATTTAAGCAACTCACTCTTCTTAATCATAGAATTGTGATACATTAGGTGGCAGTTAGAACCACTGAACCTAACAAAAAACAATACTGCTGTTGAGAGTGATTATTTTCATACATTTTTTTAATTTTCTCATTATCACAGTCATACATTTTCATATTTCTTAAAACTTTTACCAATGCAAGAATGCATCTGAAGAAAAGACAGGTTATTAGAAGAGGTCAAGCTCTACAGCCCACAAAAGTGCTTAGACTTAATATCTTCTGATATCAAGTTATGCACTTGCATTTTTATTCCAAATTTTAAGTTACTGATTTTTGCTCCAGACATTTTTAATACAAAATAAACTTATACATGTACTTTATTTCAAGCATATTCAGTACACGGAAAAAAAAAAAAAAAAAAAAAACCTGAGAAAGTAATTACTTGATCTCTTTGTTAAAAGACCTCATCAGAAACTTCAGGAATAAACTACGGACTGCGGTAAGGTGCATTGTCAAAATATTGAACTCATAAATGTATTATACAATTAACAGATAACTCCCAAGATGTTGATTCAGAATTTGCAAGTACAGCAACTTTATATTTTTAAATATTAAAATTGACCACTAACAAACAGAATATTCTTAGAGAAATTTTTATGGATAATCCAATAATATTTTTGTAAGAGGCATTAAAGTAATGAATATTGAACAAATTCTATAAACAATACCTTGACAAAAAATGTCCTTAGTCATTCATTCTACTAAGAGAATCTCCGTGCTTAATAAAAAAATTGTTTTTCAAAATCTACTAAATCATCACATTTCAGAATTCTAAAATTCCTACTATTATGCATTGTCTTTATATTTTCAATAAGTATATCAATGACTATTACTCATCATTTATCATTTTAAAAATAAACACTTTCAACATATAACAAATAACATTTTTATTTTATGTTTTATGTTTATTTTATAAACATAACATTTTTAACATACAACAAATAAACATTTTTAATAAACACATAAGAATAAAAAGGTTAAAAATAACATTTTAACAAATGTTAAAAACAAACATTTTTAAGAACTTGCTAGCAAACATTCTAGAGAACTTGGTGCTACAGTACAATTCTTACCCTCCAGGAAAACGTTGCCTGGAGTTCATAGTCTAGTAAAGGAGATAGTCTATAGCTTATTGTAATGGTTAATTTTGCAGGATTGACTTGACTGGGTTAAGGTATCCCCAAATAGCTGGCAAAATACTATTTGTGGGTGTGTCTGCAAGTGTTTTCAGAGGAGATTAGCATTTGAATCAGTAGACTGAGTAAAGAAAATGCCCTCACCAATGTGGGCAAGCCATCACCCAATACACTGATGGGTGATTAAAATTTTTAAAGGTAGAGGAAGAGCAAATTTTCTCTCTGTTTGAGCTGGTACATCCGTCTTCTCCTGTTCTTAGACCTCAGAGTTCCTGGTTCTCAGGCCTTTGTACTCTGGAACTTAGACCAGCAGCTCAGGAGTTCTCAGGCCTTTGGCCTCAGACTAAATAATAACTGTCCCAGTTCTGTAGCTTGCAGATGGCATATGTCGGGACTTCTCAGACTCCATAAGTGCATGAGCCAATTCCCACAATAAATATCCTCTTACACATTTATATCTTATTGGTTCTGTTTCTATGGAGAATCCTGACTGATACAATTATATAGTGGGGGGAATTAAGAAGGTAACAGAAAATATGATTTATTGTAATGTAATCAAACACTGACTGACAGCCCAAAGGAGCAGTCACTAACTGAGGCTGAGAAACAAACATCAGTGGAGTCTTCAGGAAGGAAGTGACAATGAGTTCCTGGGTCCTAGAGAATGAGCAGATTCTATCCAGGGGAAGAGAAAAAGGGTATTTCAGGTATAAGGCACAGAGGCAGAATGGGTCACAATATGGAGCACTACTACAAGAAGCTCTGGTTTAGCTGAAGCATAGGGGTGCTGGGGATGGACAATGGTGAGAGACTGCACTATAGAGAGAAGAGTAACATTTTAATATATATTATTGAAAACTTAGCATGTACCAGCCACTTTACTAAGTGCATTACATGTTATTAAATCCTGACCAAAAAAAAAAATATTGTGAAAGGATTATTCTTATCCTCCCTTTCCCCATTTTACAGCTAAAGAAACAAAAGTCCAGTGAGACTAAGTGACTTGCCCAAGGTCATATATTTTGCAAGTGGATAAGATAGTATTACATCTTAGAAATTCCCATTCCAGAGCCTTGGCTCATCTGCTAATTATGAATAGATTTTATGCTACACTAAGGAATTTGAACTTTACCTTGAAGGCCATGAGAGAACAAGAAGGATTTTAGGTAGGAGAATGACATGGTGGATTTTCTTTTTTTTAAAGGATTATCAAAACTACTGGGGGTAGGAGGAGACAGACCTGAGACATGACCACTATTTATGCATCTGCATGTTGTATTCTGTACAACTGTAGGAAGAGCTATTAAATTGTGCTCTGTGAATGGCAACTCCCGGTGCTGTGTAGTGCACAACCTACATAGCTATACTTCAGGAACCTGCAAGTTAGCAGCTATTACAGGGTCTTAGTCCATTTTGTGTTGCTATAACAAAACGCCTGAGACTGGGTAATTTATAAAGAAAAGAGGATTGTTTAGCTCATGGGTCTATAGGCTGAGGAGTTCAAGGCATGGCACTGGCTTCTGAAAATGACTTTTGTGCTGCTTCACAGCATGGCATTGACGGTCAAATGGGAAACTGACACATGCAAAGAGCAGAAGACATGAGGGGGCCCCTGGCTTTATAACAACCCACCTTCTGGGGAACTAATCCTTCCTTCAGGAACTAATCTGATCTCTTAAGAGTGAAATTTCACTACTGCAAGAACAGTACCACGCCATTAATGAAGGATCTGTCCTCATAACCAATGCATCCCGCTAGGCCCCACCTGCAACACGGCCACATTGGGAACCAAAGTAAAACATGAGTTTCAGTAGGAACAAAGAAACCAATTCAAGCCACGGCATATAGGAATCCAGGCATAAAATGCATGCATGTTTGAACTAAGGGAGAGCAATGGCAAAGAAGATAAGGAGTCATAATCCAGAGATATTGAGGATGTCAGTCAACAGGATTGGATGACTAAGTGAAGACAGTAAGGCAAAGACAGCAGTCAAAGATAAGGTGAGGTAGTTTCATTTTCTAACAGTCTGGCTAAGTTGGAACTACTTTTTTGTTTGTTTTTGAGATGGAGTCTCGCTCTGTCTCCAGGCTAGAGTGTAATGGCATGATCTTGGCTCACTGCAACCTCCACCTCCCCAGTTCAAGCAATTCTCCTGCCTCAGACTCCCAAGTAGCTGGGACTACAGGCACACGCCATCACACCCAGCTAATTTTTGTATTTTTAGTACAGGTGGGGTTTCACCATGTTGTTCAGGATGATCTCAATCTCCTAACCTCGTGATCCTTCTGCCTTGGCCTCCCAAACTGCTGGGATTACAGGTATGAGCCACCACGCCTGGCCAGGACTAAATTTTAGAATCTCCTTTCCTATTTGAATCTGGGTTAGGTTGGGCCAAAGAGAAAATTGTGCAAGATTTGTAGTGTGAAATGAAACAGTAGCCATTATACTCTTAAGGTCATCACTGTTAAAGGTGATAAAAGACAGACACAGGTGCCAGCAGGGATTAACCTGTCCTTGATCTTCCTCTCAACTCTACATCCTCATCTGCCTCTGCATCCAGGTATTCTTCCTATCAGCCATCCCTGCTGACCAACAGAACCCAGGATCAGAAGCATACTGCAAACCCACAGAGGCAACAGCTAGGAACAGGCCACAGGCTTCTACACTGGCCCCCTTTGCAGTTTCATCCCAGCAGATTCCATGGAGTTCTGACTAGTGCACCAGGCCACTATTTCAAGAGGGCTGTTAGTCACTCTTCCTTGATTAATCATCTCTACTTTCTGAGCCCCTACTTTCCCAGCTTCATTTCCTGATCCCGGCAGAGTGTTTTTGGAGCAATTGAAAAGATGATTCTAAAATCTATGTAGCCTGTAATCCCAGCACTGTGGGAGGCTGAGGCAGGCAGATCACTTGAGGTCAGGAGTTCAAGACCAGCATAGATGACATGGTGAAACCCCATATCCACTAAAAATACAAAAATTAGCCAGGCATGGTGGCAGGTGCCTGTAATCCCAGCTACTCAGGAGGCTGAGGCAGGAGAATCGCTTAAGCCCGGGAGGTAGAAGTTGTAGTGAGCAGATATCATATCACTCCACAACAGCCTTGGTGACAGAGCAAGACTCCATCTCAAAATAATAAAATAATAAAATCCTTGTAGAACTGCAAAGGACCTATGATAGTCAAAACAACTGAAAGAGAACAAAGTTGAAGGACTTTTCGCCATTTGATTTCAAGACTTATAAAGGAATCTATAACAGAGCTATAAAGATGAACGCCCACATTATACACATGCAAAACATTTGGTAAAACTGTTGCCTTAGTTTTGGAGATGTTTGTATCTGGCTAAACTCCATACCTAAATAATGTACTGAGAATCCAAGCTCCGGAAATATAAGGAATTTCTCTTGGAACTGGCTTCTAACAAATTTTATGCATGCAAACAAAAGCATTGTAAATCAAGCTTTTCTAAAAGAAAGGTGCTCAGATGCAGCATGCTTGGTTACTGGGATTCTTAGCAGGACTTTCTGTTCTCTTTCATTCCCAGTCATTTTATGACAGCTTAATCTTTCTAAATCTTACTTTGGATCACTTGAGCTTCTAGGAAGTACTTTGGATTACTGGAATTACAAACTTCATTCCAAAATTTCTTTTTATAGGCTCAAAAGGCATTATTTTATTGATGCCTTATTTCATCATGTCATTTAAATCTGAGGGTTTACTGGTATATACGCTTAGAAAAATTATGTCTGTGTTACTGAATTTTGTTCCCACACCAATGAGGTCTTATTACCTTAATAGCTATGGGAAGTTTGGTAATGTAACTAGTTAGATTCTCAGGATATTACCAGCTTTGTTCTACCTCATTTTAAAGTTTTGGGATATTTTGGGTATCTGGAACTTTCAAATGTGAAAATTTTTTATGCAACAAAGTTTTTTAGTGGCTTGTTCAGATGTGTTCAATTTGACAAGTGGAATTTCAGAAGCCTATTCTTCCCATCAGTTCACAAACATTTTATAAATAGTCCAGTGCCCTGTGGTTTAACAGAAAATATGTCCATTGTGCAAAACCGTATTTTCAGACTATATAAGCAAATAGAAAGATGGGCCACTTCATCACACCTTCAAATATATGAAGTCCAATAAACGATTAAGCCCACAAAATACCAATTTCATTTGGTTACAATGACTATTACTAAAATCATTAGGCTGGATTTTTGGTTCTACAAGAAAAATGTTTTTAAGCATTTTGGAATATTCGAATAAGATTTAAGTGTACATTTTAATTGTGCATTTATATATATATATTTTTTTTTAATTGCACTTTAGGTTCTGGGGTACATGTGCAAAACATGCAGGATTGTTGCATAGGTACATATACGGCAATGTGGTTTGCTGCCTCCATCCCTGTCACCTATACCTGGCATTTCTCCCCATTATCCCTCCCCAAACTCCCTACCCCCCTCCACTGTCCCTTCCCTATTCCCCCCTAACAGACCCCAGTGTGTGATGCTCCCCACTTTGCGCTCATGTGTTCTCATTGTTCAATACCCGCCTATGAGTGAGAACATGTGGTATTTGTTTTTCTGTCCTTGTGTCAGTTGGCTGAGAATGATGGTTTCCAGATTCATCCATGGCCCTACAAAGGACACGAACTCATCCTTTTTTATGGCTGCATGGTATTCCATGGTGTATACGTCCAGTCTATCATTGATACGCATTTGGGTTGGTTCCAGGTCTTTGCTATTGTAAACAGTGCCGCAATGAACATAAGTGTTCATGTGTCTTTATAATAGAACAAGATATAATCCTTTGGATATATCCCCAGTAATGGGATTGCTGGGTCAAATGGAATTTCTATTTCTAGGTCCTTGAGGAATCGCCACACTGTCTTCCACAATGGTTGAACTAATTTACACTCCCACCAACAGTGTGAAAGTGTTCCTATTTCTCCACATCCTCTCCAGCATCTGTTGTCTCCAGATTTTTTAATGATCGCCATTCTAACTGGCGTGAGGTGGCATCTCAATGTAGTTTTGATTTNTTGTAAACAGTGCTGCAGTGAACATTCATGTGCACGTGTCCTTATAGTAGAACAATTTGTAATCCTTTGGATATATACCCAGTAATGGGATTGCTGGGTCAAATGGGATTTCTATTTCTAGGTCCTTGAGGAATCGCCACACTGTCTTCCACAATGGTTGAACTAATTTACACTCCCACCAACAGTGTAAAAGTGTTCCTATTTCTCCACATCCTCTCCAGCATCTGTTGTCTCCAGGCTTTTTAATGAATGCCATTCTAACTGGCATGAGACAGCATCTCAGTGTGGTTTTGATTTGCATTTCTCTAATGACCAGCGATGACGAGCATTTTTTCAAATGTTTGTTGTCCTCATAAATGTCTTATTTTGAAAAGTGTCTGTTCATGTCCTTTGCCCATTTTTGAATAGGTTTGTTTGTTTGTTTCTTGTAAATCTGCTTTAGTTCTTTGTAGATCCTGGATATTAGCCCTTTGTCAGATGGGTAGACTGCAAAAATTTTTTCCCATTCTATTGGTTGTCAGTTTGCTCTAATGATTGTCCCTTTTGCTGTGCAGAAGCTCTGCAGTTTAATTAGATCCCATTTGTCTATTTTGGCTTTGTTGCCATTGCTTTTGGTGTTTTAGTCATGAAGTGCTTGCCTATGCCTATGTCCTGAATGGTTTGCCTAGGTTTTCTTCTAGGGTTTGTATGGTGTTAGGACTTATGTTTAAGTCTTTAATCCATCTGGAGTTAAGTTTAGTGTAAGGTGTCAGGAAGGGGTCCAGTTTCAGCTTTCTGCACATGGCTAGGCCAGTTTTCCCAAAACCATTTATTAAACAGGGAATCCTTTCCCCATTACTTGTTTTTGTCAGGTTTGGCAAAGATTAGATGGTTGTAAATGTGTGGTGTTGCCTCCGAGGCCTCTGTTCTGTTCCATTGATCTATATCCCTGTTTTGGTACCAGTACCATGTTGTTTTGATTACTGTAGCCTTGTAGTGTCATTTGAAGTCAGGTAATGTGATGCCTCCAGCTTTGTTCTTTTTGCTTAGAATTGACTTGTCTATGCAGGCTCTCTTTTGGTTCCATATGAAGTTTAAGGTGGTTTTTTCCAGCTCTGTGAAGAAGGTCATTGGTAGCTTAATGGGGATAGCATTGAATCTATAAATTACTTTGGGCAGTATAGCCATTTTCATGATGTTGATTCTTCCTAACCATGAGCATGGAATGTTTCTCCATCTGTTTGTGTCCTCTCTTATTTCCTTGAGCAGTGGTTTATAGTTCTCCTTGAAGAGGTCCTTCACATCCTCTGTTAGTTGTATTCCTAGGTATTTTATTCTCTTTGTAGCAATTGTGAATGGCAGTTCATTCTTGATTTGGCTCTCATTAAGTCTGTTACTGTTGTAATATGAATGCTTGTGATTTCTGCATGTTGATTTTGTATCCTGAGACTTTGCTGAAGTTGCTTATCATTTTAAGGAGATTTTGGGCTGAGACGATGGGGTCTTCTAAATCTATAATCATGTCGTGTGTAAATAGAGACAATTTTACTTCCTCTTTTCCTAATTGAATATCCTTTTTTTCTTTTTCTCGCCTGATTGTTCTAGCTAGAACTTTCAATATTATATTGAATAGGAGTGGTGAAAGAGGGCATCATTTTCTAGTGCCAGATTTCAAAGGAAATGCTTCCAGTTTTTGCCCATTCCATATGATATTGGCTGTGGGTTTGTCATATATAGCTTTTATTATTTTGAGATATGTTCCTTTGATACCTAGTTTATTGAGAGTTTTTAGCATAAAGCGCTGTTAAATTTTGTCAAAGGCCTTCTCTGCATCTATTGTGATAATCATGTGGTTTTTGTCTTTGTTTCTGTTTATGTGATGTATTACGTTTATAGACTTGCGTATGTTGAATCAGCCTTGTATCCCTGGGATGAAGCCTACTTGATCATGGTAGATAAGCTTTTTGATGTGCTGTTGCAATTGGTTTGCCAGTATTTTATTGAAGATTTTTGCATCTATGCAAAAATAGATGGCCTGAAGTTTTCTTTTTTTGTTGAGTCTCTGCCAGGTTTTGGTATCAGGATGATGTTGGTCTCATAAAATGATTTGAGAAGGATTCCCTCTTTTTGGATTGTTTAGAAGAGTTTCAGAAGGAGTGGTACCAGCTAATCTTTGTACATCTGGTAGAATTTGGCTGTAAACCCATCTGGACCTGGGCTTTTTTTGGTTGGTAGGCTATTAATTGCTGCCTCAACTTCAGCCCTGTTATTGGTCTATTCAGGGTTTCGACTTTTTCCTGGTTTAGGCTTGGTAGGGTGCAAGTGTTCAGGAATTTATCCATTTCTTCCAGGTTTACTGGTTTATGTGCATAGAGTTGATTGTAGTACTCTCTGACGGTAGTTTGTATTTCTGTGTAATTGGTGGTGATATCCCCTTTATCATTTTTTACTCCATCTATTTGATTCTTCTCTCTTTTCTTTTTTATTAATCTGGCTAGTGGCCTGTTTTTTTGTTGATCTTTTCAAAAAGCTCCTGGATTTATTGATTTTTTGAAGGGTCTTTGTGTCTCTATCTCCTTCAGTTCTGCTCTGATCTTAATTATTTCCTGTCTTCTGCTAGCTTTTGACGTTTTTTTGATCTTGCTCCTCTAGCTCTTTCAATTTTGATGATAGGGTGTCAGTTTTAGATCTTTCCTTGCTTCTCATGTGGGCATTTATTGCTCTAAATTTTCCTCTAGACACTGCTTTACATGTGTCCCAGAGATTCTGGTATGTTGTGTCTTCATTCTCATTGGTTTTGAAGAACATCTTTATTTCTGTCTTCATTTCATTGTTTATCCAGTCAACATGTAAGAGCTAGTTTTTCAGTTTCCATGAAGTTTTGCGGTTCTGAGTTAGTTTCTTAATCCTGAGCTCTAACTTGATTGCACTGTGGTCTGAGAGACTGTGTGTTATGATATCCATTCTTTTGCATTTGCTGAGGAGTGATTTACTTCCAATTATGTGGTCAATTTTAGAGTAGATGTGATGTGGTGCTGAGCGGAATGTATATCCTATGGATTTGGGGTGAAGAGTTCTGTAGATGTTTATTAGGTTTGCTTGGTCCAGGTCTGACTTCAAGTCCTGGATATGCTTGTTAATTTTCTGTCTCATTGATCTGTCTAATATTGACAGTGGAGTGTTAAAGTCTCCCACTATTGTTGTGTGGGAGTCTAAGTCTCCTTGTAGGTCATTATGAGCTTGCTTTATGTATCTGGGTGCTCCTGTATTTGGTGTGTATATATTTAGGATCATTAGCTCTTTTTGTTGTATCTTTTACAAATGGTAATCTTTTACAAATGGCATTACCATTGTGTAATGCCATTCTTTGTCTCTTTTGATCTTTGTTGGTTTAAAGTCTATTTTATCAGAGACTAGGATTGTAACGTCTGTTTTGTTGTTGTTTTTTTGCTCTCCATTTGCTTGGTAAATCTTTCTCCATCCCTTTATTTTGAGCCTATGTGTGTTCTTGCATGTGAGATGAGTTTCCTGGATACAACATATCTATGGTTTTTTATTTTTTATCCAATTTGCCAGTCTGTGTCTTTTCATTGGTGCCTTTAGCCAGTTTACATTTAAGGTTAATATTGTTATGTGTGAATTTGATCCTGCCATTTAGATACTAGCTGGTTGTTTTGTCCATTAGTTGACATAGTTTCTTCATTGTGTTGATGCTTTTTACCATTTGGTACATGTTTGGAGTGGATGGTACTTGTTGTTCCTTTCTATGTTTAGTGCTTCTTTCAGGAGCTCTTGTAAGGCAGGCTTGGTGGTGACAAAATCTCTGAGCAATTGCTTGTTCATATAGGATTTTATTTCTCCTTCGCTTATGAAGCTTAGTTTGGCTGGATATGAAATTCTGGGTTGAAAGTTCTTTTCTTTAAGAATGTTGAATATTTGCCCCCCCCTTCTGGCTTGTAGGGTTTCTGCTGAGCGATCCACTGTGAGTCTGATGGGCTTCCCTTTGTGAGTAACCTGACCTTTCTCTCTGGCTTCCCTTAGCAGTTTTTTCTGCATTTCAACCCTAGTCAATCTGACAATTATGTGCCTTGGGGTCACTCTTCTTGAGGAATATCTTTGTGGTGTTCTCTGTATTTCTTGGACTTGAATATTGGCCTGCCTTGCTAGATTGGGGAAGTTCTCCTGGATAATGTCCTGAAGAGTGTTTTCCAGCTTGGATTCATTCTCTCCATCACATTCAGGCACAACTGTCAAATGTAGATTAGGTCTTTTCACATAATCCCATATTTCTTGGAGGCTTTGTTCATTTCTTTTCACTCTTATTTCTCTATTCTTGCCTTCTCTTTTTATTTCATTGGGTTGATCTTCAGTATCTAATATCCTTTCTTCTTCTTGGTCGATTCAGCTACCGAAACTTGTGTATGCCTCACGAAGTTCTCATGTTGTGTTTTTCAGCTCCATCGGGTCATTTATACTCTTCTCTAAGCTGTTTATTCTCATTAGCATTTTGTCAAACCTTTTTTCAAGGTTCTTAGTTTCTTTGCATTGGGTTAGAACATGTTCTTTTAGCTCAGAGAAGTTTGTTATTACCCACCTTCTGAAGCCTGTTTCTGTCAATTCATCAGGCTCATTCTCCATCCAGCTTTGTTACTTTACTGGTGAGTTGTGATCCCTTGGAGGAGTAGAGGAGTTCTGGTTTCGGGTGTTTTCATCCTTTTTGCACTGGTTTCTTTCCATCTTTGTGGATTTATCTACCTGTGGTCTTTGTAGTTGGTGACTTTTGGATGGGGTCTCTGAGTGGATGTCCTTTTTGTTGGTGTTGAAGTTATTTCTTTCTGTTTAGTTTTCCTTCTAACAGTCAGGCCCCTCTGCTGTAGGACTGTTGGAGGTCTACTCCAGATCCTGCTTACCTGGGGATCACCTGCAGCAGCTGCAGAACAGTAAGGGTTGCTGCCAGTTTTTTCTTCTGTTCTCTTCATCCCAGAAGGATATCCACCAGATGTCAGCCTGGGCTTTCCTTTATGGGGTGACTCTTTGGATATATGGGGGTCAGGAAGCTGCTTGAGGAGACAGTCTGTCCCACATAGGAGCTCAAGTGCTGAACTGTGAGCTCTGTTCTGTTCAGAGCTGCTGGGCAGGTACGTTTAAGTCTGCTGCAGCAGAATTCATAACTGCCTTTTTTCCCAGATGCTCTGTCCTGGGAAGGTGTGACTTTATTTATAAGTTCCTGACATGCCGCTGCCTTTTTTCAGAGCTGCCTTGTCCAGCAAGGGTGTAACTTAGTCACAGTCTGCCAGCAGAGGCATTGCTGAGCTGCCATGGCTTCTGCCCAGCTACTGTGTGATATTCCTTGCAGTTTTGTTTATAGTGGTATAGTTAGAACTGCCTCGGTAATGGCAGACTGCCTCAGTAGTGGTGGACTGCCTCAGTAATGGCAGATGCCCTTCCCCCAGCAGAGCTGAACCATCCCAGGTCCAGCTGCGCTTGCTGCGAAACTCTCAATCCAGAGCGTTTCAGATTGCTGGTCTTTGTGGGGGTGGGACCTGCCAAGTCAGATCACCTGGCTCCCTGTTTCAGTCCCCTTTTTTTAGTTGAATGGGCTGCTCTGTCTCCCAGGCATTCCAGGCACCAGTTGAAATGGCCACCTGGATTTCTGTGAGTTTTTGTGCCAAGACCCACGGTGCTGGCTGAAACAGTCGTGCTGGAAATTCATGGTGCTTTTCAGCCCAGGAATCTCCTGGTCTGTGGGCAGTAATAACTAGTTTGGAATGTGGTGATCACTCACCCTCTGCGTTGTTCTTGCTGGGAACTGCACTCCAGAGTTGTTCCTATTCAGCCATCTTGGATCTGCCCCCAGGAAAACTTTTAAGAAGCACTTTTATTGCTACTCATTGTACTCAAGCTTCAGAAGACTATAATCGAGATTGGGCTCAAAATTGGGCTGTATTAATTTAGTGGTTATACTGATTAAAGAAGGTGAAACAAGTTGTCCTATGCTTACTTTGAGGGTGGGTCTATATACAAGCCTGTTTTCTTTCCTCCCTGTCTCATACCTAATTGCGCATTTTTTAAAGATTAAATGAATGAAAACACATTGCCTTTTTAAAAATTATAAGTAATGGTAAGCCTGGTGGATATTTCAACATTTATTCTATCCTAATTGTTCAACAGATGATTGCAGTATAAAATTATATATGCATTTTCTTCTTAATTTTACCAGAACAGCAATCGGATGACCAGAACCAGTGGTTTAAGAGGAATCTGATATTCTTCCATGATGCTGTTTTCAGAATAAAAATATTTTTCATAATATTTTAAGATACATCTTATCAAAAAATAGAATTTTCTTTAGCATAAGCTTTTATAATTTCCATTCTCAAAAACTCTTAAAATTTTCCTAAAATTTATGTTTAATGAAAGTTATCTATGCTATATTTTACCTATAACAGATTTTTAAGTGAATGATAATGTGCAGATGACATATTTTAATATTGTATTGCTCTCTGTAATATGATTAGCAATAAATAAGAATAATTTAAATTTGTTTAAAACCTCAGCATTGTTACAAAGATTACATTAAAGATGTGGCCTTTCCACTCAGACCTTCAAGGTAGCTACTATTAAATTGAGAAAAAAGGGCATGGGAGCAAGGACGCAAATAAATAAATGGGACTTGAGAAGGACATCTAGCCAAACTTTGGATATATTTACCAGCATGGGGAACTGGCTGGAAGCCAACAGGTTAGAAACTTCCTAAGTTTCTGAGTAAATTGTACACCAAACAAACATGATCCCAACCCAAAAAAGCCTTTGACTATTTGAGCATTAAAGCCATCCTCAGAGCCCCACACTTAAATAAGCAGGAAGGCCCTCAAGAATACACCCCCAAAGGGCCTCTTCAGATGTGGCCATGGAGGACAGGACAGGAAGATCCTCCCAGTGGATGGACCAAGGGCTGTAGGTTAGGGAGTCCATCCCAGAAAGTAGAATCAGAATCTAATCAAGGAACTTCCCCACTCACAGGAGAGGCTGCCTTCATAATGCCTGCTTGATAGGATTCCATATGTTCCAGCAACCAATAATTACTGAGTGTCTTCCACTCTTCTCTTTTCTAAAGAATAGTTTTGGCCCAACATGGTGACTCACATCTGTACTCCCAGCATTTTGGGAGACTGAGGTGGAAGGATCGCTTGAACCCAGGAGTTCAAGACCAGCCTGGCAACATAGTAAGACCCCATCTCTACAAAAATGAGAAAAAAATTTAGCCAGCATGGTGGTGCATGCCTGTAGTCCCAGCAACTAGGGAGGCTGAAGTAGAAGGATGGCTTGAGGCTGGGAGGCCAAGACTGCTGCAGTGAGCCATGATTGTGCCACTACACTGCAGCCTGGGCTACAGAACAATACCCTGTCTTAAAAGTAAAAATAAAAGATAATTTTTACAATAGTCCTCCTGCCCCTGCTCCACCGTTGTATATTGAGAGAGGAAGGGATGAACAGCCTGTCTTTTTACTCAAAGGTTGCCACCAAAAGCCCCATCCAGACACCATGGAGAAGACTGAGCAGCACATGCAGACTCTGGACTTTGTGCTGCAGCTGCTGCTGTGTTGACCTCATGAGTTTTGGGGTTGCCTCTCCGGGTCTTGGGTTTGTCTCCCTGCGGAAAGCGCGAGTGTGTTCTGTGTAAGAGAGGAAGAACAGGTCATTTGCGACCAGAAGGAAAGACTGTGGAGGACATCAGTTAGCTAGTCTCCAAAAACCACCTCCTTTTCTCCTGGGCACACTGCTACACTACGCTTCCCAGGCTTCTTTACAGCTGCCATGCCATATGTCTCTGCTCTGACCAATGAAATGTGGGCACCAGGCCTGGTACCTTTAGCCTCTGACTCATGACCTTCTGTGCCCTTTCTCTTCCAATGGCTACACTGGAGATGCCTAGGACAATCTTGGGAGTTGCGGTGTGAAGATGGTTGATCCAAACATAGAGAAACCTGGGTCCCTGAAAATCTGGGTCCCTGAGGGTGGAGAAAGATCACCCTCTAGAAGTGACTGCATTTGACTACTATCTGAGCAAAAAATAAATAAGCTTTACCCATATTAAATTCCAGAGATTTGGGAGTTTATTGCTAGGTTACCCTAATCTATATATACAAGCAGAAGGAAAAGCACAGGCAAAGACGGGGGGATTGAAATTTATGACATAGCCTGAGGAGAGTGAGGGGTTCTCTAGACATGAGAGACAGAGTGACAGAAGATGAGCTCAAAGGATTCTTTTGGGGAAATTGCTGCAGGTCTTGAATGCCATGCAAAGATTTGGACTTTATTCAACAGAAAATGGGAGCTATCAAAAAACATTTTTTTTCTTCAATTGAAAACTGCTGTAGTAAATGCTGTCAGTAATCGCTCTTCTAAAGCAATTAAGAATCCAAATCTTTCACACACTATTGCCTCCCAAAATTGGAAACATGAAAAATGTAATCGCCAAGCTGACAACAGCTTTGCAGTCTGTTAAAGCTGCAACTCTTATCAAAATGGGTCCTGCCAAATTCACTGAGAAATAAGTAACTATCAGAGAAAAACTCCTAACTTGTAAAATCTGCCTCTTCATGAAACTGTGAGTGGGGGTGTGTGTGTGTGCATGTGTGTACGAGAGATATATATTTTTCCAGGTAATAAATGATATTCATGCAACAAAACAAAATTTGAAATGGGGCTTCAATTAAGGCAGCATCTACCAAACTCCTTCTGCGTGACAGGTGTTCTCATAGGTGCCTATGATAGAAAAATAAATGATCAACCAGGACTTCAAATCTCTCCCAGATTAATGCAAGTGGTAGGCACATAAACAGGTTAACCACAAGGGCACATGCTACTATAAAAAATAGGACTCACTAGATATATGGAGGTTAGGAGAGAATCAGAGGTAGCTGAATTTTCTCAACCTGATCCTGAAGATCATTCTTCATCAGACCAAACATGTCTTTGCAGGCTGAAATTCCACTACTTTTCTTCACATGATTTCTTGCTTTTAGACCGATCCTGCACTTTTCCACTTCCATGCTTTGCTCTCTGCCTCGAATTCTCTCCCTGACCTATCACTACCCCATGTTTACAGTCACTAAGATTCCACTCAGGAAATCTTCCCTGGTTCCAGTGGGGTGTATCTTTTCCCTTCCTTAGAGTCTCCTCATCTCTTCCTGTCTCTCAGGAAGTGACCACTTTCTGCTTTACATCATAGCTATTTTCTGACTTGCTGGTCTTGTATGATCTCTACACTAAACCATAAGCCCCCTGAAGACCAGGAGTGTTTCCATTCCTGTTTTATACTTCTGGTATCAAGTATAGCAATTTGTAGGTACATGGTGAATGTTCAGTAAGTATTTTCTGGATGTCAGAATTAAAACTCAAAAGCCACTGGAGACACTGAATCTACACACAACACTGCAACCCTCTTCTTGGTCCAGAGCTTCATTGTTGGGTGATATATGATGTTTTCCTAGGGAAGGAAAAAGGGCAATTTTGTAAGAGAATTAAATGATGGTGCAAAGGAAAGTAAAAATAGTGCTACACTCCTGGTTCCAAATAGTGTGTAGCTGTATAACAAAAATGGAAGCTTTCCAATAAGCCAATATGTTAGCTTATTGATTAAAAGAGATTATAATCTCTAAGTCTTCCTTAGTGCAAAACAATCTTTTATAAAAGAATCTCTATTCACATCATGTCAGCATTCTCTTCCAAAATCCAGCAGGAGAAAATGGACAGTTGCCTCCCTGTCTAATATCAACACCATTAACAAATAGTATTAACTTTTGGGCAGCTGAATGAGGAAGTAATATTGACTCTCTGTAATGTTCCCACATTGGTGCTTTAAGATTGCTGGAAGCTAAAACATAGACAAGTCAGCATTACTCAGTATAAAATGGCCAAAGCCAAAAGGAGAAAAGATCAATGTTCATAAAATATTGAGGTAAACCAAATTTGTTTACTAAGATCTGGAATATAATAACGAAGGAGAAATACACTTGACATTTAAATGAGGACAAATTTAGGGTAAATAAAAATATGTACAAATTTTGTCTCATTTGGGTAAACTTTAGATTTTAGTTAACTAAGACAAGAGCAAATCAGAATGAAAAGATACGTAAATCCATAATGTGTCCATAAAAATTTATTGAAAGTAGATTTTGGGGGGAGTGATCTTGAATTGGTTAGATTCTAGGGCCTACCAGCCAGTACAATTATTACAAGAAGACGTGGAAAAGCCGGAAACGGTGGCTCATGCCTGTAATCCCAGCACTTTGGGAGGCTGAGGCAGGCAGATCATGAGGTCAGGAGTTTGAGACCAGCGTGGCCAGCATGGTGAACCCCCTCTCTACTAAAAATACAAAAATTAGCCAGGCATGGTGGTATATGCCTGTAATCCCAGCTATTCGGGAGGCTGAAGTAGAAGAATCACTTGAACCCGGGCGGCAGAGGTTGCAGTGAGCCAAGATTGCACCACTGCACTCCAGCCTGGCAACAGAGTGAGACTCTATCTCCAAAATAAAAAGACCTGGAAATACATACACACATCAAGCCTTGTCTATGGATTGTACAAATGATATGCCTAACTCATATGTACTCTCATTTGACTTGAACACGTGGATACTTTACTGCTGAGTAACAGAATGTCAGCAGGTTAGGGAATCCAGGCAGGCTAATCTCCCAGAGACACACTCCATGATAAAACCTGTCAGGGGGAGGAAGGGAGCCCTACTTTCCAGGGAGGGGCACATAATCAATGGCAGGGATTACGGTAGGAGCATGGACTTTGAAAGGCTCTGAGTAGAAGACAGTGGGGTAGAGCCAGTAAGACAGCCAAGGCAGCCTAAGGCTGCATGGGAAGCAATGGAACCTCTCAGGGCTTCAGGAAAATTTCCACAATCATAAAATTCTGTCTATGGTGAAAATGTTTGTGGAAAATGGTTAAAAGGCTGAGCTTCTGGATTTGACACAGGGATCCTCCCACAAAGCAAAAAATAAAAATAAAAGTGTGAATAAAGCAAAATATAGGAATTAGAGTGGGAAACTCAAAGAAACACAAACAGCACTTTGCCTGTTACAGTGTTATAGGCGCCGGAAATGGAGTTCAAGCCAAACGTCACCTGAGGGCAATGGGGACCTTGAGTCATACCTTAGTTCTTACGGTGCTGTTTTTCTTTGTGAGACAGGGTCTCCCTCTGTCACCAAGGCTGGAGTACAGTGATCTCATCTCAGCTCACCGTAGCCTCAACCTCCCAGGGTCAAGCAGTCCTCCTACCTCTTAGGCTTTCAAGTAGCTGAGGCTACAGGCATGTGTCATACCTGGCTAATTTTTGTATTTTTGTAGAGATGGGGTCTCACTATATTGCCCAGGCTGGTCTCAAACACCTGGACTCAAGGGATCTGCCCACCTCAGCCTCCCAAAGTGCTGGGATTATAGGTGTGAGCCACCACACCCAGCTGTTGTTTAAGAGACAGGATCTCACTCTGTGGAGATCCTCCTGCCTCAGCCTCCTGAGTCACTGGGACTATAAACGCAGGCCACCACACCTGGCTAATTATTTTTTTAATTTTTGCAGAGATAGGGTCTTCCTATGTGGCCCAGGCTGGTCTTAATCTGGCCCCAAGCAATCCTCCACCCTCAGCCCACCCAGTGGCTGGGGCTACAGGCATGAGCCACAGCACCCAGTCTTAGTTTCTTAAATAAATTCATTGTTAAATGTTCCTGAAATCTTGGAAGCTTTTTTCCACTATTGTTTTCTCAGTTGATGAAATAATTTTTTAATGGTTTATATTTTAAAACATTTTCATATTATAAGCATTAGGAACGGCCAGGCACAGTGGCTCACACCTATAATCCCAGCACTTTGAGAAGCCGAAGCAGATTGATCACCTGAGGTCAGGAATTTGACATCAGCCTGGCCAACAAAGCAAAAGCCCATCCCTATTAAAAATACAAAAAAATTAGCTGGGCATGGTGGTGGGTGCCTGTAATCCCAGCTACTTGGAAGGATAGGGCAGGAGAATTACTTGAGCCCAGGAGGCAGAGGTTGCATTGAGCTGAGATCACACCATTGCACTCCAGCCTGGGTGACAGTGAGACTCTGACTCAAAAAAAAAAAGAGTTCAGAATCATTATCTTCAGAGTATTAGCATATTATGGTTGATGTCAAGAACACAAAATTGTTAGCCTCATTAGAAGGAAGGTTGAGCTGAGTCCACTGCATGCCATGGACTTTAAGGAGAGCATCCATCGACAACATCCCAACCACATGTGCTATTGAAGGACAAGAATGCTGACCACAAGGAAGGCCCAGAATGGGTGTAAATGATCAGAGCCTTCATCAAAATTAATGCTTTTCTTTTCTTGCTATACCTAATTTAATCCCACAACCACCCTAGTATCTCAATAATTAAGACAAAGAAACTGAGGCGCAAAACTGATGAATAATAAATGCAAGTGTTACATACATAACATTTTTAAATGAACCTTTCTCTCAAATCTTTCTTTTTCTTATAGTAACTTTACGAGTCTGGAATTCAATAGAAGTGCTTTATAGTTCCAAATTGTTAAGAACCTACAATTCCCTTTATAGCATTTAGGGATGTTATTTGCATCTGTATCTCTTATTTTCAAACTTAGTAATTGAGAGTCAACATTTAAAGTCTAATTTAAATGTAGGCTTTCAATTACTATGTCCTCAGGGAATGCTCCAACTTACTAAGACATAGATTTGGCATTAATTCTTTCACAGTTAATCTTTCTGATAAAAAACTTAAGTTTATTGCTTTTCACATTACCATGTTGACAAAGACAAGGGAAAACGCCTGGTGAGGGAAATGAGTGCTGAGGAGGCAGAAAGCACAACCTAAAACAGATGGTGATTATTAACAAAATTACAAGCAGCAGCAAATAAAATACCTGGTGAAAAAAAGAAATCAAACTTCAGAGTTGTGAGAGTGATGTCTAAAACAAACAACCATATCTTACATTCAGAGCTAAGGGTCAGAATTAAATCTACCCCTGAGTTAGGCTTCCCCCAAGAGAAGGGATCACACATTTATGATGCCAACATGATGTATAATGCAAACCTACATGATAGGTGCTCATTGAATTGATTTGAAGCTGAAAAAAATGAATACTTTTAGAAAAGTACTTTAGCAGAAGGGAATAGAAGGTAAAAGAAAGGCATGTGACGTCCAGGTGTGTGATGAGGCTTGGTTACAGGCTTGGTAAGCACAGAAGCTGAGACTCTTAAGATTTTCTCTCCGGATTATCAATTGGCAAGCTCTCAAACTCTGATAAGTTTCTTTAGTTCAAGAAATACTTAAATTCTTCCCTATGGCAATAGACTATATCAAAAATTGGATATTTAAGAACCCCTACAACATACATCCCCCATTCATCTGGCTTTTCTTTTCCCTAAAAAGCTGTGTAACCTTTCTAGGTTAATTACGAGAAAATAATATTCATTTCAAATTCTCCTTTTCTGATATTTCTTTCTACCACCTTCAAATATTTAGGCTGTATCTTCAGCTTGAATAATATTTTTTAAAACACACACTAGGATTTCTATTCATTTCAGTTCTGATTAGAAATGCAAGGTCAGCTTTAGTTTATGTATAGCATTATGGAAATTCTGATGCAATCAGATGCTGGACACTCTTCAAAGCCACAAGAATTCCCACGTAGATATATTTATGGCAATACAAAAATCTTTCCACTTTATACAGTACATTTCCTGGGAAGAAACCCAAAAATTTCACAATCAATACAGGTACAGCATCAATTAAATAAAGCTTCATCTCAAAGCTTTCAGAGCAAGAGCAGAATCACTGGCCCAGGACACAGGGTCCAGAGCTTTGCATCTGGAGAAAGTGCCTTGAGATTCTTCAATTCCCGCTAGTCTTTTTGAAAGAATCATCAAAGTCAGTTGTGTGGACACAGAGTCAACTCACTAAGAGTAGATATAAAAAGGGAGACTTCATTAGGATTGAGATGTGGTCAGAGAAGAATGAAAACTGTTATCCCCAGCCTTAGATGTCACCCAGTAATGTTTCTAACCACTCTTACTGATGAAGTTATAAAATCACAGAAATTTAGAATTAGACAGGCATTAACATATCAGCTAGATTCTAGAGCAAAACACTACATCAGATGCATAACTATCCATATTTTGTTAATTTTTTATGTTTAGTGAAATATATTTAGAGGTAAGCAAAGAAAGTCTGAATTTAGCATTTGTTAAGTTGCTGGCAATTTTACATCCAACTTCAATTTTAAAATTACTTGCAAAAACCAAGGTGGTACAGTATGATATTTAGGAAAATAGTTATTTGGGAAATTCTGATATATGTTTTTTAAATTTTTAAGCGTCTGTTTTGAAACTGATTTTAGACAACACTGAAAAAAGGTAAGGTTAACAATCAGAAAAAAAACTGAAAAATATCACATGTCTATTACTTCTCTGTCAAAGGGTGAAAATCAGGGTCACAAGCATGTGTCCCTGCTGGTTCTAGTGGGATCTCTGTCCCACTGGCCAGGTCAACTGTTTGAGTCTTAAAGTTCAACCAAAGCAGACAAGAGGCAGGAATTTTATTCTGACATTCCTCTATGGCTTTACAACAGCTAGATTTCACAATGTGACATCTTTCTCCCCGAAGTCCAAGACTTTTTAAATAATGAGATCATAGATGCTATTTTCCCAAACTTGTTACCACTAGTCAGTCACTTGGTTCAATTATCGAGTCCTTTCATCTAAGACAGGACAGAATGAGCCCTAATGAGATTTTCTGGAGAGTAATGTGCAGTCTACCTGGGAGAACTGGCTTTAAAAATTATGTCTTCCTTTAGCTCTGAAAATATATCATGTCTCTGAGATAAAGCAAAGCCTGAAACGAAACACAACTGTCATCCACGTAACCTTGATTTTCTGGGATAGTCCAATTTTGTGTGTTTGAATATAGTATTGTGTCTAATAATAGAGGTGTGATTAAAGAAATTATAAAATATCAGACAATGGGCAACCACACAGCCATGTAAAAGATGTTGCAGGAGAATATGAAATTGAAACTGTCTGTAATATGTGGTAGATTAGAAGACAAGATACAAAACACTATTCAAGTACAATCCTGATTTTGTAGGAAAAAAAAAAGGCAGGGAGAAGACAAAGATATTCCAAAATAATAATTGTAATTATATTTGGGTGATGAAATTATATAATTTTTACTTTTACTTTGAACCTTGCTATATTGTCAGGTTTTCTGTAAGAATATTATTTTATTAAATCGATTTAAAATAATTGTATAAAGAAAATAGTTACTATCATCCAGTCAGCAAAAGTTATCCTGAAAAAGTAAAAGTTGCAGTATTTTCTACAATCTTCAGTATAAGCACCTTTTTCATGGCCTTTGAACTTGCTCTTGCCTCCCTTTTCTAGTCAGCTCTGTATTATTTTATATTGCTGCATAACAATTTACTCCCAAAACTTAGCAGCTTAAAACAACACACATTTACTATCTCAGTATCACTGGGAAATGATTCTGGCCACAGCTTCTCTGGGTCCTCTGTGTTGGACACAGAGTCAATGGACTCTGTTGGACAAAGTAATCTCTGTCAAGGCGTTGATGTGGGGTCTGCAGTCTCATCTGAAGTTCTTACTGAGGAAGGAGCAACTTCCCAAGTTCACTCAGTGATTGTCCATAGCAGTCAGTTATTCACAGGCTGTTGGAGAAAGGACCTGTTACTTGCTAGCTAGTGGCCAGAGGTTGCCTTCATTTTCTTAACAGTGCACCTCTTCCACTTGGCAGCTTGCTTCATCAAAGCATGCAAGCTGAAAAGACAACAGTGAGAATCTGCTAGCAAGACAGAAAGCACTATATTTTATAACCTAATCACAGAAGCAACACTCCACCACCTTCACCGTCTTCTTTTGGCTAGACACAAGTCATTAAGTTCCGCTTGCAATCAAGGATAGAATATTACACAAGGGCATGTATACCAGGAGATAAGGACCATCTTTGAAGTCTGACTACCACATCATGCTTTCCAATTAGTCTTTTTTTCCATTTATCTGATATACCGTAGAATCAGTCCTCCTCTTTTATACCCTGAATTTCCCTTCCTTCATAGTCTATAAATTTATTTTTTTAAATACAATAAAAATCAAGTGTTCTGCTTTATACTTTAAAGTTGTGGTTAAAATAAATCATTCAAAAATCATCTTTTTATGATAAATTGATGGGGAATTGTATATGTCTTTGAGGACTCTTATATCCCTTTAATGGGAAAATAAAAATCCTTCATGTCATTTGTAATACCAACAAGCTATTTTTAAAAACCTAAATTTTCAGTGACTTATGATACAGAGCCAGATACAAGGGCAGAATAGAAGGCTCCATTGATTGTACCCCTCACTGGCCACAAGGACACCAAGTTAACAACTGTCTACACAGAAACAACACCTGCTGGCTGAGTGCAGTGGCTCACACCTGTCATCCCAGCAATTTGGGAGGCTGAGGCGGGTGGATCGCTTGAGGTCAGGAGTTCAAGAGAAGCCTGGCCAACATGGTGAAACCCTGTCTCTACTAAAGATACAAAAATTAGCCAGGTGTGGTGGTGGGCACCTGTAATCCCAGCTACTTGGGAGACTGAGGCAGGAGAATCACTTGA
>NW_016107318.1:4089147-4093685 GCF_001604975.1 Cebus imitator
AAAAAAAAAAAAAAAAAAAAAAAAAAAAAAAAAAAAAAAAAAACCTGCATAGGAACGAAAAATCAGGTGAGCACTCATAGTACCTCGTTTTAACCTCATCTCGCTGAAAGAGGCACTACAGAGATAGAAAAAATAATCCTGAATCCCTCAAGTCACCACTCCATCCAAGATGCAGGAGGAGGGGCGTAGAGAAAACAGCAATTGTGAGGCATCATACTACATCAAGGACCTTGGGTGAGCCTCTCAGTCTTGCTGACTTCAGGTACCAGCATGGCCACAGCAGGGTAGAGCACCAAGAAGGTCCTTGGGGTCTCTGATTCCAGGACTTGACTCTTGGAAGGAATTTCTGGACCTGCCCTGGAGGGGAGCCCACTGCTCTGAAGAATGAGTTCCAGGGTAGGTAGAATTCAGGACAAGCTGACTTAAGAGACCTTGGGCCTTAAGGAAATGTCTGTGATAATCTGACAGTACTCCTCATGGCCAGGGGTAGCAGTGGCTATGGAGGGAGGCTCCTCTGCCTTTGGAAAAGGGGAGGGAAGAGTGGAGAGGACTGTGTCTTGTAGTTTGAGTGCCAGCTCAGCCACAATACAATAGAACACCAGGTATATTTCTAAGGTTTTTAACTCTAGTCCCTGACTCCTGTATGGCACTTCTGGACCCACCCGGGTTTAGGGGACTTCACCACCCAGAAGAGGGCACTGACCTAGCTGGCTTTGCCAGCTGCTGATTGTAGGGTCCCCAGTCTTGAGCAAACATAGACAGTAGCAAGGCAGTAGTTACAGCAGACATTGGACAAGACCCAGTGCGGTGCTGGCTTCAGGTCTGACCCAGCACAAAGCGGTAGTGGCCACAAGGATGCTTGTATCACTTCACCCCCAGCTTTAGGTGGCTCAGAACAGAAAGACTCTGTATGTTTGGGAGAAAGGGGAGAGAACGAGCCTGGTAATCTAGAGAATTCTCCTGGATCTTGTCCAAGAGCATCAAGGCGGTACCTCTGCGAGTCTGCAAGAACCACAGCATTACTGGGTTTGGTGTGGTCCCTAAAGCAGAAACAGCTTAGATCACAACACTCAAGTCCTTTCAAATATCTGGAAAGCCTTTCCAAGAAGGACGGCTGCAAATAAGCCCAGACAATGAAGACTATAAATCATGATACAGTCCTCAGATGGAGTAATATTCAATCATTAAAATCATGCTGTAGGAGAATATTTATTATATTAGAACTGCCTTCTATATAGTTAAATGAAAAAAATCAGGATCTAAAATGATATGCAGAATGTGATTCTAATATGTTAAAATATATAAGTAAACAGATAGGAATAATACCAGAAGTATGCACACCAAAGTATTAACAGCATTTATCTTTGGTTGTTAAAAATCTCAACTGATTTTTCTTCCTCTTCACAATGCTTTCAGAATTTGAATACTTCATTAATTAATACATTAAATTTTTCTCTCCTCTCAACAAAGCAATATCTGAAATATATTTATTACTGATATTATCCCTGCTAAAAATACAAACTTTGGCCAGGCATGGTAGCATGTGTCTGTAATCCCGGCTACTCAGGAGGCTGAAGCAGGAAAATCACTTGAACCCGGGAGGTGGAGGTTGCAGTGAGCAAAGATAGCACCACTGCACTGCAGATTGAGTGACAGAGTGAGGATCCATCTCAAAAAAAGATACAAGACCCTTTAAACCTTTACCACAATGTGACAAAAGGCATAGGCTTTGGAAATCCCAGACTTTTCCTAAAACTGAAAATGTTGTACATCTCAGCTTTAAAATGTTATACAACATTTTCTTGCCAAAATGAACTTCTAAGTGCAGGGCCTGTTCTGTAGTACGTTAAATGATATAGCAATAGCAATGATATTTTCACTTATGCTGCTGCTTTTATATCTTAGAGCCGAGATTTATAGCAGCATGAACTTCTCGGTGTATAGAACATTTCAAACATGATATTATCTACAGTTTTTAAAACAAAAGTGAAAATACCCATTATGAGAATGGCTGAACTAGTGCCTCAAGAATCAAATAATCAGGGATAGAATTTCACTAATTAAGAGTCAGTGTCTAGAACAATTGAAGGAGAAAAAGCATTCCATTGGATCAGTTCTTAGAGTAAATAAAAGAAAATATTGCTAACATTTACCATGGCTTGTGAAATCCAATTTGGAAAGTAAGTATGTAATTTATTGGGATTGGGGAGAGGCTTGAGTAGGGACAAGAAGGAAGCAAAAAAAGGCCTTTGCTCATCTAAATCAGGTAAAAGCCTCTTAGTTCTTTAATATGATTTTTCTATATCCTTTGCATTAAGATACTCTGTAATAATGAAGTCGGCCTAATAAAATTCTTTCAAGTAAAAGACTTCGTATCAGAACAAAGGATTTTTTAAAAGAAAACGGGAACACTTCAATCACCCAATAAGACAACTATAATACAGCTGAAACAAAGCAAAAACACAGCAGATGGTTGCCCACTGAGTCTCAAACTAAAAGTAGCCCTGATATGTGCCATATCACCAAAGAGAAATGCAGACAAAGGTGTGTACCAACAAGATGCCACATGCCACACAACTCAACAATTGATCTTTGTGGATTTTTTTTTATTTTTCCATAGGCTATTAGGGTACAGGTGGTATTTGGTCACATGAGTAAGTTTTTTAGTGGTGATTCATGAGATTTTGGTGCACTCATCACCTGAGCAGTATACACTGTATCTTATTTGTACTCTTTTATCCCTCACCCCCCTCCTACTCATGCTCCCAAGTCCCCAAAGTCATTGTATCATTCTTATGACTTTGTGTCCTCATAGCTTAGCTCCCACATATCAGTGAAAACATACAACGTTTGGTTTTCCATTCCTAAGTTACTTCACTTAGAATAATAGTCTCCAGTCTCATCCAGGTCACTGTAAATGCCATTAATTAATTCCTTTTTATGGCTGAGTAGTATTCCAGTGCATATATATATATATATATATATATATATACACCACAGTTTCTTTATCCACTCATTGATTGATGGGGATTTGGGTTAGTTCCACGATTTTGCAATTGTGCATTGTTCTGCTATAAACATGCATGTGCAAGTATCTTTTCATGTAATGACTTATTTTCCTCTGGGTAAATACCCAGTAGTGGGATTGCTATATCAAATGGTAATTCTACTTTTAGTTCATTAAGGAATCTCCGCACTGTTTTCCATACCTAGTTTAACATTCCCACCAGCAATGTTGATGTGTTCCCTGATCACTGCATACATGCCAACATCTACTGTTTTTTTATTTTTTTATTATGGCCATTCTTGCAGGAGTAAGGTGGTATTGCATTGTGGTTTTGATTTGCATTTCTCTGATCGTTAGTGATGCTGAGCATTTTTTCATATGTTTGTTGGCCATTTGTATATCTTCCTTTGAGAACTGTCTATTCATGTCTTCAGCCTACTTTTTGATGGGATTGTTTGTTTTTTACTTATCATTTGAGTTTGCTATAGATTCTGGATATTAGTCCTTTGTCAGATGTATAGATTAAGAAGATTTTCTCCCACTCTGTGGGTTGTCTGTATACTCCACTGACTGTTCTTTTTGCCATGCAAAAGCTCATTAGTTTAATAAGTCCCTTTGTTTTTATTGCATTTGCTTTTGGGTTCTTGGTCATGAAATCCTTGCCTAGGCCAATGTCTAGAAAGGATTTTCCAAGGTTATCTTCTAGAATTTTTATAGTTTCAGGTCTTAGATTTAATTCCTTAATCCTTCTTAAGTTGATTTTTGTATAAGGTGAAAATAAGGATCCAGTTTCATGCTTCTACATGTGGCTAGCCAATTATCCCAGCACCATTTGTTGAAAAGAGTGTCCTTTCCTCACTTTATGTTTTTGTTTGCTTTGTCGAAGATCAGTTGGCTGTTAGTATTTGGGTTTATTCTAGGTTCTCTCTTCCGTTCCATTGTCTATGTGCATTTTTTTTTAGATGGAGTTTCACTCTTGTTGCCCAGGCTGGAGTGTAATGGCGCGATCTCGGCTCACTGCAGCCTCCACCTCCTGGGTTCAAGTGATTTAAGCCTCCCAAGTAGCTGGGATTACAGGTATTCACCACCACGTCCGACTAATTTTTTGTATTTTTAGTAGAGACAGGATTTCTCTATGTTGGTCCGGCTGGTCTGAAACTCCTGACCTCAGGCGATCTGCCTGCCTTGGCCTCCCAAAGTGCTGGGATCACAGGCATGAGCAAGCACATCCAGCCTATGTGCCTATTTTTATACCAGTACCATGCTTCTATACACCAACAGCAACCTAGCCGAGAATCAAATCAAGAACTCGACCCCTTTACAATAGTTGCAAAAAATATAAAATACTTAGGAAGATGCCTAACCAAGGAGGCAAAAGACCTCTACAAGGAAAACTACAAAACACTGCTGAAAGAAATCAAAGATGACATAAACAAATGGAAACACACCCCATGCTCACTGATTGGTAGAATCAATATTGTGAAAGTGACACTGTCAAAAGCAATCTACAAATTCAATGCAATCCCCATCA
>NW_016107318.1:4094242-4133139 GCF_001604975.1 Cebus imitator
TCTCCTCATGTCATCCTTATACTATCATGACCAAAAACCTAAAGCTTACCTTTCCCAGATTTCCTTGCAGCTATGCATTCTGGATATGATTAAAGTTCTGTCAATCAAATGCACTCAAGACTTGACTTCAGAACGGAGTTAATCGTGAGAAGGATCAGGTATGAGGCATCATTGCCTGCGGTAGTGCAGACAGAGCAGAACAGGTAGTTGTCCCCGAGTTGGTACCACTTCAACATGAGCAGCTTCCTGACCAGCGCAGCAGCTCCTTCAGTAGCCCATCTGGGCAGCAAGGCTTTGGGAATTCATCCTAGTGTCTGTCTCCTCAGCTTAGCGTCTTCTCTTGAGTCCTATGAATAATTATGGGGTTTGTTTAATAAACTATACTAAATCCCTTCCTGCTTAAAAGAGGGCAGATTCTGTCCTCTGTCATTGAATCCTAATAGGATGGTTTATATAAAACTCAGTATATAAGGCCCAGAAACAATGAGAGGTCCCAAGATCATCAAAAGAAGCATACTCTCACAAGGGCAATGAGACTGATGTCCAAAGCGGAAATTGTTTGTGGCTTCAAAGAGATGAGTCATAATTCTCCAAATCCATAGAAAATGAGGCACATAGATAGGCCCCTGTGATTGTCCGTAAGCAGAACATGATTTCTCTTGGGCTACTAAAATCCATTTCTGATGTTTGGTTGAGATATTTGGTTCCAATTAGGAGAAACATGCCATACCTAATAAAACACTCTGGACAGAGAAAACAAACAGTGGTGTAAAAATCAGCCACAAATCAGCTATGTTAATAAATCTAACAAAAATTTAATGTCTGACATCTACCACCTAATTGTCTGTGCTACTCCTGGAACCAATTACTAAGCCCCAGAAATTATGAAATCCTTATTATCAAAGCAATGTGAAGAATTTAGACATTTAAAATAAGATCAATGGTTACAACAGGGCTTTTCAGTAGGTGTAGTGAAGGGAAACTCTCTAGAAGCCATTGATTCCTTTCAACTTCCCCTTTGCTTTTATGTCCTGCTATTCCCTGTAATCTTCTTATATGCCATATCCAGTTATAAAGATCAGAGAAAACATCCTGACTTGAGGATATTGATTAGCGATTCAGTTGCTTCTCTTACAGGGAACTCTACCTCACACAGCAGCATGAAGTCATTCATACATTCGTTTACCTAGATCAAGAACTGGTAAATATGGTCATTAGGAAGAAGTTCTCTATTTTTATAATTTGTAGAAACTATTATGGTTCTAACTTTAAAACCTCTTGTTTCTAACAAATGTCATTTAACTATAGCTAATGAGTCTCCCAAGTAAGAGCAGACGATAACAGAGCTAATATACAATAAGCACAGGGCTACACAGTGTTATAGCTCTAAAGTGTTAGTAAATTACTTGAATCTGAAAAACATCGGAAAGAAGAAACAGTTAGTTCAACTGGCAGCTGTCAAAACAGTCGATCTTATGAATCAATGTCTGGCCATAATTCTATCTCAACAAAATAAAGATTTTTGTGATGTGATTTATCATCTAATATTGATTACTAAATTCAAAGAAGTTCAACTTTTATTTATTCAAGCAAAGGACAATTTAATTCACAATCAGCTTCTGCATAAACCTCATTTAAAAGTTTTAAAGTCGTGAATAAGGTTTTAAAGTTATTAACCTACCTATTTAATTTTATGCTTGGTATGACGTCATCTATAACTTTCACAGAATATTAACCATAATCACCTCTGCAGCACTGCAGCACTCAGCCATTTCTTTGCCTCTCAGGTCTAGAGGAACCTTGGTTGGTTAGGCAGAATTAGTCATTCACTCTGAATACCCTCTGGGACTACGTAACTGTAATCCCCAAGATGAGAAAAAGAAGCTACCGGGGCATCAAAGACACATTAGTTGTCAAGGGGTGATCTTAGTAGGATCACAAGCGAATTCAAAAATCAGACTGGACAAATCAGAATGGATACAAGAATGTAACAAATGCTTGACTGGCTATTCAGGTTCCCAAGCAAACAGGACTCTTGAGGTGGCAGCCAGGGCAGGCAATGCCACCTACTGGTCAGCCAGGGTAGAAAAAAGAAATAGACTAGTGAATTAACTTCTGCCATACTAGGCCATTTAGGGTTGTGAAACCGTGAGAAATCTCCTTCTAATCAGTGAAATAAAAATTAGATCATCTACAATAACCTTTCTGGAATATAGCTACTTAATTTTAAGAGAACAAACCAAAGTTATTAACTGTGTTTATCACAAAAATCAAAAAAGGAGAACAACAGACATACTCCACAGGATTTCAGAATAAGCCCTCTTTAAAATGCCACTGTCTCTATTTCAGTCTGTCTTCCTATTTCAGAATTTTCCTGGACCTCATTCAAATTGGAATTCAATAAACATGTCCCCATTACAAATGAATATTTGATTCTCTGGAAAGGAATATGATTGATTTCATTTTTAAAATCAACACAGTTACAGTCTGAGTTCAATATGGAGGGAAGCCTCACAAGTATTCCTTATTCATTAACTCACAAGTTAATATGTTGAAATTGACTGATTTTATGTATAGGAAAGCACTGAGTAGGAAATATATTAAGGAAATTTAGAACCATCTCTACGAACTCACCGTTTTGGCATACAAATTAGAGTTTTAGTCCAGAAGTGGGCTTCTGAAGCAATATAACTTCCCAATTCATTTCTCAGAACTTAAATATCTCAGAATTTTATAAGTGGTTAATAACCTTCTATGGTCCACGAAACCTCAAATGCTAATACCATTTTCAAATGGTAAATGGCACACAAGATATTTGATAACAAGCTGTTACTTCTTAAAATTTTCTTTCATACCACCATAAAAAAGCCTAAAACACACAGCAATCATCTTGTTCTGAAACATAAACAATAATGACTCCAGAAAGCAAAATACCCACTGTCCGAATCAAATTAACTAAACAATGAAATCACCTTACACAGAAGAAGCTTGAAAGGATTCTAAGGCCAGCCCTCATCCTCAAAGAAATGGTCAGGACTTTTCTTGTCTTAATCTTTTCCTTAAGTCATACTAGCAAGAGTTTATTATGCTAGTAACCACAGGGTTTTAAAAAAATTCCAGACAATAATTACTAACATTAATATTTTCAAACCTAAAGAACCACTGAAGTCCTTGAGCATTTGATTTCTCACCTAAAATCCATCACATAACCATTTAAATCTACTTCGTGTTGGCCTGACCTCTGTGGAGCTATTCCTTCACTCAGGCTGTAAAGAGCAGTTAATTGAATCTTCAACTTTGGTCTCCAGGCTTTAATCTCCTACTCAACCTTCTTAGTCCAGTGACTAGGACATTTTACACTGTTCTGGTAAAATATTAATAGAATCAACTTTGGAGAGAATTCAGGGCTTCAAACCAGGTTCAAATCCTGTCTTTGCCACTAATCAAATATGTGCCCTAGAGCAAATACTTTAATCTCTCTGGGCCCGTTTCTTCCTTTTTAAAGTGGGGATAATCATTACCTACTTAAAGGGTTGGTAAAGATGAGGTGAGGTTGTCCATTTCCTGTGCTGGGCACTCAGTACGCATTCAACAAATATTTGAAGTTCCTCATCAACAATTTTTTTAAGTGTTCAATAAACACCAGGCTCCATGCTAATTGCTGCAGTCACTGCAGTGAGAAAGACAGAAACAATCCCATCCTGAGAAGCTGATATTCAAGTAGAGAATAGTATAGAAAGCCTGCAAATAAAATAATTACAAACAGCCATGTGTTGTAATGGAAACAAACAAGGACGGAAATCAAGAACACAGAGAACAAGGGAAGGGAGAAGATGAAGAAAGCCATCTCCAAGGAAGTAGCATTTAAATTAATAGCCGAAGGAAGACAAGGACCTGGACATGCAAAAAGAGGAAGGGTGTTCAAGGCAGAGAAAACAGCCAGTAAAAAAGCTCCAAGAAAGGTAAGAGTTTGAAAGTGAAAGGAAGTTCAATGTAACCAGAGCATAGAGCTAGGGGGAGCGTGGCAATGTGTTGATTAGGGCTGTAGAGGCCACTTAGAAGCTTGAAGAGGAGGGATGTGATCCCATTAACATGTAGCATTCTCTTATGTCCCAGCGAGGGTTCTCATGCTAGTTGAGGTCAGCCTCCCAAGCTCAGGCACAAAGGTTTCCCCAGCATTCTACCGGTGTCCAGGAACCACCTCTTTTTCTAAGTCTTATGTGTGTTAGGTCATGTCATTGCAAATAAACAGGCTGGGAGTGGGGCATCCACAGATAAGCCAAAAGAGTCTGGACTGAGGGGGTGACACTCCTGCTGGGCAGTAACAGGCAAGGCTGCTGACAAAATCCTCAGCAAACACTGATGGGAACAAAACAGATGGGAAGTGCTGGTTCTATGAATGCTATAAGTCTCTGGTTAACGAGTCAAGCCTCTACAAGGGGCTTGAGTGCTTGCAATGGTTAATTTAATGTCAACTTGACTGGGCTAAGGGATGCACAGATGCTGGCAAACATTATTTCTGGGAGTGTCTGGGAGAGTGCTTCCAGAAGAAATGAACATTTGAATTGGTGAACTGAGTAACCCAAATGACCCTCCCCAAAGTGGGTATTAGCCAACACTTTGAGGACCTGAAGAGAACAAAAAAGGCACAAGAAGGGCAAATTCTCTCTCCTTACTTGAGCTGGGACATTCATCTTCTCCTGCCATTGGACATCAGTGCTCCTGGTTCCCAGATATTCAGACTTAGACCAGGGCTTACACCATCATGCGACCCCCTCTTTGTTCTCAGGCTTTAGGACTCATTGAATTACACCACCAGCTTTCCTGGTTCTCGGGGTTGTAGACAACAGACTTTTGGGGACTTAGCCCCTGTAACCATGTGAACCAGTTCCTACAATGTTCATACTTATATATTTATGTTTGTGTGGGGGTATATATGTGGAGATATGTATGTGTGTGTATATTTGTACATCTATATATATACATGTATGTATGTATATATATATACACACACATATATATTTGAGTGTGTGTGTGTGTGTGTGTGTGTGTGTGTGTGTGTGTGTGTATCTCCATCCTATTGTTTCTGTTTGGAGATGTATGTATATCTCCATCCCACTGTTTCTTTTTCTCTGGAGACCCCTAACAGTCCTCAAATGCCACCTCTCCCTGTGGTCACCATGGGTCTTACTGCTTCTGTTCTGTGCCATGCTGAGAGATCAAGAATCCTTTAAAGACTTTTGTTCCTGTCAGTCTAAACACTCCATGTGGCCACAATATGCCTATGAGAAAAAAAAAAAAAAATTTCCTCTATTTGAATGTCTAAAGACATCACTCTGTCCACACACACACACACACACACACACTCTTTATAGCACTAGTCTACACCTGTGAAAGTTCTTCCTTTGCCTCCTCCGTCCTCCCAGCTTTCTCACAGTAGACTCTGTGTGCCCTACAGTAGCAGAAGACAAATCATCCAAAAACAAGTGTCCCTTCCCTCAGAGACAGAAGGGCTTAATATCAAACCTTTCAAGAGAAGAAAGAAATGAGACATTTACATACTCACTTAGGGGAAAAAAAAGAGCTGCACCCTCAAGTCCGGCATTTTCGCAGTCCAAAATGGAGGAGGGCAGGAGCTGAAGGAGCAGCAGCCCAGAGATGTGATGGGTGGGGTCAAGACGTGACGGTGAAACCGAGAAGGGCGGCCACACTGGGGAGGTAGTCTGGAGACACAATGAGAAGAACTTGCTGGTGAATTTGGTGCAGCAGGTGAAGGAGCAGTGAGGGGGACTGTGATGCCATTTCCTGTCAGAGAAAACAGAAGGAAACAAAACTTTTAAGAAAAATCTAAAGTTTCATCCTGGACGTGCTAAAGCTTCAAGACACCAAGTGGAGATGTCAAGGAAGAAGTAGAACTGAGTTCAGAGCTCAGAGGAGAGGTCTGAACTGTGGATATGTACTTTGGTGTCATAAACATAAAGATGTTAAAAACCATGGGAATAAATGAGTCACCTAAGAAAAGAGGGTGGGGTGGGGGAAAGGAATCCCGGTCAGAAGCCTAGGGAGCCTCCAGGGAGGGAGGTTGAATAAAGAAGAAGAGAGCCAGCAAAGAAAAGGGTAAGAGAGGAGGGATGTTGCCGGAAGATGGCTACGATGTGCCCATGGACCGTCTCTCAAAACTAAAATATCACAGCATTCTTCCACCATTCCCTAAATCTGCAGGATTTCATTTCTGTATTTTTCTCCAGTGCTACTGCAGAAAAGGTCATGTTTTGTTTTATGGGAAAGAAAGTATTTGGTTTATTTCATTTTTATATCTCCATTTACTTTTCACTGAATAGTTGTTAAGAATTAAAACTAAAACTAATCAAATCATGTATATAACAACCGAACCACAAGGGGGTAGAAATTCTAATTTTTAGGGAAACCCCTTTCCAAGGCTAGATTAATTCATTGAATCTATACTTCTACTTCTTATAAATCATAAACATTATTTTTCAGAAGACATATAAGATAAAGCATAAATCGTGTTCAGTACTCTACCCCATACATGAAGAGATGCTCACTAGGAGAAAATCTAGACAAGGAGAATTAAAGTAGCATTTTTATAAGCTTAGCTTTTCCATAATCAAAACCACAGTACTCACCGTCTTTAAGAGAGGCTGGTCTTGTTATCATGCATACCAATTCCATTCTACGAAAAGCTAAAATATTCTTTGAAAACCATTGTTTCAGAAGATCCTCGTCTGCAAAACTAGAGGATAAAATACCTAACAAAGGTAAGTAAATAGCTACTATTTATTTGTATCATTGGTAAGCATCAAACACTGCATGTAAACTGAGGCAAAACCATGATATGGGTTAATCCATAGTGTGTCAACCAAGAATTCTATTTCACTAAGGTAACCAATTACTCCAGCATACCAAGTTATATTTAGAAAATTGGCTACTTTGTAAAATTAAGGATACCCTGCTGTCATAGGCAACTTTTTGCCATACTACCTTATAGTCCATGTTAGCACTTACCCGATTGTATTAGAAATCCCTTCATGTGTCTGCTTACCTTGATAGATCATAAGTTCTTGCAGTCCTGTCTGTCTTCTGACCCTAGTGCTAGGTCAGGGCCTTCAGAGACCTCAAAGTAAAGGTCCAGGATTCACCTCCATTAGGATCACCTGGAGGATGTGTAAAATGCAGATTGGTAGGCCCCCTCTTAACATATGGAATTAGCATGGTATTTGCAAGGATTTCCAACAGCTCTAATAGGGCTTTCAAACTGTATCAATGAAGATAATAAATCCCAAAGGCATACTATCTAACAACTATAGGCTGACATTTCTTCTACTTACTGACTTGCACTATTGTTTGGAAACTAATGCCACAATATTTGTTGAATGAAGGAACAAAAGATAAAGTCGCCCTGGGTAAACCTCCATCTTATAATACAAACAGCTTATGACTATTTTATCTTAAGAGTATTATGGTAGTGCTTATCTATGCATTTTTACTGAATCAAGGCAAATGATTTGGGGATTTTAAATGGAACTTAGGGGTTATACCTTGTATAAAATATGTTAAGAAAAAATATACCAAAGATATGTTAAAAATGTAAAGCCTGAATGTTCACATGTGTTATCCTTATCATTTAAATAATATGAAAATCTAAAATTATTAAAACCATAACTCTATAATGAAAATATTAATCAGTTTTTTCATGAAAAAGTTTTTATTTTAAGGAGTCATATTTTAAATATAATTAATATAATTAATTAGCTGGGCATGGTAGCATGAACCTGTAATCCCAGCTACTTGGGAGGCTGAGGCAGGAAAATCGTTCAAACCCAGGAGGCAGAGGTTGCAGTGAGCCAAGAATGCACCATCACATGCCTGGGCAACAAGACTGAAACTCTGTCTCAAAATATATATACATATATATAAATATTTATATATATGTGTGTGTGTATATATATATGCTTATATGTATACATAATATGTATATATACATATATTATGTATATATGTATACATATAATATATATAATATATATTTATATATACATATATGTGTACATATACATATATGTATACATACATATATAGGTATATACACATATTTATATATGTATATATACATATACATATGTATATGTATATGTGTATATATATAATACGTATATATGTATACATACATATATACATATACATAATATATATTATATATATGTATATATACATATATTATATATAATATATTATATGTATATATACATATATTATATATAACATATATAATATATATACATTATATATATAATATATACATATATATTATATGTAATATATATGTATATATACATATATATATACAAATACATATGTATATATACATATAATATATATACATATATAGGTATATACATAATATATGTATATACATATATATACACATGTACATATCGTATATATGTATATATACATATATATTTATACATATATTTATATATGTATATATATTTATATAACTTTACAAATAATTCACTTTTTGATCAGCATATGACTAAATCTGTACATCTGTCAATATAAATATAGCAAACGATACATTTTAGAATGGTAACTAAAATATAATTTACAATTTCGTGTATTAAGAGACCCTCAAACTTCAATCTCAAAAAAGTTTTTAAAGTAATGGTTTTAATTTAAAAAAGGAAAATTTTTTCCCACAAAAATAGAATGTTTTATCCACATATAGTTGATACTATTGCATGGCACAAACCATTCAAAACATTAAATATTTACTCAAAATGACCTTTAAAATTTTTTTTCAAATTTCTCATTTTTGTTACTGCTTCAAAAGTATCTATAGCTATACTTAGGTCTTATGAAGCTGTCTCCAACTGAAACAAAGATGCCACATTCAATTTTCACACTCCTAGCAGATAATAACCATGAGCCATTTCACAGAACTAGGTTTTTCAGGTAATAGGGTAGGAACAGGCTGTGCCGTTTTGTACGCTTCACAATTTTAGAAACATTTTATCATCATGACATTTGTAAGAACTTGTAGTTACTTTATCTCCTTCAAACTGTGTCAAGAAAATAATAAATGTGCATTTTATACAGGGCAGTAATACTTGGGACTGTGAGTTAAATAGCATCTCCTATATCTTTATTCATTAATAGCTTGGGTAAAACACTTAACTGTCCTAACCTAGTATTTCCACTAAAGTAATGGCAATGCTACTGGTATCCATATGTATTTAGATGTATCAGGGAGCAAAAGGGCCATGATATAATCAATCTTTTACATTTTTGGTTGATAACTGTACTCTTTGTAGAAGAACCATTATGTTGAAAACTCCATTTTGCTGATGAAATTCATTTTGCTACTATGCTAGACAGGCAATGATAATTGAAGGAGACCACGGAGTCTCTAGAAGTGATGAAGTTCTAGCAATAAATAACATGCGACTGGCTGTACGCCAGTCCCATGTTATTTATTCATGCCTGTAATCCCTTTGGGGGGCCAAGGCGGGAAGACTGCTTGAGCCCAGGAGTTTGAAACCAGCCTGGACAACGTGGCAAAACCCCCCCTCTACAAAAGTACAAAACTTAGCTGGTCATAGTGGCACATGTCTATAGTCTCAGCTACTTGAGAGGCTCAGATGGGAGGATCACCTGAGCCTGGGGAGGTCAAGGCTGCAGTGAGCCATGATCAAACACCTACACTCCAGCCTGAGCAACAGAGTGAGACCGTGTCAATAAATAAATAAATAACATGGGACTAAATAAAGTGTGTTTTCTTTTTCCTAAAGTTACAAGGGAAAATACTGCAAATTATACATCATTTGAAAATTTTTCTCTTTAGTTTTCAGTCAAATATGGATATAGCAGCTCCAAATAGAGGTTAACTGATTATTGCTTTTATAATTGAATTCTTAAAGAGTTTACATCTTAATTATATAATTATATTTTTGAAACATCACAGAAACCCAGCATGTGCCTATTTGTAATTATCAGAGTATATACATCTGATTAGGACTCAGCTATGTTGAAGGCCTCATGAGCCCAACATAAAACTATCGCTTGCGTTTTCTGCCACAACCAAAGAAAACACGTTGTGTGCTCTTAGTGGCCATTCCAAAAAGAAAGATGTTGTTTTCAATGAAAGGAAATGAAGAATAAATGAAATAATCATCCTCCATTGTAAAAGAGTCTACAGAACAAGAGAAAAGGACAGGGTCCTGAAAACATCTAGTGATGCCAATAAAATGGAATGTTTTTTAAAAAGTGATTTGTCTCATTAAAGCAGCAGAAGAGTATCCCACACTTATATGTGACTGCACTAAAAACAGACCCTTTTTGTGCACTGAGAGTTACAAAAAGGCAGAACGCTCACAAATAGATGCATTTTCAGATATGGGAACAAAATGACATAAAGAAATTGACCTTGTTATTAGTTTAGCTAAAGAGGTGAAAGATAAGGATATTTTCAGGAAAAACCTATTGCAGGTAGTATATAGAATACTTGGGCCCAGTTGAAGCCCAGGTAATGTGATGATAGTCATGATAATGGTCCACTGAATGCTAACAGGCAAGTATAGTTACAGCTGCACATGGCTATCGCAACCTTACACACAAATTCTAGAAAGCTCATTATGAAAATAGTATTCCATAAATCACAGGGAATCAGCATCAAGTGTATCTTCATGCATGCCCAAAAAGGAAGGAGAAACTGACATCCATCAACAATGAACAATGACTTTTTTCAAATCTAATATCTGGTGCTGAGAAATTTATTTTGTTGTTGTCATTTAAAGTGGAATGTTTCTATGGGATAAGTCATCTTATCCCTAAAAATAGCAGGTCTTTTTTTGTGTCTTTCCAAGAGAGGTATTATTAAGAATTAATAGGTATTTCAGAACCTCCAAAATGAACCCACTAAACAAACACCAACAAATTACAACTTGAGCTGAATTTTATTTTCAAATGATGAGCAAGAGCCATAAGACAATCCATATTCTATAAGCTACTTTTGTTACACATTAATGACTAAAACGGCTTCTGTGCAGATTTCAAATTAATCAAAGAATATCAGCTTCAGCTTTATGGCATTAAACTCATTTGAAAAAGGAGTGGATGGCAGTAAAACTAAAGTTTTACCAAAAAGCAAGAGTTATCTAAGCAATAACCCAGCATGAAAAGAGAACTACTTCTGATTTCCTAGAACACATCACTAACAGGTTATCATTTCTAATTACCGTGGCAGCACACAGCAGTTGCCATCTAACACTTTATAAAGATGCTTGGTCACACCATGCTCTGCTGTATTAAGTGATCTTTGTTGAAAGCATTCATTTCCATTTCTCCTACACCTATAAAATGTCCAATAAGAGTGGTAAGACAATCATTTGCCCTCAATTTTCTCTATAATGTAAGGTTTAGAGGAGTGTGTTAAAACTCTAAAATAACAGACTAATAGATTTCTCAATTCTCCCTTCCTCCTTTATTTCCACTGGAAGGAAATCTATTTCTGATAGCATCTCTTCTAAAGTTTAGGAAACTAAAAGGGGCTGCTGTTTAACCAAAAAAAAAAAAAAAAAAGTTCTCAAACATAGTTATTTTGAGTAAATATATTTCAAAAAAACTCTACAAAGAATGTAAAACCTTCCCTAGAGTGCTTTAACATAAAAGTAGTTAGGAGTGAAAAAAAGAAATAATGTTTTAAGTACTGAAAAAAAAAATCAAATGCAAGTAGTTCTACCTTCCCCACCTCTTTTTTAGCCTTCTTTTACACATGCAGAGACATACAGCGCAGATTTCAACCACAAGTTTTAAGAGCATGTATAAAGAAGCATACAAGAAAATCAGTAAATCCTTGTTTTACAAAGAGAGAAAGTGGGCTGTAGAAATCAGCGTACCACAGGAATCTTCCTTCCCTTACTCACAGGATCAAAAAAAAAAAGCTTCTAGACCAGTAAGGGGCAGAATTCACGGTGCATTTCCCGAACACATCCTGTTCAAAGCAGGATAATAAAATGAAGATGCTATGAAGTAAACCATACTCCAATCCTAGTTTACATTAAAATTTTGTAAAAAAAAAAAAAAAAAAAAAAAAAAAAAAACTACCAAGCTATTAAAATCGACTATTTATATAAGAAAAACAAAGCATGGTCATTGATGGAGAAGAAAATCATTTACTTAGAAATACTCCTTAAAACTTACTTTTAAAAACCTTTTGAATGAATATTACAATTGATCCTTATTTAGGTCATTTCTCTTAAGCATACTACATAAGCAACATTAAAAAGTGCCCAGAAATCAAAATTGCCAAAACTATATTTCAAAGAATATATTCCATACACATGAAACTAAACAAGAGTTTGTATAAAGGTGTCCAAAAACAGGTCTTATGGAACTTTTAAAAACAGAAAAAAAAAAAGAACAATGGTTTGTTTCTTCAGAGATGAGCGTCCACATCATAACCCTCTTCGTTTGGCATCACCAATGACTCCCCAAACATCAAAGACAAATTCGTCTGGGAACGCAAAGTCTCCAAGAGTTTCATCAAGTGCCACAGCAAATTCATCTGGATTAACTTTGTCCTGTCCAGCTTCAAACATTGTGGTGGCTGTCAAAAACAATATTAAAAAATTAATGATAAGCGAAATAGCATCAGAAGACTGAGAAAAATGGCACCAGGAAAATTACTTGCTAAAAGTAGCACGCATAAGTATATTTCTCGTGCATATTAAGACAGTAAGATACCCTCATCCTTTTCAACAACCTGTCCATTGCACCTAGGTTTGCAGCTGCCACCCTTGCCCTCCACCCAACCTTGGAGCCCTTCAGTTGGGAACCTCTGGCATTCCCATGGGTAGAACAAGATCCCCTGAAAGAAACCCTGTGGCTGCAACTAACCCTAGCAGGAAACTTAAAGAACACCCCTTCCCCAACCTCCTAATAGGCACTACTCTCCCTACCTCCTCCACAGTCCCCGACTCCCAGCTGAGATGGAGTCCAGTCCTCTCTACCCAAAGACAAAATGACAAAGGATAACAGCTTGCGCTGGAGCAATCAAGCTGGGGAGAAGCAGAGGAAGACATCTGTCCACCTATGGAACCAAGGTACCTTTTCTGAGCTCCTCCCCAGTCTGGGATAGAATGTGAAGGTGGTGGTCTTGTTCAGTTTCTCTACCATGCCTACACCCCATATTCTTTGTCTTGGAACCAGCATCTTCAGGAGTACGTAGGACTTGCCCCAGCTACCTGGAAGCCCAGGAGGCTCAGTGGATTTCCACCCAGCATCTTAGAAGCACTAACAACCAGAAAGAGATCCTGTATATGTGATGTGGGACTTAGGTGAAAAACCTCCATTTAAAAGGGAAACGCCAAAGCCCCAGGGAAAAGCTCCAGCCTCTCCTTTCCTTCCTGGTTAAGGATGAACTAATCCAAGTTTGTATTATTCTCTGAATGAGCCACAAGGTCTGGAGAGATAAAAGCTATGCCTCTTCCTGTCAATTCAGTCCTAACACAAGGTGGGCTAGGAAGAAAGGGAGGGAGGTGGCCAGCAGAAGGGCACCAGGATGGAGCAGAAGTGGGGTGGGGGTGGGGTGAACTGGCAGAGGGATCAAACCTCTAGTAAGGTAAGGAGGGCTTCCATATGGCCAGGCAGCCTGGCACGGGGTGGGAGAGTACGGATGTGGTGAGGAGGGCATGGGGATGGGGAGGGAGGAGAGCAGCCAAAGTGATGAGGGATTGGTTACACACATGGAGATGGATCACATATATACATGCATACATAGTAATAGGAATCAGGTTTGTCACTGCCCAAGAAGAATAAATAGGGAAAGGGAGAAAATAAGAATGAACGCTATAGAATTGGAATTGTAGATGCCAGTGGAAATATATGTATCTCCAACTGAGATGTTATAAAAATATAGACATAAATGCACACATACATATGCATACACATTCCTCAGTTCTAGCAGCATGACACCCTAGCAACAATGAGTACACAAAGCACCCAAATCTTTGTTCTTAAATATCATTCTCCATTAAAAAGACTAAGACTTCCTCAGAAAACTGGTAGATGCCAGGGCTGGATCAGGCAAAGTGCACTATGAACCAAGAATATCTTGTATCACAAAGGAAGAAAGTGTCAAAAAACGATGGAAATGTGAAAAGGACATAGATGTCAGCGTGCAAGAATTCACACTGACCAAATCAGGGATAATTTAAGCATCAAAATAAGTAATGATGGTAATAGATTATAACTTCAGTGAATACAGGAATCCATGAATCCATAATAAAACACACAATTGACTGAAGAGATAAAGAAAAAATAAAGAAGCTAATTGATTCATAAGGAACAGTATGTTTACATAGTTTCAAAATATCTCCCCACCAATACCTATCAATGAAAGAGAATAATTTTACAGTGCAGAAGCCTAACAAGCACCACCTGAAGTGATCGAAGTGAACATTCCTAAGGAAAAAAATCAAAAACCCGTGCTTCCCTATAAGATGTAATGAAAAGAATACAGAATCACATTTGTGAGGTTACACCAAAGAGGTGTGACCTGAGTGTAATTTTAAACAAAAGATTAAGCAAACCAATGTTGAGGAACATTCTACAAAATAACTGGCTTGTACCCTCCAAAAGTATCAAGGCCATGAAAACCAAGTAAAGGACAAATAACTATTCCAAATTGACACAATGTGATAAGTAAATGCAACATGTGATTTTGAACACACTCTTTTGCTATAACAGATATTAAGGAATCAGTGAAACATAAATAGAATATGAATATTAAATGGCAGTAATGTATCAATGTTAGTTTCACAGTTCGAATGGTTATGTTATGGTTCAATAGGAGAATATCTTTGTTTTTAGGAAATACACATCAAAGTATTTGGGGTCAATGGGACATTATTAAAGTAACTTACTCTCAAATTAGTTCAAGAAAAGTCTTTGTACTGTATTTGTATCTTTTCTGTACATTTAAGATTGTTTATATATGTAAAAGAATGGCAGTGAAGAAAGAAGAGAAATTGAATCTCTTCTTGATATTATCATCACCCTCTCTCCATCTTGCACCAGATCTCAGCCATTACCCAAAGCCTTCTTCATTTACCATCAATCTGGAAGGAAACGCTTCACAAAGGAGAGAGTTCCTCAGCTGCAGCTGGAACCTCTGCTCCAGCCCACAGGTCCTGCCAAGTTACTCAGACGCTTCCAAAGCTCCCAAGTGTATTTAAACTTTTTTTTAATGATATGTCAAGGATGGCCAGGACGTGCTGAAGCAAACACGCAGATACACTGGCTTGACTTCATAAATTTGGCTTTTGAAAAAAGTTTGGCAACAAGTATCAAAAGTCATCAAAGTGTTCATATCCTTTGACCTACCTCCCACTTTTACTTCTGGAAATCTAGACTTCAAAATAAAATTTTTAAAACAGAAAAGAATTTAGCATAAGTTGTACCTAACAGAATCCAAAAAAAAAAATTCTAAAATGTAGGATCATTAAGTTACCTCTGGTATGATGAAATATATTAGGTGAAATATGTTTACATCATTTTAAATAATGTTCATGAATAATTCATAACTTAGAGAAATAGTTTTGTTCTAATATTTACTGAAAAAGCAGTACATATCCTTTATATTATACTGAAAATAATATTTTCATAAAAATCTTTATATAGAATGACTAAATGGGGAGGTAAGTGATAAAGCAATTATAGTAAAATATTAACAGTAGAGTCTAGGTGACAGGTATATATAGAGGTATTCACTAAAAAGTCTTTCAACTGTCTGTCTGTCTGAAAATTACCATAATAAAATACTGGGAGAAACCTCTGTGAAGCCAATGGAAGAAAACAGCAAAACCTACTACATAAATTCAAATTAGAAAAAAAATTTTAGTGCTGTGTTTGATGTGGTAAATACCTAACTTGCAATATTTACTCTGTGTGCTCACAGGTATTAGCTATATTTAAAAAATATTTCCTAAGCCATTAAGGAATGCCTTAATGTCTATAAGGAATGTTCCATTTCTTTCAACAGACAGTCATAGTACTATAGCTAAGAAAAGAAGCAATCTGCCTTGGAGCGCATTTTCACACCATCAGATAAGAAGCCAAGTGCTCAGGGAAACGGTGTCCTACAGTATTCTATCAGTATTTCACATAAGTCTGGAGGTTCTGTTTGTGTCTCTCTTTCTTTGAAGACCAGGCTGTCTTTCCTTGAAGATCTTATCCACAAACCCAGGTTAAGCATGACCATGGTGCAGAGAAGTCCCAAATCTTTGCTTCCATCCCCAACTTCTGTCATGAGTTCCACACACTCATTTCTGAGTAACTGGTGGGCAATTCTTCCTAGGTGCTCCACTAGCATCTCAAACAGCATGTCCAGAAACCAAATATCACCTTCCCGTCTAGAGAAACACCCACTCTTTCTCTTGTTTCCACCATTATTTTTCTCTTCTCCCAGGTCTTCAGCCTGTGCAGCAAACACTGCCTCCCTTTATTCTACCTTTACTCTCCCTTTATTCTCTCTAATCCAATTCTTTCCATTTCATTCCCACCGCTGCCATATTATCTCCTAATCTCCAAGTCCAGTCATCAAACCATCCCACGTAGGCAAATTGGACTCCCCTTCCTAAAGTACAGCTCTGATCCCACTGGGTACCGAGACAAAAGGACCATGAAGCTCCTTTCCACCTCTGAGATTAGCTGTCATTCCTATATATAAAAATATTCCATCTGGGCATGGTGGCTCATGACCGCAATCTCAGCTACTAGGGAGACTGAGGCAGGAAGATCACATGAGGCCAGAAGTTTGAGACCAGCCTGAGCAACACAGCAATATCTTGTCTCTGAAAAAAGTATATTTAATAAAAAAATAAATAAAATTAACCAGGCATGACAGTCCACATCTGCAGTTCCACATACTCAGGAAGCTGAGGCAAGAGAATCACTTGAGCCCAAGAATTTGAGGCTGCACGGAGCTATAATGATGCCACTTCACTCTAGCCTGGGCAATAGAATGAGACCCTGTCTCTTAAAAACATTTTTTTCAATAAATTTAAAGTATATATGTATATATTTTTAATGTCTGTGTGTATGTGTGTGTATATATACACACACACACACACACACACACATTTATTTTCCTTGTATAACCAATGTTTATCTTTAAAACCCTAAACGCTAGTGGCAGTCTAACCTAAAGCACTCTTGGTTCCCCAGTGGCTGTCCCACTCTAGACTAACACTGTGCCCTCAAAAATCTGACCACTCAAAATGCTGTCTTCACTGCTTTCTGCCTTTGCCCAGGATAACCTCCTCCTAGCCACCAGCAAGGAGTCAAAATCCCCTCTCTCCTTCAAGGTTCTCTCCTCCATGAAATCCTTTGTCCACAGCTAGAAGAGATATCTCAGCTCTCTAAACCCTTCTGCCAGTGTTTTTCATGCTTAAATGCACAAACAAGTCATATAGGGTCTTGGCAAATGCAGATTTTGGTTCAGTAGTTCTGCAGCCCTGAGATTCTGCATTTTCAACTCCCAGGCAATGCTGGTTCGCAGGCAACACGTTGAGTAACAAGCTCTTAGACTGCAAATTTAACATTGCTCTGCATTGACATTATTTTTCTGTGTATTTTTTCTCTCCTACAGAGAAACTAAACTCCCAACAGATCTTGAGTAGCTTACTCAGTCTTTTATGCCCATAGTAACTAGTTCAGTGCCTCATGCATATAAATGCTAGTGAACGGGCAAGTACAAGAAGGGGGTTTGTCAGGACACTTAATACTTTTTGCACAGGCACAGTTAGCATTCACTGGGGGAAGCGAAGTCCAGAACTCTGATCTCATAGCCTGGATGTAAAAGAAGAGCAGCCAAAACATAAAGGTGAAGTATTGCTGAAGTAGAACTCCAGGTCAGAATTTTGCTTACTCTACCATTTTAACTATTTCTCATGGGATTGACAGGTAGCATTTGTAAAGGCAACTACCTAAAGATTATACTGACATATGGGTAAGACATGTTAAGGAAGAAATCTAGCTGAGGAAGAAATAAGATGCATACAGATCAAAGACATAAGAAAATGCATATGGATAAAAGACCATTCCAAAACAGAAACTAACAGTGCAGATGATGCTCTTAAACACCAGGGGAGACCGTGACAAGGATGCAGATGTTCACTGATGGACACTGAATCAATTTCTCTCTCTCTTTCTCCACACACACACATCCTTGGCTATAAGAGGGAAGAAGGAACAACTTGGTACATGGCTTGTTTATACCTCAGGAAGCCCAGCAGCATTGTCTAGCACACTAAGCCTGGGAACTCCACATTGTAGATCTGACCTGCACTGACTTGCCAGCTCTGGTTTGGGTTTCTAGTCACAAAATAAAAGAAAATGCTGCTTCAAGATGCCCGTATTCTAACCTCACAGTCCAAAATGCATAATCTCACTCATGCACCCATTCTGGCACAGCAGCAAAGTGAAGAAACACGCCCAAACTCAGTACTGCTCAGAGCTGCTGATAGCGTCTAGTTATACAGCTCCGCATATTCTACCTCTATTATAGCTGCCATTACAGCTAGTAATAGTCATCATTAGTGATCATCACTAAGAATGATAATAGCTACACCCATTATTATTTCTGATGTGACAGAAATTTTATATATATTATTCAATTTGATTCCTTGGAAACCCTATAAGATTGTTTTTATTATGCCCCTTTTATAGATGTAAAAATTAGGATTCTAAGTTTAATAATTTGCCCAAGGGCCAAAGCTCCAAACTAATAAAATTAGGACTCATGCTCCCTGTGAATTCACCACTTTTGTGACTCTCAACAGACATTTACCAAGTACTTACTCTGGGAGAGGTACGTGGTCGGGGCTGGGATTAAAAACTGAGTAAGATATGGCATCTGCCTTCAAGAAACACCTGATCTTGTAGAAGCAACAAAAAACGCCAATCACACAGCTACATAATTGTGTTGGAAATACTGCCTGTAATACAGTGCTCTATACATCTTTTTAAAACCGGTAATTTGCTATATGAATTCAAAAATGGAGCATGCAACTAAATATGTTATATATTTTTCCTTATACATAAAGTATAAATATGGCTTTTTAAAATTTTATTTCTCATCCTTAGTGAGGTTTGGTAAGCATAGCTTTTAAGACATTCTTACATGGTAAATGGTATAATTCATTCTTTTTGATAAAATATTATAGCTCTGATTTAAGAGAAAAGCAAAAGAAACTTTAGCGAAATAAAACATTTTTTATGAAGGTACAGCATATTAACATAAGACAGCTACTAAGATTATTTTCACCTATTGATTATAATAGAGTTGCAATATACTATGATAATAAACCTGAATGCAATCTGGCAAAAAATATTCCATTAAAAGAGTAGAATTTTCTTACAGTATAATGTTTAGAAACACATGAGAAAAAAAAGAGAAAATCGATTTTTAAAAATTGAAAATTTTTTAGCCTGTAATCCCCGCTACTTGGGATGTTGATGCAGGGAGATTGCTTGGTCCAGGATTTTGAATCCAGCCTGGGCAACATAGTGAGACCCCATCTCAAAAAGAATTTTTTTAATTGTAAAGAGAATGTTTATACCACATATAGCAGCTAAGTGCTGACCCCTAGTGGCCATTTTTTATTACTGCCACTGAACTATACGTTATTAATGACAAACCTGTTCTGGTGATAGAGATCAATGTATAATTTCCATTAAGTTTTTAAACACTTAAAACTTTTAAATATAAAATATTACTTTATGGTTAAAAATATTGGTATCAAAGTTTCAGAATTAAATCTTAGTTTTTAACTTGTTAGGTGACTTTGGGTAAGTTATCAAATTTCTCTGAATTTGTTTTCAAATCTATAAGATGGCAAATAGCATGGTTTAGATAAAGATTACTCATCATTATTGTTAGTTTAATCATAAAATATGCAACTATATCTCATTCTATGGAAGGTCTTCAGGTCTTACTTTTCCTAAGACTTATATAAATATCAATGCTTTCCAAACAACTCACAAGTCAAACATCAAAAATGCAGTCAATATAGAATGTTTTCTAATTAAACTTTCTAAAACTTCATTGGCTTTATCTGAAAAGGATGACTTTCCACAGTGTTCATTGTTTTGAATTCACTATAAAAGGAAAGTGATCCAGCCAGGCACAGTGGCTCACGCCTGTAATCCCAGCACTTTGGGAGGCCAAGGCAGGCGGATCACAAGATCAGAAGTTTGAGACCAACCTGGTCAACATGGTGAAACCCTGTCTCTACTAAAAATACAAAAAATTAGCCGGGCGTGGCGACAGGCACCTGTAATCCCAGCTACTCAGGAGCCTGAGGCAGGAGAATCACTTCAACCCAGGAGGCAGAGGTTACAGTGAGCCCAGATTGCACCACTGCACACCAACCTGGGTGACAGAGCAAGACTCCATCTCAACAAAAAGAAAGTGATCCTAGGAAGAAATGTAATTCCCAGTATTAAAACACCAATACTGCATACTTTTTCAAGAGCTGTAACAGACTTCATATCTGCTCTAAAAGCAAAGTAGTAAAATTTTTTTTTTTTTTTTTTTTTTTTTTTTTTTTGAAAGGATTTTTTTTTTTTTTTTTTTTTTTTGAGACGGAGTTTCGCTCTTGTTACCCAGGCTGGAGTGCAATGGCGCGATCTCGGCTCACCACAATCTCCGCCTCCTGGGTTCAGGCAATTCTCCTGCCTCAGCCTCCTGAGTAGCTGGGATTACAGGCACACGCCACCATGCCCAGCTAATTTTTTGTATTTTTAGTAGAGACGGGGTTTCACCATGTTGACCAGGATGGTCTCGATCTCTTGACCTCGTGATCCACCCGCCTCGGCCTCCCACAGTGCTGGGATTACAGGCTTGAGCCACCGCGCCCGGCCAGTAAAATTTTTAAAAAGAAAAAAAAGAAAAGATTTCATAGAAAAATTGACTTAGAAACATTCATTCAAATCTTTCCATACATCACAGGATCTCAATAAATTTGAAATCCTAAAATTCTGAAGTTGCTTGGATGATCTCTAAACTCCTAAATTGGTATCATCAGAAAACATTATAGTTCTATATACAACTTATTCAGTTTCCTTAAGCATTCAAGAAGAAACTTGTATGATACAACCTTCTGCTGAGTTAGGTCACGACCAGATTAGGCCTTATGGGACTCAACGTCTTTTAGGACCCCTTTTTTTTTTCATGGATAACGTCCCAAGGTGACCCATGTTGACACTGGTTGGTAGAAAAGTCATAGTTCACAACTTTTTTTTTTTAATTGCATTTTAGGTTTTGGGGTACATGTGAAGAACATGCAAGATTGTTGCATAGGTACACACGTGGCAGTGTGATTTGCTGCCTTCCTCCCCTTCACCTATATCTGGCATTTCTCCCCATGCTATCTCTCCCCAACCCCCCAACTCCCGCTGTCCCTCCCTTATTTCCCCCAAAAGACCCCAGTGTGTAGTGCTCCCCTCCCTGTGTCCATGTGTTCTCATTGTTCAACACCCGCCTATGAGTGAGAACATACGGTGTTTGATTTTCTGTTCTTGTGTCAGTTTGCTGAGAAAGATGGTTTCCAGGTTCATCCATGTCCCTACAAAGGACACAACTTAACTTTACAACCAAATGAAGCACTTTCATCTTCAGGATTACTTTCTACAAAAATTCATTTAAATTATTTTTTATTTACACCTCCTAATCCTTTTTTGAGGATAGTGTTTTAAGTCACGTTGTTGCCATATTACTTTTTAAATTTTTAAAATATATACTTACATTAACAAATATAGAAAAATGTGATGTCAATGTAATTTGCATTAAGAATTAACATTTCTGAAAGCTAAGAAATACTGAAAATATTTATACAAGTAAATATATTTGTCTGTTAAATCAGTATCATATTTGTGATTTATATTTCATGCTAATCAGATCTGAATAATGAAAGAAATTCCTAATTTAACAATGGTTTACATTCTTCAAATAATTATTTTCCTTATATTTTACCTCCCTAGGTAACTGATCACATTGCTAATCATGTGTAATGATAATGGATTTTCATGTCAATTAGAGGAATTTGTTATTGTGACTAATTCACTTTACAAAGAAATTTCTAGTTAATTTACAAAGAACCTGTAAGGAATGTTTAGTGCCCTGAATTTTTTAAGCTGCATTTTCTTTTATATATATATTTATTTATTTGTTTTTGTTTTTTTAGAGACATGGTCTCACCCCGTTGCCCAGGCTGGAGTGCAGTGGTGCCAGCCTAGCTCACTGCAGCTTCAAACACTTGGACTCAAGCGATCCTCCTGCCTCAGACTCTCAAGTGACTAGGACTTGAGGTGCAGGCCACCATACTCATCTACTTTTTTTTTTTTTTTTTAAAGTAGAGACATGGTCTCATCTCACTGTGTTGCCCAGGCTGGTCTCTTTGGTTAGGGTTAGGGTTAGGTTAGGGCCTCAAGCCAAATACATATACCTGGAAGCAATACTACATCATATCTCTTTTACTGTATGTGAGCATAAATATGTATACACATATGTGTGTGTGTATATGTAAAACTTCATGTATACATATATATATTTGCTTCCCTCTGCTATGGCAAAATACCATCAAAGAATGCCCCACCGTCCTAGTCTGTTGTGAGAATAAACATTTCTATTCTAAATTTGCTTTATATACATGTTGATGCCACTATTTATATGTTACATATTCCCTTATATGTCTAGGAATATGTATGTTTATGTGTATGTTTGTCTTTATTCCTAGTGAGATCTTTTCGTAAGCCCTGTGTCTGTGATTCACTCCAGACATAGCATGGATTCTATTGTTACCTGAGAGCTGCAGTTTCAAAACAGGAGACTGAGGCTGGGCTCAGTGGCTCTAATTCCAACACCCTGGGAGGCTGAGGCAAGAGGATGGCTTGAGCCCAGGAGTTCAAACCAGCCTAGGTAACACAGGTAGACCCCATCTCCACAAAAATTAAAATTAAAAAAAATTAGGCAGGCAAAAGGATTGGAGAGAAGTTGTCAGAGATTGGTTTTCAATTTTAACTTTTTGTCTGCACAGAGGAAAAAAAGAATCTATATAAAAAAATTTTTGTTATAAAAAAAGGAATTCATATAGAATCTATATGGAAAAAAAAGAATCGATATAAAAAAAGAATTTATATTTTTCTCCAAGGAGCAAGGAACAAACTACCAATGTTCTTAAGTTGCAGACAGCATCTGTACATCCAGTACAGAAATTTTATTTTAAAAGTTCACTCAGGGCTGGCAATGATGGTTCACGCCTATAATCTCTCCCTGCATTTGAGAGGTCAAGGCAGGAGGATCACCTGAGTCTGAGCAACATAGCAAGATCCCATCTCTACCAAAACAAAAAGTAATTTAAAAAATAAAATAAAATAAATGGCCAGGTATGGAGGCACACACCTGTGGTCCTAGCTACATGGGAGGCTGAGCTAGGGGAAGTGCTTGGGTCCAGGAGATCAAGGCTGCAGTGAGCCATGATTGTGCCACTGCACTCCAGCCTGGGTGACAGAGGAAGACCCTGTCTCAAAAATTAAAAAATAAATAAAAGTTCACATGGGCAAGAAAGAAAATAAGAATAGATTCTGTTAAATAAAAATTATAACAGGTGATTGGTTTGGACTGAGCTCCTATTCCAGGCCTAACAGACCAAACCAAAATGGAGTTACTCATGCTGAAGTTCCACTCACTACCCCAAACTAAGCTGTTTATCTGACCTTCCAAGAAATCAGAAGAAAGAGAAGTAATAGCCAAATCCGCAAATGGGCCAGCTTTAGCGGGCATGATAAGGAAATTCCCTCTGCTTTAACCTTTACAAAGGAAGGAACATTGCAATGGGAACCCACTTTTTGTTCTATTTCTGCTTTCTTCAGCCATTTTCTGACTATAAAGTCAACCTCCTCTGCTCAGCTCATCAGAGCACTCCTTTTGAGGTGTTGCCTAATACTAGAATTGCAGAGAAAAGCCAATTAAGATTTTTAAGCTAAATTTGTTTTGTCTTTTGGTAATTCTATAAGGAAAATGGAAAATGAGTGGATGTAGAAAAGGATAAATGGCCTTCAAATATTCTACCCGGTAGCAGATAAACAAAAAAGTCAAGTTCTTACCTTTAAAAAATGCATCAAGTACCTGATTCAAATGCATACCTGCAGATGCATGCAGACATAAACCCCAACACTGGAGCGTACATTTACTCTTTTCTCTACCCAGCATGCAACTGCCCTACTCAGTGGAACATTCATCTTGCTTCTGTGTGGGAAGGGTCAGGCCTTTGTCACACTTTTGACCCTTGTATTTCAGGGTCATCCTCAGCTACAGAGTAGAACATTCAACCCAGACCTAACCATCCTCCTGGCCTCAGTGATTTGCTCACTTGAGCCAATCAGACAAACCAGAGACAATCTTGGGCATTTTGTTTGAATGACTTGGAAGAGGTCCTCCCTCTTTCTCATTGTGCCTAATGCCAAGAGGATGTAGAGGGTGGAGCAATGGCAGTCATTTTGGCCCCATGAGGGAGAGAATGAAGCTGCCAGCAGGTACCACTGGGGCCTGAAATGAAGCCAGGACTGAGAGAAGAGAAACCACATCCTGATGACAGCATGAAAACTCGAGATCCAGCCATTCTTGAAGCCAAGGTCTGGTTCTGGACTTTTCAATTATAAGAACCAATAAGTTTCTCTTTTTTTTTTTTTCTCCTTAATTCAGTTGGAATTAGGATTTTTTGTTTGGATTTTGTTTTGGTCATTTGCAACTGGTAGAGTCTTAACTGATAAATCAAGATCCTGACAGCCTAATGATGACATAAGAAATTCACAGAAATTCCACTGCTCAATTGCCTTTATCAGTCATATGCCAAGTGTGTCCTCTTTCTTCATATTTCTAATTCCTTGTTCACAGGACTTCAGTAACCCTGTTAAAGGGTGCAATTTAATCAATGCAAATCTGATATATCAAATAATAATACCTTTTATATGTATCATCTACAAAATTCATTTCATATATGTCTTGTAAATCCTAAAAAGCAGCACTGAAGGAAATAGTATTCACAGTTTAATGACTAAGAACTAACTAAAATGTGGCCAGGCGCGGTGGCTCATGCCTGTAATCCCAGCACTTTGGGAGGCCGAGGCGGGTGGATCACAAGGTCAAGAAATCAAGACCATCCTGGTCAACATGGTGAAACCCAGTCTCTACTAAAAATATAAAAATTAGCTGGGTATGGTGGTGCGTGCCTGTAATCCCAGCTACTCAGGAGGCTGAGGCAGGAGAATTGCCTGAACCCAGGAGGCGAAGGTTGCGGTGAGCCGAGACCACGCCATTGCACTCCAGCCTGGGTAGCAAGAGCAAAACTCTGTCTAAAAAAAAAAAGAACTAACCAAAATGTTTTAAAGTTTACTTGGCACTAAGGGCTCATGGCTAGAAAACAGTAAGGGCCAGGTCTTGTTTTCATTATTCTTTATTATCTTTATGTTGATTATTCTTTGCATCACCCCACAAATATTTTTACCTTCAAAAGTATAATTGGCTATAAGTACAAACAAGATATAAGTAAACATTAAGCAAATTAAGAGATATAAGACTTTTTAAAATAGTATAATCTTACCTAAATCAATATCTCGAATTCCCATGTACAATTCAAGAACATCATCAATCTTTTCAATTGCCTTTGCTTTGGTTTCAGAAGGCTTTATCAAAAAAAGAGAGAAATAAGACATTATATAACAAAATCTGTTGATTTTCAGGACATACACAGGAGAAAGTCTGATGTGGAGCCAGTTCATAACTGTGCCCTTCAGCTAATTTTAATGGAAATATATCTAGAATATGACCTATAACTAATACAAATCAAATGCGGTTAATACTTATTTTTAGTGTCAGCACTAAGTGTTATGGATTCGAAAAAGAAAAGCCAGGAACACGGTCCCCAGGTAGCTAACAATCTAGAAGAGAAAATAAATGTGAAAATAAGCAACATGTAACAGTTTGTAAAGGATATAAAAGGCACAGAAGCATCACAGGGGAGGAAGCAAATTTCTATCTTTAACAGTCACGGAAGACTTTAGAGAGAAGATGACCTGGCCAAGCACAGTGGCTCATGCCTGTCATCTCAGCATTCCGAAGGCCGAGGTCAGAGGGCTGCTTCAGCCTAGGAGTTGAAAACCAGCCAGGCAACATGGTGAGATTCCATCTCTACCAAAAAATTAATTAATCAATTAATTAATTTAAATGATTAGCTGGGTGTGGTGGCACATGCTTGTAATCCCAGCCACTTGGGAGGCTGAAATGGGAGGATCACTTGAGCCTGAAAGGTCTAGACAAGCCTGGGCAACATGGCAAGTCTCAGACATGGTGGTATGCACCTTTAGTCCCAGCCACTCAGGAGGGTAAAGTGGGAGGATCACTTGAGCCTCCCAAAGTGGGGGATTACAGGCATGAGCCACCACACCCAGCCTTCTGACCTCTTTTCTTTCCCCAGTCCCTGACAACAGTTTATCAGCCCCTTCTTTGTGACACTGTGTATCCTGCATCTGCTTCCATTAACCCTATCCCACTGGCTTGTAATCGCTTTTTTATGCTTCTCTCCTTTTAGAAGAGAAACAGGGTCTTTACTCATCTTCGTATCACCAGCGCTTTGACTGTGCCTGTCTCAGCAAGCACATATGGAATAAAGTATGTAGTTACACCAGTGGAGAATTGACAGGGTTTGGCTGCGTCCCCACCCAAATCCCATCTTGAATTGTAAACCCCACATGTCAAGGGGGGGACCTGGTGGGAGGTGACTGCATCATGGGGCGGTTTCCCTCATGCTGTTCTCATGATAGTGAGGGAGTTCTCACGAGATCTGATGATTTCAAAAGTGCCGGTTTCCCCTGCGCCCTCCCTTTCTCCTGCCGTCATGTAAGACGTGCCTTGCTTCCCCTTCACCTCCCACCATGATTGTGTCTTGAGGCCTCCCCAGCCATGTGGAACTTCAAGTCAATTAAACCTCTCTACTTTATAAATTACCCAGTCTCCGGTATTCTTTATAGCAGTGTGAAAACGGACTAATACAGAGAACCTTACACCATTTTCAGAATTTGGGCTAGGTGATTAAGGGAGTGATTTGTTTCAAATCCTATAAATCCTTTAAATCCTTAAAGTGTTTGAAATTAGACTTTAAGCCATTTGTATCAAATTTAATATTAGCAGCAAACTTGCTTTTTCCTTTCATTATGAGCTATTTTTAATTGCCCTATTTTACTAAACAGGCTATGAAAATAGGAATGGATTTTTAGATGTTTATCTTTAAATGCGTCTTTCCTACCTCCCTAGGTAGATCTTAACCTGCTCTTTTTTCATCCAGGCACCTTTGCCACAGCAGGTGCTTAACAAAGAGTGGGGAATGATTTAACCCTTAGAAGACACCCCTCCTCCTGCAGGGATATGGAGTTTTTCCTGCTGACCTGCTTCCTTTGTGAGCTGTTTAAAGGTCTGCCCATTTTTCCTCACAGCCTCCAGCAAAAGGCAGAGCTGGCATTCTCCCAGTTCCCCAAGGCCAGCTCCTTCCCTCTATTCTCCCCTTCTCTGATAAATTCCTTTCTTCCACTGAGATTTGCTTATTCATTCAATGAACACTTACTGGCCTTCAGCAATATACCAGACCGTGTGCTGGGCCACAGAGGGAAAGTAAAGGCTCCAAACGCCCGGAAGTCACTGCCCTGGGTTTCCTTCCCATACCTCATCATATCTCATTTTCAAAATGCTTTTTGCTCCATCGGGTCTTTTCATTGCTATTTGCCTCCGGTCGGTCCTTTTATTCCCAGAACCCAGGCATTTGACTCAGGATCTTCCTCTGGATTCCCCAAAACTGACAACACCCTGGTTGACTTGGCATTCCTAAGGACAGCCTTGGCCTCATGGGTTCCTTAAGTGTCTGCTCCAACAAACCACCCCCATGACCAACCCTGGACATGGTCACACAAGTTCTGGGATCCCACTCTGTGAAACAGCCTCAAAACTGTTCACCTGTCTCTTTTTTCCTTCAAACACATAGCAACCTCAACAGCATTCACATATAGACTCTAGAAGGGCCCGGTGCCTTGCCCTTGTCCCCAGGAGCTCACAGGCGTCAGTTACCTGTTCCACCTCCCCTCTGCCCACAGGAAGGCTTTGTCCCCCATGCTTTTGCTGCTGTTGTGGGCCTGCTGCTTGCCACTCGAAATCCCTACCACCACCACCCCAACCCTGTGGGTTTCTTCCTCCACCCTTCTTGCCCCTCGTTGTCACTTTTCCTCCTGGTGTTTTTCACTCAAACACTGACCTGTATATAGATAAAGTCAGTCAAAGGGCAAAACCCTTGTTTTTCTCAAACTAAAACAAATCATTTCTTAATTCATTAATGGAGCAACGATTTCTGTTCCTTTGGTATATCAGGTCCTATTCTAGGTGATGGAGATGCAACAGTGAGCAAGACGTGTGAGCAAAGGAGCTAGACAGTAGACAAAATTAAACAAAGACATAAAGAGTCCTAGGGTGTTTAATGCTGATATGGTTTGGCTGTGCCCATCCCCACTCCCCCGCCCCCACAAATCTCATCTTGAATTGTAGCCCCCATAATCCCCACATGTTGTGGGAGGGACCTAATGGGAGGTAACTGAATCATAGGGGCAGGTTTTTCCTGTGTTGTTGTTCTCATGATAGTGAATAAGTCTCATGAGATCTGACGGGTTCATAAAGGGCAGATCCTCTATACACACTCTCTTGCCTGTTGCCATGTAAGATGTGCCTTTGCTCCTCCTTCACCTTCCACCGTGACTGTGAGGCCTCCCCAGCCATGTGGAACTGTGAGTCCATTAAACCCCTTTTTCTTTACAAATTACCCAGGCTCGGTTATATCTTTATTGGCAGTGTGAGCTAATACAATTGCTTTGACAGAAATTAAAGGCATGGAAGAGTGGGCAGTGGGAGAGGTGGAGGGAGCTGCTATTTATACAGGATGCCTTTGAGATAGATAATGTGTGGGCAGAAACCTGATGATGGCAAAGGAGCAAGGCATGCAGATAAATGGGCAAAACATTCAGGCAGAGACAGCAGTATCGAGAGCCTGAGATGGGGATGCACCTGGAGTGTTTGGGGACAGCAAGGGGACCAGCATGACTGATGCAGAGCAAGCCAGGGCAGAGGGGTGGGAAATGAGAACAGAGAAGAAATACAGAGCTCGGTCATGTTGGTCATTCTGAGGACTTTAGCTTTTATTCTGAGTGTCATGGGGAGCCACCGGAGGATTGTGAACAGAAAAGTAACATAATTTCTCTTACATATTTTAAGGATCATTCTGAGGGCTGTGCTGAGCACAGGTGGAAAGAAGGTGAAGGTGAACACAGGAAGACGGAACAGAAGGTGACTCAATATCCAGGATAAGAGGATGGCGCCTTGGGCCACAGTGCTGGGCACAGGCAGTGAGAAGCTACTGGACCCCAGTGTATTGTACAGGTAGGTCTACTAGGATTTGCTGATAGAAGCGACGTGGGACATGAATGGAAAGAGTCAAAGATGATTACAAGGTGTTTTAGGTGATAAGAGGAGTTTATGAATCCAATCTTTCATTATCAAAATCTCCTACAGGTAGCTCTGACACTTTGTCTTGGCTCTCAGAGAGCTTTAGTTGACTTAAGTTTTTGATATAGTCCAGCTGTCTACAGAGTCTAGAAACATCATCTACAGGTGGCTGAGAATTTCTACATGTCACAATCTCTTCTCATGTACTTAATTTCTATATTTCCTTTCTAAATACCTTCGGTAATTTCCAGATTGTTTAAACAGACAATGAATTCAAAGTCCAAGTTTTGATTAGAATGAATGGAATTTTATCTAACTTTGTGATTTTATCTTTTTTCCCAGTTCCAATAATCACACTTATCTCAACAATTCCAAGCAGAACAGAAAGTAAATGAACATAACATACCACTTCCTCCAAGGTAGCAGGACCTTTTGATCTCAGGCGAAGTGTTCCCCTTCCACGACCAATTATTTCTTCTGATGACTTTTCAGCCTTTGACCTCGGCTCTATTTCTACAAATACACAATGAACAGGGAAACGTACATATACACAGAAAGAATACCAACAGATTACTGTGAAAGCTAATGCAGTTTCTATCACAAAACTAAATACAATTGTTATAGAAATTTGATAAAAGGTAGGCCTTCTTATAGAATTCACCAAAACAAAATAAATTTACTTGGCATCCATTATTCTTATAAGAGAGTATGAGAGAGTTCTAACTCCAGGAAAAGGGAATATGTGAAATGTACAGATCAGAAAGACAAAGTTACAAGGAAGAAAAAAATAAAACAGTGGGCTTTATAAAAAAGAGTAAAGAGGGGTAAGTGGTTTCATCAAGGTCACGAAAAAAAAGAAAAAAATCATGTCTTGAAAGAAGAGAGGTTGCTTCTCCTAATGGACCAATAAAAAAGAAAAAAACAAAAAAAAAATCAAAGAAAAAAAGAGAGAAGAGAGGGACAAGAGCGCTAGCCTCTGCTTGATGCTTTATGTTAAAAAATCCCATGTAGTACTCAGACCAACCTATGAGACAGGTGATTGCCTTCATTTTACCAAAAAGGGAAAGGAAGTCAATAAGAAATGGGGCTGGGATTCAAAGCCACGTCTTGCGGGTACAGACCAGATTTCAAAGTCCATATGCTTTCCTGAACAACGCTCCAGCCCACACCTCCTGGAAGCACAAGGGATAGAATCAGAGTTGACACAGAAATAGGGTGCAAAAGAAAAAGAGCCTGCGAGCGGGTTCCAAGGAAGGAATTCCCCACAGACAGCAAGGACAACAGCAGCGAGCAGGAGCCCACAGAAAGCCACTACTTTTCTTACGCTTGGTTCTTCTGTTGTGTCTTATTCTGTATTTGCAACACACTAAGAGTAATCACCAAACATGTTACCAAGCAGTAACACAAAATGAGCGAAAGGGAAGGGTGATGAAAGAGGATAATTGGAAAAAATGTGCCCTATGTAGGCCCCACTCCAATAACTTATTGTGCTGTGGGAATATAAGCCCTGCAAAGCCAGATCATCCACTTTTTTTTTTTTTTTTTTTTTTTTTTGGCAAAGAAACTGGATACTCAGGCCAGGGCAGTGGCTCATGCCTATAATCTCTTTGAGAGAACAAAACAGGCAGATTGCTTGAGCCCAGGAGTTCAAGACCAACCTGGGCAACAGGGTAAAGGTCCATCTCTACTAAAAATACAAAAACTAACCAGGCATGGTGGCACATGTTTGTAGTCCCAGCTACTCAAGAGGCTTAGGTGGAAGGACTGCTCGAGCTCAGATGGTCAAGGCTGCAGTAAGCCATGAATCTACCACTGCACTCCGGCCTGGGCAACACAATGAGACCCTGAGAAAGAAAAGAAAAAAAGAAAAGAGAGAGAAAAGAAAGGAAAGAAGGGAGGGAGGGAGGGAGGGAGGAAGGAAGGAAGGAAGGAAGGAAGGAAGGAAGGAAAGAAGGAGAGAAAGGAGGAAGGAGACAGAATAAGAGAAAGAAGAGAGAGAGAAGGAAAGAAAGAGGATACTCAAATTCACAGAAATAAAAAAAAATTAAAAATAGAAAAAATAAAAATAAAAAAAGAAAGAGAATACTCAGAGTTTTGTGTGCATCTCCTGATTTTTAAATTTTTTAAGTTTGGGCAATTAAATCAAACTTTTTAAAATAACATATTGGCAAAAACAAAAGAGATCTATGGGTCAGATTACAACCACAGGACACAAATTTATAACCTCTGTAAATATTGTGAGCTTCCTTGACTGAGGACTCCGTATGGCAGCAGTTTAGGGGAAGAGGCAGGTGGGAAGGGGATGCTGCACTAAAGCAGGGGTCTCCAAACTCCAGGGCTGCAGACGTAGCAATCATGGCCTGTTAGGAACCGGGCCACACAGCATTTCCTTACAGCCTGACCTCTGCCTCCTGCCAGATCAGCAGCGGCATTAGATTCTCACAGAAAACGAACCCTATTGTAAACTGTGCATGTGAGGGATCCAGGTTGTGCGCTACTTATGAGAATCCAGCTAATGCCTGCTGATGTGAGGTGGATAAAAACAGTTTTATCCTGAAACCATTCTCTCCTGCCTGCCCCATCTGTGGAAAAATTTCTTCAGTGCGGTGGTCCCCAATCTTTTTGGCACCATGAGACCAGTCCCTGGTGCCGAAAAGGCTGGGGACCACTGCGCTAAAAGAACCGGAGACAGCTGAGCACTCCAGTGAGGCATTACAGGACAGGCTGGTTAGCACGCGTAGGCAGTGAGGTCTGTGCAAAGCTCTCATGACACAGACATCAAGTGGCCTGCATTCTTACTTAGAACCTAGGTGATATGGTTTGGTTCTGTGTCCCCACCCAAATCTCATCTCGAACTGTAATCCCCATAATCCCCACATGTAAAGGGAGAGACCAGGTGGGAAGTGATTGGATCGGGTGGGGAGGTTTCCACCATGTTGTTCTCATGATAGTGAATCAGTTCTCATGAAATCTGATGGTTTTGTAAGGCAGTTTTCCCTGCTCTTGCATGCTCTCTTTCATCTGTTGCCATATAAGACATGTCCGCTTCCCCTTCCGCCATGATTGTAAGTTTCCTAAGGCCTCCCCAGCCATGTAGAATGTGAATCAATTCAACATTTTCTTTATAAATGATTCGGTCTCAGGTACGTCTTTATAGCAGTGTGAGAACAGACTAATAAGCCTGGATAATTACTATATTCAGTCAAGTACTGCTTTGCTATTGGGAATCTATGCCAAAGTGATTAAGGATTTTGCAAATTAATTTTGCATATTAATTTTGACCTGTATTCAGGTACAGAATCACCAAAACTTAAAACATAAGTTTTCCTCTGAGAATAAACCTATTAAAAATTATCATGTAATGAGTACACTAGCCCCGCCTAACCAAAAACCTATAAACGGTGGCTGATGAGTTGGGGAACACCCAAATGCTGATCCTGGTGATGAGACATTCACAGGAGACCAGAGCTGTATCAGCAAGCCTATAGCATTAGCCTTGGTAGTTATAATCTGTCCTGTGTAAGGGAAAAAAGAGCTCTCATGCACTCAGCACAGAGTTTCAAAATGAGTACAGAAAGAAAAAGACTAAGTTGACCTGTCCAGGACAGGATCAGCACTGTCCAGGGTTCTGTACTGCCTAGCAGTGTAAGTGTCCCCAGCCCAGAGTCATGTATATCCCTAAAGCGGTGAAGATAGCCTCGTCTTAATGGTAGTAATCTTAAGACAAGCAACCTCCTTCCCTGACGCCACTGCAATTTCACCAAGCAACCTACTTGGTACAATTTGTCTGCCCAAATAAATTTCCTAAAGGGTGAAAAATGAACTTCTCATCTAACACATGTGTTTTGGTTTACCACTGAATATATATTTCTAATTGCAAAATAATATATTGCCATTCTGATTTTTCAAAAAGTGTGTCTTGTAAGTTTGGTGAGCATGATATAGCCCTGAAAAATGGAACAACTCTAAATACATTGAAAAATAAAAGGTTTCTGGGACTTATAAAGCTAAGGACCCAGCCTCTGAAATGCGGGGCATCACAAAGGTTGTATCATCCCTGCCTAAGAAGTCAGCTCTCCTCTCTACATGATGCTTCTATCTTATCTTGCTCTTACCTGAAGCACTGGTAGCCAGAGGGGAAAATGTATGTAGCATGGAAGAGTTTTCATTAATAAATTTTACTTGATAGAGCAGTTTTAGGTTCACAGCAAAACTGAGCAGAAAGTACAGAAAGTGTCTATACGACCCCGATCCCCACCGCACAGGCACAGCCTCTCCAGCACCAGAGTAAGACTTCTGCTACAACTGATGAACCTACATTGACACAAGGCAATCACCCAATGTCCATAGTTTAGAGTTCACTCTTCGTGTTACTTATTCTATGGATTTGAATAAATGTATATTATAATATGGATCCACTATTGTAATATTATACAAAATGGTGCTTCTGCCCTAAAAATCTTCTGAGCTTCTCCTATACATACCAGATTTTTTTTTTATAATTATGTATTTGCCAAGCCATCGTCTCAAAGGTGGCATCTGAAAGCTAACCACATGGTGGCACCAAAGCAAAAGTTAAATTTTAAATTCTGGCTTAGACCAGGCTCCAGAAGGGCAGTTTTCACCTCTAAGAAAACAGAAGCCATGTTTCTCTACTAGCCTATGATTCAGGTACATAAATCAATCTGTTTTTACACAAGAACAAGCAGGATGGTCCTGTTCACCCATAGGGGGAAAAACAGGTTTCGTGTTTTTGAAATGTTTTGGAGACCACAAATGTTTATAGCCTGGCCTACTTTTGGCGTGCTGGCCTGTCTAAGCACGTCTGGCCAACCAGGTCAAGCCCTAAATCAGTCAGTTCACATGAACAGATCTGCATGAGGCTTCTCTTGGGGCTGAGTTATGAGAGGGGTGCAGTGGATACAGCAGTCACTGCTACCAGCCTGCACCTGCAGCTAGCTGATTCATTAGATGTATCAGGGCTCCCAGTTGAGGGTACTGGTCATCCGCCGGCCATACGTCACTTAGGGCACAGGAGCACACAGCTTGTGGGTGCCTAACCACTCCCACCATGGAGTTGTACGTAGCCTAAAAGCAGTCAGGTTTGTTCCCAGACCTTTTTGTGGCAATTGTATCTGCTACTCTAATTATGTGCTTTAATTTAAATATGCATGAGCTGATGAAGTGAGTGCAAAACAAGGAGTTATTAATGCTATGAAAACTAGGTTGATGGTTGACTGCCTTGGAAAGACTCCGTAAGGGTCAGTTGCAAAAAAAAAAAAAAAAATTAGTTGTGGGCAAGATGACTCTAGGAGATTAGAAAAAATATTTTTGGCTGGATGCAGTGGCTCACGCCTGTAATCTCAACACATTAGCAGGCCAAGGCAGGAGGATCACTTGAGCTCAGGAGTTCAGGACCAGCTTGGGCAATATAGCGAGATCTTGTCTCTACTATAAATTTTAGGCTGGGTGCCATGGCTCATGCCTCTAATCCCAGCATTTTGGGAGGCCAAGGTCAGCAGATCACTTGAGCCCAGGAATTCGAGACTGGCCTGGGCAACATGGTGAAACCCCACCTCTACAAAAAATACAAAAATTAGCCAGACAGGGTAGCGTGCACCTGCAGTCCTAGCTACAAGAGGCTGAAGTAAGAGGACTGCTTGAGCCCAGGACATCGAGGCTGCAGTGAGTTGTGATCACACCATTGTACTTTAGTCTGGGTGATAGAGCAAGACCTTGTCTCAAAAAAAAAAGAAAAAAATGTTTTATTAGCCCGGCATGGTGGGATGTGCCTGCAGTCCAAGCTACTCAGGAGACTAAGGTATGAAGATCATTTAAGCCTGGCAGTTTAAGACTGCAATGAACCACAATTGAAATGAAAAAAGAAAATATATTTTTAAACAGCCATCATTTTCCATATCTGGGTTTTTTTTAATACAATAGAACCCACAGGTATGCATTAAGGTTGTGATTACAGAAGGCAGACATCATAGAACTCCAATTTGTGTCCTCCACTCAAAAGGCCTTTTACATTAAGAATAATAAAAGAGGCCGGGCACGGTGGCTCAAGCCTGTAATCCCAGCACTTTGGGAGGCCAAGGTGGGTGGATCACGAGGTCAAGAAATCAAGACCATCCTGGTCAACATGGTGAAACTCCGTCTCTACCAAAAATACAAAAAATTAGCTGGGCATGGTGGTGCGTGCCTGTAATCCCAGCTACTCAGGAGGCTGAGGCAGGAGAATTGCCTGAACCCAGGAGGCGGATGTTGCGGTGAGCCGAGATCGTGCCATTGCACTCCAGCCTGGGTAACATGAGTGAAACTCCGTCTCAAAAAAAAAAAAAAGAATAATAAAAGAATGTACACTTCTATGTTTTAAAACATAGACATAGGAACTGTCTGTACTTTCTGCTCAGTTTCGCCATGAACTTAAACATTGTTTTTTAGTTTTTATGCTGGGAGTACAAGAGCAGGTTTCTTACATGCATAGGTTGCTAGTGGTGAGGTCTGGACTTTTCACGTACCCATCACCCAAATAATGAACATTGTTCATGATTCACATCTATGTTTTAAATTAAAATAAAATCTTTATATACACGTGTATCATTCTTTACAAGAGCCTATTTTAACTGACATTTTTAATAAACAGGCAAACCCCTAGTTTCTGCTATTTGGTGACGCTCAGGTAGAGAAATGGAGGAATGGAAAAGGCAGAAAGGTGTCTGTCTTACTCCCAGAAGCTTGTGACTGGGCCCTAGGAAAAGAAGCAGTGCTGGAAGAAGATGAAAGCACTGTTGTCAGGAGTAGCACATGCAACACGGCTTAGAACCTCAACTGTCGAAGAAGCAGGCAGCGAGGAGGCTGGATATTCTCCCCTCTTCCGCACAGAATGAGGCCTTGCTCTAGTTGGCCCGGAGTATGGAGCAGGGCATGGGCAGAGACCATCATTTCAATGTGAAGTGGGCACAGATGGACACTGCTGTATCCAAGTTGCTCAGTGAACAAGAAATAGCCCAACGATGCCCAGAGGGAAGAATGGGATGCTAAAGACATAGAGAAGGTCAACAAGGGTGCCTAACAGGACCACACTTCCTTGGAGCATGTGTGAAACCCTTGAGAACATCTGGAAATAGTTATAAAGGGGGAACACTGTAGTGGGCTGAGGGCCTGTGTGAAAAAGAGGTAGGAGACAAAAAATAATCAGTGGTGTTTTGGTGACAAAAAGGAAACAAACCAATCACTTTACTGTGAAATAAAAGTTGTTCTCATATTTCTGATTAGCTCTCTGCTGAAAGTGAAACCCTGTTAAAATTTTCCTGACTTCTCAAAAGCATATTATCTGGCTCTCTTTAAACATCTTGCAAGGTCTTAAGTACTGAGGTTTGATTATCACCGCCATCACTGTTTTCAAATGCGGTATCAAGATGCCTGTACGTAATGTTCTCAATTGCATTCTGATCACTGATATCTACTGGTTTACTTGTGAGAAAATTAACATTTTGATTTAATCTGTACTGTTATTCATAGCATTGTGGTTTAGAGCATGGACTTTGGAATCAGGGTACCTGAGTTAAAATTCCAGCTCCGGTCCTTGCAAGTTGTGTGACCTTGAGGAATAAGTTCTCATCTACAAAATATTTACACCTATTTACAGCATTGTTTTAACTTAAATAACTACTGTATTAAAGATGCTTTGCCCAGTGGCCTGGCTTATGTTAATAGAATGCTCCTGCTAGAGTTTACAATTTGCTTCTCCTGGTGTGTTTCAACCTGGAGAGAGAGAAATATGCTCTTCCACTCTCTCCTAAAACAACAATGTAAATAGGTTTTCTCTCTAAAAAATGAAATATGCAAACGTTCCTCTTAAAATGTTCAGAAAGCTGTCACTTGAAATATCAGGGGCAAAGTTCTCTTCTTCATTCTATTTTATTTCTTCTATAAAACAATATGATCTCTCCCTAAAATTTAGAACAGGATGGAAACAACAGATGACCCACCCATTGCTCCACTCTGAGGTCCTCCAAAGTGGATGAGTGTAAGCCCAGCCCCTCACAGGGCACTCAGTAATGGGCTCCTTCCAGTGAGGAAGGGGAATAAGGGTCCACTGAGGCGCCAGAGAAAAGAGTAAAATCCTTGGACTCTGTGGTCTCTGTCTGTCCCTCCACCCCACCCCAAAAATCCTGTTAAGAGTTTTATGACACCATGTGTACAAGTGACTCCATCTCAGAAAATTAAACATGCAGCTCCCTCCTCTAAGCACTCATGTAGGGTGAACTCAGCTATCTCGTCAAATTCAACAGTCAGTTTCTATACTTTCCATCTCTGAAGTTACAGAGCACCAAAAGAAACATCAAAGGGTGGGCTAGGTGGCAACTCAGCAGCACCCTGCAGGATGTGTGCACCAACAGTCCTCAGCATTGCAGACCCAGAAATGCTTATTTTTTTTTCAGTGTTCCCAGAGCTGATCTGAATCTTAGGGGTTGATTCACAATAACCAACTTCACAAAGAACAGATGTCACCGGGAGAGATGTTATCAAAGACCCAAGTGGGCTCCTGTGCTTCCTTCTCACACGCCTAAGACTTCCTGGAGAAAGTGACTTATAAGCAGAGAACCAACCATCACAAGTAAAGACAGCAAGGCTAGATGGGCAAAGGGGAGGAATAGAGAGGGGAAAGTGTTCTAGGCTACATAGTTCAGCAAGTTCAGAGATTCCAAAGGCAATGAATGGAGAGTTTACATTTCCAAGTCCCTCCCATTTAGGCAACTCTCAATTCATTAGTTCTCTATCCCTTCCAGAAATGATTCCCTTGAAGTTTTTTCTTCCCACTGGATACTTGAGAGGTTTAATGTGCCTGTCACCAGAGCAAAGGACTTTGGCATTAAGGACAATTCTCTCAGGACAAGACTACAAACAGGTAGTTCACATTTGCACATAGAACACAGACATATTTGTTGGAGGTGCAGTGTTTTCAGATTTTTTAATTAGTTGCAACTCTTTAAATATTGGGTGCTTTCTTACAAAAATTCAAATTTTAGGTTTCTCATGGAGAACGACACATTTCTGCAAAGCAATAATAATTAGGGTCAACAGTTCTACCTGGGCTCTGCAGCTCTCTGCCCTCATTTTCAGATATCTCTCAAGGTGTAGAGGTTCCCTCTACAGATGGATACCTATCAAGCATATATAATGTCCCTATATTCATCTAGGGACAGTCAAGGTAAATCATTTGGGGTAAGCCAAAGATAGTGTCTTTTTTTTTTTTTTTTTTTTTTTT
>NW_016107318.1:4133368-4175307 GCF_001604975.1 Cebus imitator
TTTTTTTTTAGTAGAGACAGGGTTTCACTGCGTTAGCCAGGATGGTCTTGATCTCCTGACCTCATGATCCACCCGCCTAGGGCTCCCAAAGTGCTGGGATTACAGGCGTGCACCACTGCGCCCGGCTGGTAGTGCCTTTTTTTTTCACCAAGCATTTACTATATCCCGGATAACAGTATATAAAATTATTTACATGCTTTTTAAATACTTATAAAACTATTAAGAGATAGGCATTATTATTATCCTAATTTCATGATTGAGGAAACCAAGGCCTGAAAAAGTGAAATGATTTCACCAGGGTCACAGACAACAGATAAGTTGGCAGAGCTGGAATACAAGGCCAGGCAGGTCCACCCTAGAAACACTACTTCATTTTGCATTCTATTGAAAGTTATGAGGTGCCATTGGTAAACAACATTCCTTGGTTGTTTTAGTACCCGCTGGTCATTTAAGGATCACTGTGGTTCAGGGGAAGCTGACCGCTCCTAGCTTCAGATATGGGACACAAGAATGGGCCAAGCCAAACTGATCCCCTTCATCACAGTGATTGCCTCAGAGGCACATATGTGACTAAAGGCCACAAGGTCTGAATAAATCTCAGGACTTTTGCTAGAAATTCTGAGACAAAGTCTCTGTCCTTTTCTGCTCTGCATAATAAGAAAGCAGATGGTCCCAGCAGTTGCTGACCACCATGTTGGAACACAGTGTGGAGCTAACATTAAAACGATGTCTAAATGATGAAGCAAATACATCAGACAGGATATCAGAGCAGAGAGAAAAGGCAAGAAACTGGGTCCTGGGCACATTGTATGGGCCCCACACAGAGCTTTGCTATGCCAGCATCACTCGTGGACAGCTAGTTTGTATGATTCCCATTTCTGCTTAAGCCAGTATAGTAGGGTTTACCACAGTCTCCAAATGAAAAACACCTCACAGATACAGAATTCTGTCCAAGTAGTGAGGCAACCCATCTGAAAAGAACTTCCCATGCTTAGATATACACCAACGGCATTGTCCATAAATAGCTCATGTGCTCCCTACCCCACATCCACCCCCAACCTATGTACACACTCCTCAGGATAACTGACATAAAATCTAGCTTGTGTCTCAGAATTTAAGATCTTAACTACACTCCCTTTTTCCATGTGTCCTTCCTCTCTCCAACATTTCTGAAACTTCTTTAGAATAGGCTTTTTAAAAATTACAATTATTAGGGTGCTGAGACAGATCAACAGCAAGGAAAAGGAGGCATATATTGATGCCATCTACGTGAAGGTGTCCATTGTTGTCTATTGGACCAAACAGGCTGCCCACACATGAACAAACCCCACAGCGCACAAACGTGGCTCAACCATTCCATTGGTAAGACAGAGCAGGGCATGATGCATATCAGAAGTGCAATCACTGTGCCGGAAATCTTCCTGTTCTTTAGCTAAGGTGTCATTTAAGAAAACCCCAACCCTGTTTTCATAACTCCCTAAAACTGCAGGCAAAAATTAATGTGCATCTCTGGGGAAAAGTTTCACACCTTTAATCCAGAGGAGATTATATATCTATCTCCCTGCTATCCCCTCCCCTAGTTCCCCACCACCCCCGCAACAGGCCCTGGTGTGTGATGTTTCCCTCCTGTGTCCATGTGTTCTCGTTGTTCAGCACCCACTTATGAGTGAGAACATGTGGTGTTTGGTTTTCTGTTCTTGTGTCAGTTTGCTGAGAATGATGGTTTCTAGCTTTATCCATGTCCCTGCAAAGGACATGAACCCATCCTTTTTTATGGCTGCATAATAATCCATAGTATATATGTGCCACATTTTCTTTATCCAGTCTATTCTTGATGGGTATTTGGGTTGGTTCCAAGTCTTTGCTGTTGTGAACAGTGCCACAATAAACATATATGTGCATGTGTCTTTATAATAGAATAATTTATAATCCTTTGGGTATATACCCAGTAATGGGATTGCCTGGTCAAACGGTATTTCTAGTTCTAGATCTGTTAAAGGGCACTTACAGTATTTAACTCAATATTTTTTAAATGAATAATCTTTTTCTTTTCTTTTTTTTTTTTGAGATGGAGTCTTACTCTGTGGCCCAGACTGGAGTGCAGTGGTACAATAGTGGCTCACTGCAACCCCCGCCTCCTGGGTTCAAGCAATTCTCCTGCCTCAGCCTCCTGAGTAGCTGGAATTACAGGTACCCACCACTACACCCAACTAATTTTTTGTATTTTTAGTAGAGACAAGGTTTCACCATAATGGCCAGGTTGGTCTTCAACTCCTAACCTCAGGTGATCCACCCACCTCCCAAAGTGCTGGGATTACCAATGTGAGCCACCAATCTGAGCCTCACAAACATTTTTCAACACATAAATAGAATTGCTTATCTGCCTAACTTATCTGAAAACATATTCTGACAGTAATTTTGTACATAATTCATTAGATCCATTTTTCTGTAATTAAATGACAATTCCCATTGTAAAAATACTCTCAGGTAGAATATATATTATTTACATAATTGCCATTTTTCTAATAATTAACATTATAGTCATACTATTTAGTTAGATTAGAAAAGCCACTTACATTTAAGCAGCGTTTTTTACCCCTTCACCTCACATTGCTATGTTAATTAATAAGCGTTAAAACAGTTGAAAACTATTATCTACCAACCTATTCATGGTGTTATTAATTCTAAATGCTCCTTAAAAAACATTACAATTCTAAGAAATCAATCACTGTTTAGCATAAATATCTTGAAAAATATAGCTTACAAGTTTTTAGTATTATAGATTATAATAATTTCATTTTTCTCAGATTAAAAACTGAGCATTTGATAAAACAAATTTAATGAAAGTTTACAACTAGAGTAGAAAGGACCTATACTTAGGTATCCATCTGGGTCTCTACCTTGAAAACCAATTCATCAATTACCCTCAGCATTTGTCTAACACATCTGCCACACCCCACAAAAGGGAACTTGTCTTTCTTTATTCATCTCCACCCATGGTATCTTTGTGATAAATACTAAGCCAAAGTCTAGCTAGATACGAAGAGGCCAGGACAAACTCTACTACAGAATAAGATGATTGACAGCATGCTCTGCCCTGCAAAATTTGTCATTGTGTACACTAACTTTGCCAAAAAAATACATGAAAGAGAGTACCACTGTCGGATAAAATGCAATACACATGAAACTGAACTTCTCTCCCTGACTGTCCCCCAAACCATTTCTACATCCCAACTGCCTCATTTCCAATTATAGCATCACTGTTACCACAGGCTTCTAGGATAGAAATCTTGGGAGGGACATTTGCTTCTGAACCTTCTCTCCTCTCCCCTTTAACTAAGTGTCATCAATCTACCTCCTACCCCATTTTTACCCTTACAATATTACTCATGCTTTTTTATTTCCTTTGAATTCCCACTGCTGCCCCAAATCCCAGCCCTGATCATTTCCTCCTGAACTGTTGCAACAGCCTCTGACATGGTTTCTCCTCTCGTCAAATATAGCCACATTGGTCTCCTGGGCCTAATCTCCAAGCATCTGCTTCATCATGTCATCCTTCAGTTTCGGTATCATCTAAATGATTCCCTATTACTCTCTAAAACAAGCTTGGGTTCCCTGCCTAGTTTTCAGAGCTCTTATTAATAGGGTCCTGAGCTGCTTTTGCAGCCTGATTTGCTACAGTCCCTGCAAGGCTAGGCTCCTCCCTGTCCTGAACACTTCTCACAGGAAACCTTTCTCTTATCTATATGTTTCTTCCCATTCTTCAAGGCCAAGATCGAATGCAATCTTTTCCAGAGATCTTACTCTCCTAGTCCAGCCTACTCAATATTGTTTTCCCTCTCTGAACATCCATTTAGATTTCTGCAGTGGCTTTTAAATTTTACTCCGCAATTCCGAATGTGAGAAATGCTGAACTGAATCTGACTTTGAGTACCACCACCACCACCCCACCCTACCCCCCGCATGGCACAGGTTTGGTGAGAAATTTGGCTCTAATATCCTTATACCATTCTATCAGATGTCCTGTTGCCTTTCATGAGAATAGGACATTGGTCCCTGATACTGGTGGGACCTGCCATAAACCATCTGTCCCATAGCTCTCTTTTCTGAGGAAGTTTCTTTCCAATCTTACCACTTCTCTCAATCCCTATCACTCTCTAAGCCTTAGGACCCCTCCTCATCATGGCCAAGTCAGCTCTCAGATGAATTTCACCATTTAAATCTGCGCTATAGCATGTATCATGGTCTGTATTATGCTCTGAAGAGGCAGTAACACATAATGTTCAGAGCACAAGCCTCAATAGCAAACAGGACTGGAGTGCTATGCCCACACTATGCCTGCCACTGGGCAGCTTTAATGAATTAAACTGCCCTAGCCTCAGTTTACTTAGCTGGAAAACCCTCACAGGAATGGCATAAGGATTAGTAAGTCGGGCTATAATAGCAGTAGTCCTAGTTGCAATGGCTTGCAATTACATAGCACTGTTCTAAGCACGGATATACATTAACTCATTTCATCCTCAAAATACTTTACGGGTAAGTAAACAGGCATCTAGAGGTGTTAAATAACATCCCAAATCATGCAGTTTAAAAGCAGCCAAGATAGGAATCAAACCCAAGCAACTGGGCTCACAGTCTATGCTCTTCACCGCTATACTATATTTTATTCAACAAATGGTAGCTATTATTGTTAGTAAAATTACTTGATTGTTAATGTATCTGCCTCTTTATGTAAACTGTAAGCCCCCTGAGGACAGCAAGCATGCTGACTCCTTGTAACAGCTGTTAGAGAGCTGGCTCTGGAGGCGGACCGAACGGCTTAGAAGTCTGCCTCCCTCGCACACGAACTGTAACCTTGGGCAGACTGCTTCACCTTTTAGGATGGTTGTGAGGACTAAATAATTTCCTATTTAGAAAGTACTTGGAAAAACGAATGGCAGCTACTGTTATGATGTACTGATATATTTCATGAGTTGATATGAGATGTGATATTGTCATCTGTCTCTCCAGAATCCAAACAGTGCCAGAGTTGTCAACAAATACTTGATCACCAATTCATCCACATTCCTTTTCCTGTCTCACGTGGGTTTGTCTTGTTTCTAAAATTATTCCTTAAAGAAAAGGATACGCCTTTGTAATAATAGTAATAATAATAGATGACTCTTATTGGAGACTTACTAGGCACCAGGGACTGCTCTATTTCTTTTTCCTGTGTTTAATCATTTAATCCTCACACCAGCCCAATGTGGTAGACACATCTTCACATTTTGTATGAGGAGACCAAGGCACAGAAAGGTTAAGTAACTTACCCAATGTCACATATCACAAGCCAGTCCCTGGCACAGGCTCACACTTAAGTACTGCAATTTGTTGTTTTTGTAACTTTTTTCAAAATATATTCCCAAATATATTTTATAGAATTCAGTATATATGAAAAGGTACTGAAAGTATTTACTGATTGACATTTTCCCTTGGTATAGCATGAATAATAAAAAGTAATTTTTGAACATTTGAAATGTCTATCTAAAAAGTCATATAAAACTTAAAAGCCACAGTTTATCTCTTAATATCAAATAGGCTTAGCCTTTGAAGTGAGTACATCAGTTAAGCTGAATCACAAAGATGAGGTCCGAGTTTTCCAGCTGTGAATGACTCAAAAGACTGAGACGCACTTCACATACTTAACATCCTATTCGGATGGATACACAGCACAGAAATGAACCTTCTAAAAGAAGACATAACCCAATGTTCTGTTACAAAATCTAACCCTAAAACAAAGACCATAAATGCTTTTTAAACTTGCCAGGATAAATGAAGTCAAGACTCATTTAAGTGAAACCAAATCAAAGCTTCATGGAATTAATTGTTATTTTTCGGCATTTAAAAGACCTTATAGAAAAACAAACCACTTGGACTGGTCTAGTCTTAGAGTCATTTAAATGGAAGAGGGATTTTCATGGCCTTGGGAAAATCTAGGTTTACAGGGCAAACTGCAGGGTTGAGCTCATTGTAAAGACATGTTCCTTTTCATTGGCAAAAGGAGAAAGGAAGTGAGCCATGCCCTAAAAAATACCACTACAGACATTCCAGCCGATACTTGATAAGGACTGGGAATGCCGCCATCAACTCATGGCTGGAAGAAGGAAAATTTGGATCAGTAAGCAGCTGACCAGGAGAAACCATGTTAAGTATGGGAAAGATTTCCCATTCAACTACAAAATTTCGACAAGGGAGTCATTTAAGCCAGTGGCTTTCAAATGTTTTTTTCTGTGACCCACAGTAAGAAATGCATACATTAGATCATGACCCATAAATATACACAAAGATAATGTAACTGAAACACACATATTTATTTGTAACAGAAACAATACTTACAATGTACAAAGCACGGTATTTTCAATTCTATTCTACTTAGTGTTCTAAACATGCTGGTTGAAACCTACTGGTTGAAAAACAGTCATTTAAATTCTGACCAGCACAGGAGATTCTGAGGGTACATTTTCCAGTGGCCTTTATTCCTCCCTCAGAGCCCCACAGCCAACTTGGGAAAGTGCAATGGAGCATCTGTTGTTGCGACAAGGCACTTGATCTTGAGTCCTTGGATACAGGCCACCCAGAGGGTCATCTCCTCTATGCCTGGCCGTTCCTCGGTGTCGTTTCCTCCTTCTCCTTCTGCCCCTTAAATGCTGGTGTTCCCCTGACCATTCTGTTTTTAATCTTTTTATCGCTCTGAGTGACTGAATCTACTTCCATGGCTTCTGCTACCAATCAAAGAAAATTACTCATGAATCTTATTCTCTAGGCCCCCAATTCTCAATGCTCATCTACCNTTTTTTTTGACAGTCTCACTCTGTCGCCCAGGCTGGAGCACACTGGCATGATCTCGGCTCACTGCAACCTCCACCTCCCAGATTCAGGTGATTCGCCTGCCTCAGCTGCCCGAGTAACTGGGACTACAGGTGCGCGACCACCATTTCTGGCTAATTTTTGTATTTTTAGTAGAGATGGGCTTTCACTATGTTGGCCAAGCTGGTCTCGAACTCCTGACCTCAAGTGATCCAGCCTCCTCAGCCTCCCAAAGTGCTGGGACTACAGGCGTGAACCACTGCACCCAGCCCTCTTGTACATGTCTAACTGAATTGTCCCACAGATTTCAAACTCATTTAGTCCAAAATTGTATTTATAATTTCTTTCCTATCTCCTCACCCAAATCTGTTTCTTTGCCAGCTTTCCTCATATCAAATAATGGCACCACTTGATATGAGGTGCCCAAAGCCACAAATCTGAGGTCATCATTTGCAATCTCTCTTTCCTTTACTCCTACATCCAACGGGTTACCAATTCAATCTTATTATTCAGTGGTATGCAGGTAAACGTTTAACAATCAGCTCTCCACACTAAAAAAATTAAAATAAAAAGCCCTGACTTGCAGTACTAACCTATTTCTCTTTTATAAATATCCCATTATAGCCAATTTAAAACAATTAACTTGATATCAATGAAGGAGGAGTTGGGAAGAGATGTGTACAAACGGCTTCAGCAGAGCATCATCTATCCCCTGAACCATTTCTTCTCTTCATGCCTACAAGGCACTGCCTTAATTCATCTCTTTCACACTGAACAAATGATAGCTATTATTGTTAACAGAATCTTTATGATCTTCTGAACTCTATCTCACATCCCTTTATCTGACAGTCTCCAAAATATCTTCGTAAAATTAAAGACACACCACATTACCCCTCTGCCCCTCCATTGGTTCTCCATTGCCCGGTCTTTATCTTCACATATAAAGCACTTGATATATTTGTTCCTACTGACTCCTGAGCTTCATTTCCTGTGACACCACCACCTATAGCCTCTAACCAGCAACACTGGCAAACATGGTATTCCAAAATATATGACGCTATTCTGTACTTCTGTAACTTTGCTTTTTCTGTTCCCATTTCCCCAACTCATCTACTGAGTAAGCACTATTCATCCTTTCAGACTCAACTCAAATTCCTGTCCTTAGAAAGCTTTTCCTGAACTTCTTAAGCAGACTTGATGTCTCCCACCTTTATATAACCAGTATATTTTAGCACCTCTAATAGCCTTTATTGAATTTATTAATTTTTTCATATCCATCTCTTCTCACTAGACATGAATTCCTAGATCTGGATCTTATTCATGCATGTACCAAGCAGGCAGTGTGGTGATGGTATACAGCAGACTTTCAATAAATGGTGACTATTATTGTCTATGGCAACTAATGCCCTAAGACAAGCATATACTAATTGCTCAACAAATGTCTGAATGGAAACATGTAAATGTGTTCTTGCTATCTTCCCAAGACCAGAGTAATGCTAAAATACTTGTACCTTCTAGATTATTAGGAAGCCCAAGATCTACTTCCATAGTCAAAGAACTGGTACCATAATTTTTTTCCTATTATCCTCTATAATTTCCTAATGCTACCATAACAAAGTAGCATAGACTAGGTGGCTTAAACAAGATAAATTTATTTTCTCAGAGTTCAGGAGGCTAGAAGTTCAGGATCAAGGTTTCTCTAGGGTTGGTTTCTTCTGAGGCCTCTCTCCTTGACTTACAGATAGATAGTTATCTTCATGTTCAAATGGCATCCTCCCTGTGTCTGTGTCTAAATGTCCTCTTCTAATAAGTACAGCAGTCATATTGGTGTACCACCCTACTGACCTCATTTTAACCTAGTTACCCAAAGGCCCTATCTACAAATCTAGTTGGATTCTAAGGTACTGAAGATTAGGACTTCAACATGTGAATTTTGAAGGACACAATTCAGCCCATAACAGCCTCCTGCTAGACTATAAGCTCCTCAAAAGGCAGGAACCATAGCTTAGTCTTCCTCTTTAGTATTTTCTATGCCACACAGAGTACCTGAAACACAGAAGAATCTCCATAATTTCTTAGATACATAATTAAAGATCTTCCTAAAAGTATAGTCAAAATTGGTAGATTATGGGCCCCTCCAAACCTGGTGGCCAACACCAAGAAAAATGTGGCTTTACTCTTTCTCTGAAAAAAAAGTTGGATGCTGTCATCATCTCTAGATAGTCCACTGCCAAACAGCTATGTATGTGGCACCCAACTCAGAGCAGAAAAATAAAATCATTAAGGCCAAACACCCACAACCATTGATAATACGCTTCTCCCTCCAAATCCATTCCAATGCTGCCAGACTGACAGATATCATACATGGCTATAGTCAGATTCAAAATCATGAGAAAATCAACACTGCTATGCCTGCAGAACAAGATACAACAGCTCAGGAGGAATAGCAAAATGGGCAACTGCTACTTTTTTTTCCAACATATAAGGAAACTTCTCCCTTCCTGTTATGTATGATTTTGGTAGGTCTATCATATAGCCAGCCTTCCCCATTATCAAGATGGGTACAAGCCCTACTTAGTTCTTCCACCTCTCCCAGGAATTTGAATCCTGAGTGAAATGATATGAAAATAGAAAACAATTGCCGAGAGTCAATTCAGCCAGTGCCATGAAGGGTTCCTCATAGACGTATCCCTGAAACAGCCTTGGTTCCTGACCTTGTCAAGGCTTGATTGTCTATTTCTGGGATCTACATGGTAGTCTCCAATAAATGCCTTTTCCTTAAATTAGATAGTATTATGTAGCTCTCCATCAAAGAATCTTGACATATACAATGGCCCCTGGAAGTGGAGTGTAGCTAGTGGTGGACCTAAAATATTGAAATGAGGGCAGGCAGTAAGGATTTCCCTACCCACTACAAAGAGGCAGTGCTTGCAGTCTGTGTTACGCCATTGCAAACTACACAACTTCCACTTGTGTTTTGGGATATAGTTCACATGCCTCTCCAGGCTAAGTCTTCAGGGAAGTTGGCAGGAAAATGTCAAAATACTGGTACATGTAGCCATTTCTGACAGCTTTTGTTACAATCCTAGAAGTGACTTAGCTATAGCCAAGGTGGTCTGTCTGAATGCAGAGGAAACTCTCCCTCACTAAAACTGGCCCTCCTCCTGGTAGAAATCCAAGAGGACAGAGAGTTAGATAATCATGAAGGACTATGCAATTTGTATTATTGGCCCTGAGTCAATAATAATGTTAGAAAATACAGGAAAAATAAAAAAGGAAGGAAACATAGCAAAAGATAAGATTAGGACCAAGAGAATTGGGGGAAGCCTGATTCCCCAAATACCCGCTAATATATACTCCCTCTCTGGCAAAGAGCTAAGCGCTGGGATGAGCCAGAGGATGAGGAACAAACTAGCTTTGTCTTTATCCCAGAGGCAAAACAATAAGCAGAAAAATTAAGGGCTGGAGATAGGCAGAGCAGCCAGGCTTACTTTTAAGAAAGAAACCCCCAAGCTAGGGCCCAGAGTCAAGAATCAATCCACAGCACAGAAAATGCATATAAAGACCAGCAGCTTGAGTTAAACTTCCATAGAAACCTTGGAAAATAAAACCTTATTCCTCCAAAGTCAATCTCTGGGTGTCCTAACCAACAGCACTACCAGAATTTAGGACAGTCAAATAATATATCTCTATTAGGAAAATCCTACCCAGGGTGCTTCGCAAATGTGTCCATTGATTTCATGAGGCAACAGAAAGCCAGTTCAATAGTAGTTAGGTACATAAGGCAGTGATGTATGCTGAATCTACATGTGTCTATGACATTGAAGGGAAAATCTAATCATGGAACAATAATAGCTAAATACAATGATCTTTGTAACATTTAAGACTATCACCAACCTAGCATCCAAGTTAAGGTATATCAACAACTTTCTACAAAGACACAGGGACCAAAAGAATTAGATGCAGACAATGGGGAAAAAAATAGAGAAAAATTAACTGGAAACAGATTATGTTGTGGAAATACAGAAAAAAAAAATAGATTTCTTGAGTTGTGCTAATAGAATGGCTTTGATTTACAAAGAGTCTAAATCAAAGAATACTTATTTATTTTTTAGACAGAGTTTGGCTCTTGTTGCCCAGTCTGGAGTGCAATGGCGCGATCTCAGCTCACCGCAACCTCCGCCTCCTGGGTTCAAGCAATTCTCCTGCCTCAGCCTCCCAAGTAGCTGGGATTACAATCATGTGCCACCATGCCTAACTAATTTGGTATTTTTAGTACTGATGAGGTTTCTCCATATTGGTCTCGAACTCCTGACCTCAGGTGATCTGCCCACCTGGGAGGCTATTTATCTTAAACCATCTACACCCTGTCAATTTATTTCACCATGCTATCTGGGTAGTTAGGTTGCCAAATGAAGCCATCTTGAAAGGAGCTACTGGATAGAAACCTGAGTGCTGCTTTCCTTCCTCTGTGAAAAGTGAGCTCGGATGCTGCAATGCACCAGGCAGAATCAGAGTATCTACAGAGGTAGTTCCTAGAGTACTCCCTCTGGGAGGTACTGGTACAAGGTGTCTTTTTCTTACTCCTTCTGGAGAAGTGTCTCCCACAGGTAATAAAACCTATACTATATTTCCGTTAAATGGCACAGAATCACGTAGAAGCAGAGAAAAAGAATTCTAATTCCATATGTGTAGGACCTGTCACTTACTTGCTAAGAGAAAGAAAACCTAATTCCCCAGATCCACTGCATTCTTCCATTATTTCCAGTAACTGCCCTGAGAAAATAGCATTAGAGACAAACTAGAAGGAATATTTATGTTCTGTGAACAAAGGAAAGAACACAGGGTACGTGGGGTCACGATGAGTAACAGCAAGCCTGAGATGATTCTGCTAAAGATACTTTAACGCTCATGAATGCTAGGCCTTGGTTTGGCTTATTAAAATAGTGCTGGGTGGTAAGAGAGAAGCTGGCACATTTTTCTGTAGATGAGATAGCCCTGGGGAATTGAACGACAGTTGGGATACAGCTGCCATGGCTAAAACCAAGCACGTACAGATGTCACCCCCAAAGTGGAAATAATTTCATACCATCCCACGCTGCCAAATTCAAAATGCCAATGGAGGAAAGGTATTGGGGAAGGGAGTCATTAACACAGACTAGATAACTATTTTAAATACCGTTCTGTGTATAACTAAAATTTCTGCTGCTGAGATCCGTGAGCAACAGTTATTATGGTTTAAAGAGCTCAATCAAAAATCTTACTGCTCAGCAAAATGAAAACAATACAATGTGCTATTCTCAGAGATTGGAACCGCCACATCAAATTCAGTCACTAGACATTAGACTTTGTAATGCCAAATGTTTGGAAAATGTCCTTTTAGGAGGCAATAATTTTCTCTTTTTTCTTCCTTCAATAGTTGTTTTCCTTGTAAGTAGTGCTACCATTTTCCATGTTCTTAACTGATATGTTAGGTAAGAAGACACTAAAAGCACGCAGCACCATATCACAGTACTCATTTCCCTTAGAGAGATAACCCAGGAAAAGGGAACATTTCACACACACACACCCACCGACCCTTGACTTACCAAATGCCTTCTTAGGTTCTATTAACGTCATGGTAAAGAGTTCTTCTTTTTTTAATTCCTTTAACTTCTTAGCAACATCATAGTGACGCCACCCAACAATATTTTCTCCATTTATGGATTCAATATGATCCCCAACACAGATTGTTTTAACTGAGTCAATAATACCACCATCTTTAATTCCCTGAAAGAAAATTAATAGCATAATATAAAACAGAACTGTGTAATGAACACACCAATCTCATATGATCTTGGAAGCTAAGCAGGGTTGGGCCTGGTTAGTACTTGGATGGGAGACTACCTGGGAATACCAGGTGCTGTAGGTTTAAAAAAAAAAAAGTGTGTGTAACAATACTTTTTATGCTTTTGAGACATTATATACAATGTATTGACAAAACAATGCAGTCTGAGGCTCAGTTAGAGACAGAAGACTGAGCAACCAAGAGCAACCATCTTACCTCCAACCATTCTTCATCTTCCTTATCATTCAGAATTCAGCTTACTCATAGTCACCACCTCCTCTGCAAAGCTTTCCTGACGTTCCCCAACCCACTCTCTAAAGAACGGGTAAGGTGCCACTCTCATGCTTCTACAGTACTTTTTGCTGTGTATGCTGAACTCTAAAGTAAGCACTGTACATTCATTATTTCATTTAATTCTAACAACCTTTATGAGATTCTCATGTCACAGGTCAGGAAGAGTAAAGCTTCAGAAGATCAAGTAACTTGCCAGATTCAACATACCACAGTGCGATTGTTCATTTACTTCTCACTCTCCATTACTAAACTAATATCCTTGAGGACAGAGATGGTCTTATTCACTACCACGTGACTGTGCCTAGTACAATATCTGCAAAGAAAAGTCCCTTCATAAATGATTACTGAATTGTTTCAGTTGTGGCCCATCACACGAGAATAGAGCTTGAGCTTTTTCAATTGGCTGCATTTAGTTACAAATGCGAAGACACAAAGAATAATACCATCTTAGCTAAGATGGCTGATACCCAATAAAAGACAAGTATGGTTATTTTGGGAGCCAGTAAGGGTGATTTTATGCTATTGCTTTTCATTTTTGTATTTTAGTTGAAGAGAATGTAGGATCCCAAGGAGAAACTTCAGGTTGGTCCTTCTTAAATCTATCTTATTTCTCTACAATACAGTTATAGGATAGTCTCAAAATGAATTCTAAGATTCCCAAGATGGCATCAAAAATTTCTGAAAGGATTTTAGGAGCAGGAGCTCCAGAAAACTCTTCCAGAATTGAAGAAAACAACCCTGAAGACGATGTACAAGTTCTTCTACAGTGATGAGGAATGGGGTAAAACAAAGCCATAATCTGTCTCAAAAGTCCCAAATCCTTCATAAGAATGAAAGCAATATTAGAAGTCGCTGCTATTGTGTAATAAAGGCTGGGTATTCTCCACGCTTGCTAGGTGGAAGTATAACATCTTCCGAATCAGCTGGGTGATTGATCATTGTGTCCAAGAGCTAAGAGAAAACTGATCTCCTCTATCTCCAGCACCTCCATCATATTGTCATCAGGAACAAGAATAACTTAGGAAGGTTAAGCATTTTTAATGTTTAAGTTGCATTATTAGAAACCAAAACTCATAATACATTTCTTTTTTATCCCAAATTTTAAGAATACTGCTATGTTCATTCATTCTAATAGTGACTGTTAACATGCTATATGCAAATGTCACAATAATGCCAATTGAAACAGAGCTCACTGTCATTGCAAATAAACTATAAAGCAAAGAAACCAGAAATTTCATAATCTACCTGACATTGTTTTATTAGAAACCCGTATTAACCTTATATCGCTAATGGAAACAATGGGAACCACTCAGTAACTAGTTTCTAAGCTGTCATAGAAAAATAAAGAAGATTAAAGACGAGAGTCTAAAAAAGAAAATAACTATTAAATATTGGTATACAGCCATTCTTAAGTCATCAAAGAATTCCAACAATCTATATTTAATTTTTTTTCTTAGTTTTTATTCTAAGTTATCTCTTGATACATCGTAATTTTTTTTCCTTTGGTCAACTACGCAATACAAATTTCAGAGTCTCGCCCCACAGTATTTTTAGTTTCAGATTTAGAGTTGCCATTTTATTTAAAATAAGCATTATGTAAAAATTAAAGACTTTGAAGACCCATCTGAATCTCACCAGTGAATTAAAGGTCAGAGAAACAGAAATCCAGGGTTGCCGAGGCCCATGAGTAGCCTCAGCCATCCTAGAGTCGCCTCAGCAACCAGAAAAGTGCCCAGACAGAGGGAGGAAAGCCAGTTACCGGAAGTCAGAGCAGGTAGCATGTGAGAATCCAGGTAGCAAGAGAAAAGTCACAGCACATGTCACTATCAGAGGCAGCAGATAAGAATCTGGAATGAAGACACAGGAAAATCAATATAGGAAACTCGAAGATGAGCCAGATATAGAAGCAAAGTAGGAAACAAGGATTATATATTTTATGGGTTACCTGAGTCTTAGCCTCCAAAGTGGGCAGGATAAAGAATACAGGAGCAATGAAGACAAGTTTCTGAACGTTAATGTGCTTTGATAATCATACAATAACTTGATAGAGATTAATAATATTGTTAAATGTGCTACTCAGATGCAAAGGAGTAAGAGAGGAAAAAAGAAAGGCATGAATGCTATACTTATGTTTACTCAATTACTTATACTATTCTCTATTACACTTAGAAACTTTCACCTGCCTTTGGAGCTTGATGCTGCAAAAGACAGAGATTTATTTATTTTTTGGAAGATAAGATTTACATTATTAAACACAGAGGTTTTCAACCATTTCAGATCATCATTATAATATTTCCGACTATGTTCATCCCATATATTTAGAGAATTCTGTCTTCCCATCACAGATGTCAGCAGAAGTCTAGGGCAGCATACACTCTCCCTAAAATCGTAAGCACCATACTCTGAGCTGCATGTCCAGTTGCCAATGATCAGCAACTTTGAGATCTGTGTTGCTGATCCTTCCGACACTGTCCTCAAACCTCTCTCATGATAATAAACTAACAGTCATATAGTTGTAAATACTTATCTCATTTGGTCCTCACAATAAGCCTAGGAAAAGCATATTTATCATTCCATTTAATGAATGAGGAAATTAAGGCACAATCATTATGAATAATGAAGAATGAATGAATGAGGATATTAAGGTTTGCCCAAGATAACGCAGCTAATAAACAATAGAATTAGATCTCAAACAGAGGTGATATAATTTTAAAAATTAAAAATGTTTTTTTAAAAAAAAGGTATAGAGCCCAAGGTCTTCTGACCTAAAGAACAAAGTTTTAGGTTATAAATGTCCAAAGTGATCTATCACCTTTGAACTCTGAATTTTTTTTTTTTTGACAACCTTATTTTTCCATTTTCCATATCCTTATTTCTACTAAAGTTGTTTCTCATCAATACCTCATCATGGTCTCCAGATCTCAGACATTACGTGTTTTCACAAATCATCGTGTCTATTCTGGCTTTACAGACCTCTGCTCAGATCCTAGCTTCCATCCTATAATCCTCTGCCCCCTTGATTTCCTACATTTCCAGTCTTGCTGATTCTTAGTTTGGGCAAATGGACAAGTAAAATGTTAGAAATATGTAAGTATCATATTTCTCAGAGTGATCACTCTAAAATGAGGTTCTACTAAAGCAAAAGTATGGCAAATCATAAAGATTTATAAGAGATATTCTGACAATGACAATTTTGTGGTTAAACTATTACAACTCAAAACAAAGGTGGGTTTTTAAAAATCAATTTAGCCTCATTTCGTAATTGTATGTTTTAAATCCTTATTTTTATTTTAAATTTAAAAGTACGAGTCTCAATTGGGCACAGTGGCTCATGTCTATAATCTTAGCACTTTGGGAGGCTGAGACAAGCAGATCACCTGAAGTCAGGAGTTCAAGACCAGCCTGGCCAACAGGGTGAAACCCCACCTCTACTAAAAACACAAAAATTAGCAGGGCGTGGTGGCACATGCCTGTAACCCCAGCTACTCAGGAGGTTGAGGCAGGAGAGTTGCTTGCACCCAGGAGGCAGTGGTTGCAGTGAGCCAAGATCATGCCACTGCACTCCAGCCTGGATGACAGAGTGAGACTCTGTCTCAATAAATAAATAAGTTAATTAATTAATTAATTAATTAAAGTACAGGTCTCTTCTCTTAAACGAGGTGTCAGCAAACTATGGCTAACAGCAGAACTCCAGGGTGGTGTGTACCCTCCACCACAGCCCACCACCTGTTTTTATAGGGCCCATGAGTTATGAATGGTTCTTACCTTTTTGAATGGTTGGGGACAAAAAATCAAAAGAAGATATTTGTGATGTGAAAATTATATGAAATTCAAATTAGTGTCTATTAATAAGGTCTTACTGGGAAATATGCATGCTCATTCATCTAAGTATTATCTGTACCTGTTTTCATGCTACAGGGGCTTAGTTGAGTAGCTGCAACAAAGACCATATGACCCACAAAGTGCAAAATATTTACCATCTGCCTTTTACAGAAAACATTTGCCAACTGCTGTCTTAACTATACACAGGTTTTATTATAATAAGTATGCGCTTAACTTTCTTAAGTTATTTACATACTTTTTGTCCTTGGAAATGTTGAGACTTAGACACTAAAATCATGAACATTCACATATATAGTTTTTTCACCTAAAAAGTTTCATCTGGGCCATGTAGGGTGGCTCATCCCTGTAATCCCAGCATTTGGGGAGGCCTAGAAAGAGGGATCACTTGAGCCCAGGAGTTCAAATGAGCAAAATGGCAAGAACTTGTCTCTACAAAAAAAAAAAAAAACATTTCATCTGTGAGCACCATACAAAACAATAAAAAGCATTTCTCTGCCATTGATCTTTCCTAATTATGAAATGGCTTATTGTTAGAATTATTAAAATATTAGCTGTTAATTGTGAGTACCGCAGACATTTTAAGCGTGTCATTATATTTATATCTCAACTAATACTATAACATAAGTGCTAATATTCCCATTTGAGAGAGAAGGCTCAGAAAGGTTTAATGCCTTGGCCAATGTCACACAGCTGGTAAATAAGTGATCTGGCTAAAACTGAAAGCAGGCCTGTCTGATTCTAAAGTCCATGCCCCCGTGCATGGCACTGTAATGCCTCTCTCACCATGGAATGAATGCCCACCCTCGTTTGAATCCCTACCACACTGTCCTACTCTGACTTTAACCCACTCTTAGTTCCAGCCAAGTTAAAAATGTATCAAGTGCTCACTTCAGCAGCACATACATTAAAATTATAATCACACAGCATGGTCTCTACACATGGTGATATGCAAACTCATGAAACATTCCATTTTGGTTATCTTGGCAAAAAGAAACACAGGAAGGATAACTCAGAAATTAATAAAATTGGTTACCTCTAAAGAGTGTGGGAAAGTAATGGGATAGAAGGGTTAGGAAAAGGAATGGCACATCTCTGAATATATTTTTTAATACAGCTTCACTTTTTTTTTTAAGAGACAATGTCTTGCTCTGTTTCACTCAGTTTGGAGAGTGCTGGCATGATCAGGGCTCATCGCAGCCTTGACTTCCCAGGCCCAAGCAATTCTCCCACTTCAGCCTCATAAGTAGCTGGACTATAGGTGCATGCCACTATACCCAGCTAATTTTTTCTATTTGCTGTAAAGACAGAGTCTCACTATGTTGGGGTCAAGGGACTTTCTATCTGTTGTAGAGACAGGATCTCGCTATGACTGGAGTCAAACAGACCCCAGTGTCTGTTGTTTCCTCCTTCGTGTTCATAAGTTCTCATCATTTATAAGTTTTTATTTCTTTATAAGTTCCCACTTATAAGCGAGAACATGCAGTATTTGGTTTTCTCTTCCCTCCTGCATTAGTTTGCTGAGGATAATAGTCTCCAGCTCCATCCACGTTCCCACAAAAGACATAATCTCATTCTTTCTAATGCTGCATAGTATTCCATGGTGTATATGTACCACATTTTCTTTATCCAATCTGCTGTTGATTAGCATTTAGGTTGATTCCATGTCATTGCTATTGTGATTAGGGCTACAATAAATATACCCATGCCTGTGTCTTTATGGTAGAATGCTTTCTAATCCTCTGGGTATATACCCAGTAATGGGATTGCTGAGTCAAATGGTAGTTCTGCTTTTAGCTCTCTGAGGGATTGCCATACAGTTTTCCACATTGGCTGAACTAATTTACACTCACACCAACAGTGTTTAAGTATTCCCTGTTCTCTGCAACATCACAAGCATGTTATTTTTTGACTTTTTAATAACAGTCATTCTGACTGGTGAGAGGTGGTATCTCATTGTGGTTTTGATTTGCATTTCTCTAATGATCAGTGAGGTTGAGCTTTTTTTAATATAATTGTTGGCCACATATGCGTCTGCTTTTGAAAAGTATCTGTTTATGTCCTTTGTCCACTTTTTAATGGAGTTGTCTTTTTTTTTTTCTTATAACTTTCCTTATAGATGCTGGGTATTAGACCTTTACTGGATGCCTAGTTTGCAGATATTTTCTCCTATTCTATAGGAGAATGTCTGTTTACACTGTTGATAGTTTCTCTTACTGTGCAGAAGCTCCTGAGTTTAATTAGATCCCATGTGCTAATATTTGCTTCTATTCTGATCGATTTGGTGTCTTTGTCATGAAATCTTTGCCCATTCCTATATTCAGAATGATATTGCCTATGTTGTCCTCCAGAGTGTTTATAGTTATGAGTTTTACATTTAAATCTTTAACTCATCTAGATTTAATTCTTGCATAGTATAAGGAGGGGTCCAGCTTCAATCTTCTGCATATGGCTAGCTAGTTATCCCAGCATCATTTATTGAATAGGGACTCTTCCCCATTCCTTGTTTTTGTCAGCTTGTTAAAGATCAGGTGGTTGTAGCTGTACAGCCTTATTTCTAGGCTCTCTAGTCTGTTCCATTGGTCTATGTGCCTGTTTTTGTACCAGTGCTATGCTGTTTGGTTACTATAGCCCTGTAGTGTAGTTTGAAATAGGGTAATATGATGCTTCCAGCTTTGTTCTTCTTGCTTAGGATTCTCTTGACTATTCAGGCTTATTTATTTATTTATTTATTTGAGACAGTGTTTCACTCAGTCACCCAGGCTGGAGTGTAATGGCACAATCTCAGCTTACTGCAACCTCTGCCTCCCAGGTTCAAGTGATTCTCCCGCCTCAGCCTCCCAAGTAGCTGGGATTACAGGCACTCACCATTATGCCTGGATAATTTTTGTATTTTTAGTAGAGATGGGGTTTCACCATGTTGGTCAGGCTAGTCTTTAGCTCCTGACCTCAGGTGATCCACCCGCCTCAGCCTCCCAAAGTGCTGGGATTACAGGCATGAGCCACCACACCCAGCCTCCATATGGATTTTAAAATAATTTTTTCTAGTTCTGCAAAGACTGTCATTGGTAGTTTGATAGGAATAGCACTGAATCTGTAAATTGATTTGCATAGTATGGCCATTTTAATGATATTGACTCTTCCTATCCACAAGCATGAGATATTTTTCCATGTGTTTGTCTCTTCTCTGATTTATCTGAGCATTGTACCAGCTAATACAAAACACACTTAAGCACACAGACCAGTGTTACTATAAAGCAACCACACAAAAAAACCAACATAATAACCAGCTAATAACACAAAGATAAAATCAAATCCACACATATCAATACTAACTTTGAATGTAAACAGGCTAAATGCCCCACTTAAAAAGTACAGTGTGGCAAGCTAGATGAAGAACCAAGACCCAATGGTATGCTGTCTTCAAGAGACCCATCTCACACAAAATAACACCCATAGATTCAAAATAAAGGGATGGAGAAAAAATCTACCAAGCAAATGGAAAACAGAAAAAAAGAAAAGCAGGGGTTGTAGTCCTAATCCTGTTTTGTTTTGTACAAAAAAGACTTCAAACCAACAAAGATCAAAAAAAGACAGAGAAGGCCATTATATAATAGTAAAAGGGTTCGATTTGACAACACAACCTAACTATTCTAAATATGTATGCACCCAACACAGGAGCACCTAGATTCATAAACCAAGTTCTTAAAGATCTATAAAGAGGCATAGACTCCCACAGAACAATAATGAGAGACTTCAACACTCCATTGACAGTAGTAGGCAGATCATTGAGGCAGAACATTAACAAAGATATTCAGGACCTAAACTCAACATTGGACCAAATGGATTGACAGACCTCTACAAAATTCTCCACCCAAAAACAGCAGAATATACATCCTTCTCATCACCACAAGGCACATACTCTAAAATTGATCACATATTATAATTGGACATAAAACACTCCTCAGAAAATGCAAAAAGAACTGAAATCATACCAAACATACTCTTGGACCACAGCACAATAAAAATAGAAGTCAAGACTAAGGAAATTGCTAAAAACCATGCAATTACATAGAAATTAAACAATAGGCTCCTGAATGACTTGGGTAAATAGTGAAATTAAGGCAGAAATCAAGAAGTTCTTTGAAACTAACAAGAACAAAGATACAACATACTAGAATCTCTGAGACACTGATAAGGCAGTTTTAAGAGGGAAATTTATAGCACTATAATGCCCACATAAAAAAAAGTTAGAGCCGGGCGCGGTGGCTCACGCCTGTAATCCCAGCACTTTGGGAGGCCGAGGCGGGTGGATCACGAGGTCAAGAGATTGAGACCATCCTGGTCAACACAGTGAAACCCCGTCTCTACTAAAAATACAAAAAATCAGCTGGGCATGGTGGCGCATGCCTGTAATCCCAGCTACTCAGGAGGTTGAGGCAGGGAATTGCCTGAACCCAGGAGGCGGAGGTTGCAGTGAGCCGAGATCGCGCCATTGCACTCCAGCCTGGGCAACAAGAGCGAAACTCTGTCTCAAAAAAAAAAAAAAGTTAGAAAGATCTCAAATTAACTACCTAACATCACAACAAAGAGGACTAGAAAACAAAAGCAAATCAACCCCAAAGTTAGCAGAAGAAAAAAATAACCAAAATCAGAGCTGAACTCAAAACACAAAAAAAAAATCAAAAGATCAATGCATCCAGGAGTTGGTTTTTTGAAAAAATTAGATAGATAGGCCACTAGCTAAACTTTAGAAGAAAAGAGGAAGATCTAAATAAACACAATTAGAAATGATGAAGAAAATGTAACCACTGACCCCACAGAAATAAAAATAACCATCAGAAACTACTATAAATACCTATATGGACACAAATTAGAAAATCTAGAAGAGATGAATAAATTGCTGGACACGTACACTCTCCCAAGACTGAACCAGGAAGAAATTGATTTCCTGAACAGACTAATAATGAAACTGAATCAGTAATAAATAGGCTACCAAACAAACAAACAAAAAAAAAACAGCCTAGAACCTGACAGATTCACAGCTAAACTCTACCAAATATATGAAGAAGAGCTGGTACCATTCCTATTTAAACTATTGAGCAGGAGGGACTCCTCCCTAGCATCATCCTAATACCAAAACCTAGCAGAAACACAACCAATAAAGAAAACTTCCGGCCAATATCCTTGCTGAGCATCAGTGCAAAAATCCTCAACAAAATACTTGCAAACCAAATCCAGCAGCACATCAAAAAGCTAATCCAGTGCAATCAAGTAGGCTTCATCCCCAGGCTGCAAGATTGGTTCAACATAAGCAAATCAATAAATGTGCTTAATCACATAAACAGAGCTAAAGACAAAAATTACATGATTATCTTAACAGATGCAGAAAAGGCTTTTGATAAAATTCAATACCCCTTCGTGTTAAAAACTTTCAACAAACTAGGTATCAAAGTAACAAACATCAAAATAATAAGAGCAGGCTGGACGTGGTGGCTCATGCCTGTAATCCCAGCACTTTGGGAGGCCCAGGCAGGCGGATCATGAGGCCAGGAGATCAAGACCAGTCTGGCCAACATGGCAAAACTCTATCTCTACTAAAAATACAGAAAATTATCTGGGTGTGGTGGCAGACACCTGTAATCCTAGCTACTCCAGATGCTGAGGTAGAAAAATCACTTGAACCCGGGAAGTAGAGGTTGCAGTGAGCTGAGATCACGCCACTGCACTCCAGCCCAGGGACTCTGTCTCAATTAAAAATAATAATAACAGCAATCTATGACAAACCCACAGCCAACATTATACTGAATGGGCAAAAGCCAAAGCATTCCCCTTGAAAACCAGCACAAAACAAAGATGTCCTCTCTCACCACTCCTATTTAACATAGTATTAGAAGTCCTAGCCAGAGCAATCAGGCAAAAGAAGGCATTAAGGGCCTCCAAATAGGGAAAAAGGAAGTCAAACTATCTCTGTGTGCAGGTGATATGTTTCTATATCTGGAAAACCCCATATTCTTGCCCCAAAAGCTCCTTCAGCTGATAAACAACTTCAGCAAAGTTTTAGGATACAAAATCAATGTACAAAATTCCCTACTAGCATTTTTATACACTAACAGCCAAGCCAAACACCAAATCGGAAAGACAATTTCATTCGCAATTGTCACAAAAAGAATAAAATATCTGGGAATACACCTAACCAGGAAGGTGAAAGATCTCTACAATGAGTAAATATTTTAATGACTTTGAAAGTAAAAATTTTGATGGGGAAGCCAAGAAAGAACCCTGTGGGGCAAGATGACAATTAGAGGTATAGTTATGAGTTCATAATTTTTTTTTTTTTTTGAGACAGAGTCTCCTTCTGTTCCCCAGGCTGGAGGGCAGTGGCGTGATCTTGGCTCACTGTAACCTCCTCTTCTGAGGTTCAAGTGATTCTCCTGTCTCAGCCTCCCAAGTAGCTGGAATTACAGGTGTGCACCAGACCCGGCTATTTTTTGCATTTACAGTAGAGGTACAGTTTTATCATATTGGCCAGGTTGGTCTCAAATTCCTGGCCTCAAGTTATCCACCTACCTCAGCCTCCCAAAGTTCTGGGATTACAGGCTTGAGCCACCATGCCTAGCCCAATTCATAATTTCTAATAAACATGTTCTCTAATTCTACCATTGAAAGGATCTAGAAATAATGCATTCCAGTAGCAATGTATGAGCAGGGCTAATACCAGAACTTCACTTTCAAATATCAATCTCTAGTAAAAATACGAGCTCCTTAGAGAAATAGTTGATGCTAAGCCTCAGGAAAAGGAGACACAAGATAGGTCTAGAACATCATGTTGTGCCAGAAAGTAAGAACGTACTCAATCAAATGACAGGAGCCATGTCAAAAAGACATGGGGGCCCACTTACAGGGATTTCTGCAAGCCAAGTCTCAGGAAACTCGAGCATCAAAATAATTGATAGTAATAGACTATAACCCATTGAGTAATATATAAAATCATGTACACGTTGACAATAAATAAGGGCAGCTTTTTCCCTACAATAAAATGCTTTCAGAGAAATATATAAGGAATGATGGAATTAGAAAAATAATCATTTATTCAACCATTACAGGAAAAATTAATTCAGGCAAGACTCATCAACAGATACTAAATCTGTGTGATGCAAATAAGAAAACAGGATATTTTCACAATATCAAAGCATCTCTTCGCAATTATCACAAAGGAAAATAATTTTGTAGTAAAAAAAAAACTGGTGGACACTACCTCAGATAAGTGACAAAAATTAACATCACAAACAATAAGACAAACCAACATCAAGTACCTTCTGATGTAGTGCACTGAGAAGGACACAGCATCACTTTTGTAATTTTCCTGCCAAAAATGCACAATCTATTTATCAACATGAGGAAACATCAGAAAAACTCAAATTTAGGGACATTCTATAAAAGGCTAAGGAACTATTCTAGATTAAGGAAAACTAAAAAGACATGACAACTATTCTAGATTATAAAGATTAAAAAGACATAAATGAAATGCATGATCCTAAATTGGATTTGTATGGGGGGAAAATAATAAATACAATTAGGACAACTGATACAACTATAATGTGAACTATAGATTAGTTTAAAAGTATTATATCAATATTAGACTTGTGAATTTCATAATTGTACTGTAGTTATATATAAGAGAATGACCTTGTCCTTGGTAATTACACTCTGAAGTATTAAGGGGTAAAGAGTATATATGTGTGTGTGAGAGAGAGAACAAAAAAATCAAACACCGCGGGCCGGGCGCGGTGGCTCACGCCTGTAATCCCAGCACTTTGGGGGGCCGAGGCGGGTGGATCACGAGGTCAAGAGATCGAGACCATCCTGGTCAACATGGTGAAACCCCGTCTCTACTAAAAATACAAAAAATTAGCTGGGCATGGTGGCGCGTGCCTGTAATCCCAGTGACTCAGGAGGCTGAGGCAGGAGAATTGCCTGAACCCAGGAGGCGGAGGTTGCGGTGAGCGGAGATCGCGCCATTGCACTCCAGCCTGGGTAACAAGAGCAAAACCCTGTCTCAAAAAAAAAAAAAAAAAATCAAACACGGCAAATGGTAAAAATTGGAGATTTGGATAAATGATGTACAGGAGTTCTTTGTATTATTATTATAATATTTCCATAAGTTTGAAATTATCCTCTCCCAATTTTTTGAAAATGTCACCAACTGTGTGTATAGTATAATATGCATCTCTCTTCTAAGTTGAACTATATGTTGGCAGCTGAGACTATGCCTTGCTGTCTCCTTTGCTACTATGTCCTATGTCTCCACAGAGCTAGTGACTAGTACTCTGAGGCAGGCACATGTTTGACAAAGCATTTTTTTAAAAAATAGAAAGACAAGCTCTGAATGTCAGAGGCTAAGTTTTAAAAACCCGCACATATTTGTGAAACTTCCAAGCCCTTCTCTTCTGCCTGTGCCTCATGTCCTGAGCTTCCCTTGGATAATCCCATATGACTTTCCCAAACATAGATTTTCCATTTGGTCACTCACTCAACCTTCAGCACAGTCATATCTTTTGCCGAGCTAAAAATAGCCATTCTATCAAGTGGGAAGTGAAAGTCCCATTTACAGTTAAGAAGATAACTTCCCTAAGATTATTTTTAATGATGACAGTGCATCAGCAAATCAGGATTTGGACAAAATAAAGGCACAAAATATGCTCTGTTGCATGAAGTCTATCATTAATTCTTAACTGAGTGAGTAGAAGTCCCAGCTCTGAAGTCAGACCTCATGGATCCAAATCCTGAATTTGTCCAGCTGTTTAACTTTGGGCAAGCTACTTAACCTTCCTGATCCTGTTTCCATACCTGTAAAACAGAGTTGGAAATAGGACATATCCATGGATCTCATAGGCATCTTTTTGAGCAAAAGAAACCAAGAGTAGTGTAGTATATATGATTATATGAAGTTCATGGCAATAGATGGCAGAATAATGGCTACCTTGTGGGGAAAGAGTATTGACTGCGAAGGGGCACAAATGAGCCTTGTGGGTTGCAGAAATGCAATTTATCCTGATCTGGGTAATGGTTAAAGAGGAGTGAGTATGTAAACATTCACTAAGCTATACATTAAAAATGCCATGATACCCCGTCTTTAAAAAAATTGCTTTGCATAATCAAATTTTTAAAAAGTCTTATATCGCAACAACAAAAAAATAAATGCAAAGAAATAATATAATACCAACCAAATAGAATTGTGAGGATTAAATGAGAAATTGTATGCAAAGTGCCTAGTACATTCATTCTATATAAGTCAGTTATTACAACTACCTATTACAATAATAGAACTGTTATGTTTAAGAGATGAGTCTACCTTTTTCTTCTCAGTTCTTATTTTTATACCATTTGAAACTTTTATCTTGCCTTTGAAGCTCTATATTGCTCTCTTTGTCTTTGAATAAATGAATTATAATTGGCCCTGGGTATCCATGGGGGATTGGTTCCAGGACCCACCATGAATACCAAAATCCTAAGGATGTTCAAGTCCCTGACATAAAATGATGCAGTATTTGCATATAACCTATGCACATCCTTCTATATACTTTATATCATCTCTAGATTATAATATCTAGCATAATGTCAATGCGAAGTAAACAGTTATACTATATTGTTTAGGAAATAATGACAAGAAAAAAGTCCGTACATGTTCAGTACAGATGTAATTTGTTTCAACTATCTTCAATCTGTGGTTGGTTGAATCCACTAATACACTCACAGATATGCAAATCTAACTTTTTATACTTCTTAAAGTTTTGAAGAGCATTTTTAAAGACGTAAATAAGGCAGTCAAAAGTATAAATAGTTGGAAATAACACTAATTCACTGAAATCAGCCTGAAAGTCATCAGATGTTAAAACCTACAGACATGGAAAAGCTTGCATTGATAATCACTAGGCACCAGAATTAGACTTTCCTTTCAGTTAGTTCAAATTCTAGAGGAAGTTTAAACTAAGGGAAGAAATTCAAGAAAATGATAAACACAAACTGATGTCTGAACATTTTTCAAATGAAAGTGAAACATTACCAATTTATGCATTCTTGCTGAGCTGGCTCTCACTCTGGAGATCATTTCTAACTCTCTTTGACCTGGTAGATTTTCTTAAATGTTATCGTCAATTAGGTTACACTGTTATTTCTTAAAACTTACCTTTATAAAAGCATAGCCAACACCATTATCTGTAATGGTGAGACCAAGCGAATCCTCAGATTTATACACATTCACTTCTTTTTTGATTCCTTTCACATGGGCAAATATGAAATCTTGTAGTCCTAATTGTTCTCCTAAGAGTCTTCCCATGTCGACCCTATGTGTGTTTAAAGTGCAATATAAGATCTGCAAAGAAAAAGAAAAATTCAGGTCCATTTCCATTTAGAATACATCTGACCATTAATTTATCCATAAATATTTATTGACTGGAATACTCAATTTATGATACAAAGAGTTACATCATAAAATGTGTTTTTATGCTGGCTGGAGAGAATCTGGGACACATTTTCATATGGTAGCATTAAGTAACATGTATTGAGGGTTTCCTATAGGCCAGGCTTCATGCTAGACAATTTACATCCCATTATCTCACTTAACCTTTACAGTAACTTTACAACATACATTGGTATCGTCATATTACAAATGAGAAAATTGAAGCCTGGCATTATTAAGTAATTTCTCTGAGGTCATACAGCCAGTACTTGTCAGAGCCAAGGATTTGAGTTCAGGTCTTACCAGTTTCAAAGTGGTGTATGCCAAGTGACCTGACATTTTACAATGCTGAAATCAAAGGTGATAGTCCCAAAGTTCTGCATTGTGCATATACTACAATGAAAATATATGCAAGCCTGTATTTGAAAGTGGTAAATATATTTTTAAAATATAGACAGTTTTATTTATCTTGCATTATAGTGACTGAAAAAAGCAATTTAATTAGTGAATGAGGTGTTAAAATGAATATGTTTTAGAACTAAAATGGACTTCAAGGACTATTAACCCAACCTCTAAATTAAAAAAAAAGGGGGGGAGGGGGATAATGAGATTGAGGTCTGGAGATTTAAAAACAACTCGTACCCATTCATGTGATGGTAGAAAGAGAGCAAAAAAGGAACCAAACAGTGAAAAGCTGTAAGGAGATTTCAAAGGGGCTTTTTATGTTTACCAAATCTTGATTTGATCTCATTTTCCTTCAGAAATATGACTCATTTGACTAACATGTGCAGTGCTACTCAAGTTTGTCAACCATAATCTGGGAAACTTGTGGGGCCAAATTATAGAAGAAGAGAAGGAAGGTTGAAAAGATGTCATCGGTTAAGAGGCTAAGTTCAGCCGGGCGCGGTGGCTCAAGCCTGTAATCCCAGCACTGTGGGAGGCCGAGGCGGGTGGATCACAAGGTCAAGAGATCGAGACCATCCTGGTCAACATGGTGAAACCCTGTCTCTACTAAAAAAAATACAAAAAATTAGCTGGGCATGGTGGCGCGTGCCTGTAATCCCAGCGACTCAGGAGGCTGGGGCAGGAGAATTGCCTGAACCCGGGAGGCGGAGGTTGCGGTGAGCCGAGATCGCGCCATTGCACTCCAGCCTAAAAAAAAAAACAAAAACACCTCCAAAAAAAAAAAAAAAAAAAAAAGAAGCTAAGTTCAACAAGCATGTATTGAGTAGCTGCTATGTAACAAGCCAAAGAAGGGCATTTTAATATGGCTGTTTCATGCCAAAATGACTAAATGAAATTTATCAGGTAATGTCCACCACAGACACCGCAAGCCCTTCCACCAACCCGGATCTTTACCACAGGCCTCACTCCCGATCCTCTCCCAGTATCCTGGAGTTTTTCACATCAGTCCTGATTCCCACTAAAACCTTGATTAAGCCTTAACACATCCATATTCTGCCTGCTGCTCAGAAATAGGGTGCACTGACTACTCACCGAATGGCTTTTTAGGCCATGTCAAAATGTATCTGAATCAGAAGAGCTTCATAAAATAAAGCTCTCCCTGCTACACAATCAACGGTTAAGAGCGTTCGGCCAAGCTCAGACCAAATCCCAGAGGTGTATTAAAGGAGCTAGTGATGAGGACAAAGAAAAGGTCACTGGCTACTGACCCCTACCCTGTCCTCTTTTCATCCCAGTCCTTGCTGAGACTTTAATTTAACCCTTTATGTTCCCAGTCAAGGGCAAAATATATTCAGCTTTGCAGATAGTGAGTTTTTGCAAATATTTTCTAGTGTAAAAAGTATATTGTTCTCAGTGGGACAAAATAGTCAGTTAAGTCAATAATGGTGCATGTTTCTGATCCTAATTGAAAAATCAAGGGCATATTAGTTTGCTGACAAAAATCATTTGAATGGTTGGGGGGGAAGGAAGTATGTGTAGAAAACAGGTTTTCTGACTCCCCTTCACAAAATGATGGGAAGTAAGTAGAAGAAATAGTTTTTCTCCTTGTTGTTGTTGTTGTTGTTTTTTCCAGTGAATCTGTCAATGGTATGCATAGTGGATCCCAAACATCATCAATATAAAAGCAATTTACCCATTAGATAGGGGGGAAAGTCATTACAATACAATGATCATCTAACAGGATACAGAAAAACAAAAAGAAAAAAAAAAGGAAATCTCACACAAACTGAACTTCTAATTACCAAGCCTCTTCCTTTGCTTCCTTTCTTTCAACTTTTCACATGCTTCACTACAGAGCAAACATTAGATTTCCTGCAGGTAGAAAAACCCTTTTCCATCGTGCTTCCTCCCCTGCAGAAGAACATTCCATTCTGGGTAGTCATAAGTTGGCAGGCAAGGCATTAGTTTCTTTTTTTCTGGAAGGAATGGAGCCAGCTGTATCTTTAAGTGAATGGAGCTAGCTGTATCTTTCAGTGAATGGAGCTCCATGGGACGCTGTGTTGAAAACCTGTAGGAATGTTATAGCCACTGCAAGGTGCAATAAGAGCAAGGTGGAGTAAAAGCTCCATGACTTCAGATCAGCTCTTCGTGGGAGAAAAAAAGCCTACCACTCACACAGTATCAATGCACAACTGTCAGCAAGTATACCTCTAAGAATGTGATAAAGGTCTAGAAATTCAAGCATCCTCAAAGATTTTATATTTTGAACTGCAAAATAAGAAAGTGATACACCAGTTTCTAAATAATGCGAAGTTCCTACTCATCCACTCATCAAAAAGCAATGAACATTTAAATCAAAAGGAACTTCAAGAATCAACTGTGAGCTTTCCTACCCTGGTTCATACTCACATGATAGAGAAGGAAACAATAAAATTAACAGTGAAGTGGCCACATTACCAATGTTCCTATAAGAAACATTTGCTTCCAAAATCTAAGTACATTACACAACAGGCAGTGAAAGGCAGGGCTTAACTTTTTATATATATATATAACACTCTGGTGGACAAACTAAACTAAATCAGAAAAGATGTGGAAAGTAAATTCATAACAAAGTATCATGCAACATAAGGAAAATGACTGACCCACTAGATATAATATTAATGATGTTTTTCATTGTAAAATGAAATCCTTAATACCTTCTGAGGTATCTCTAAATTGCTTTACTGCCATCATTGCCCATTTCCACAACAGATGGAGTACTCATGACTATTTCATTTTCTAGAGCATCACTGCACAATAAAAATACAGTGTAAGCTAAATAATTTCAAATTTTCTAATAGTCACAGTAACAAAAGTAAGAATAGCTGAATTAATTTAATTTACAATTATGTAACCCAGTATATCCAAATTATTGTCATTTCAACATATAATCAATATAAAAATTATTAAGATAGTTTATATTTTTTAAGTTTTTAAGATCTAGCTTGTATTTACCCTTTCATCTTGTCTCAATTTGGAAGAACCAGCCACATTTAAAGTGCTCAGTATCCAAATATAGCTAGTGGTTACAATATTGGGCAGTTCAGCTTTAGAATCTCATGTATATAGGCTGGGTGGAGTAATCCCAGCACTTTGGGAGGCTGAGGCAGGCAGATCACCTGAGGTCAGGAGTTCAAGACCAGCCTGGCCAACATGGCAAAACCGCATCTCTATAAAAAATTAGCCAGGCATGGTGGCAGACACCAGTAATCCCAGCTACTTGGGAGGCTGAGGCAGGAGAATCGCTTGAACCTGGGAAGCAGACGTTGCAGTGAACCGAGATCACACCACTGCACTCCAGCCTGGGTGGCAGAGAGAGACTCTATCTCAAGAGAAAAATAAAAAACACTTTTAATAGGTAGGGGGGTTTTTTATTAATTTATTTGTCTTATTGCAGGGGTCCCCAGCCCCCAGGCTGCAGACTAATACCGGTCCATGGCCTGTCAGGAACCAGGCCACACAGCAGGAGGTGAGTGGCTGCGGGCAAGCGTTACCGCCTGAGTTCTGCCTTCTGTCAGATCAGGAGTGGCATTAGACTCTCACAGGAGCATTAACCCTAGTGTGAGCTGCACACGTGAGGGATCTAGGCTGCCAGCTCCTTATGAGAATCTAATGCCTGATGATCAGAGGAGGAACAGTTTCATCCCGAGATCATCCCACTCACCCCAATCCATGGAAAAATTGTCTTCCACAAAACCAGTCCCTGGTGCCATAAAGGTTGGAGACTACATGCTTATCACTCTGCCTTATCTATATGGAAGACAGACTAATTGAAGGAGAAAGCAATTGCCCTTTGGGGCCAGAAGATGGAGGGCCTTGAATTATTGCTATGTTAGACGTCAACATCTTCAGTATCTATTCCCTTTCCCAATTTTCCTTTGGAAATTTTTCTTCCCCATTTTAAGCCACATGGTAGCTTGGGTGGGAGTGACCACATCCTCAGGTTAAAATGGTTTAATGACTATCAGTTTAGGCCAAGAAGATCCAAGAATGAACGTATTGGGGTTTTGGGGGAAGAATCCCCTTCTCTTTTCCATAGAAGCTACCAAACAGTGGTTCTCTCTTCCTCACTTCTTCTAAATTACATGAAGTCTAAAATGACAGCAGCTGTCACTCAAACATTAGAAGAGTGGGCCTGGCAACAACGCTGACATGGAGGAGCGCAGAGCCTCTGGCTCCCATCTTACTTAAAGACAGTCAGGAGTGGACACTGGAAATTGTCCACTCTTTTCCCCTCCTAACACAATTCCCAGATGTGTACACTTTGCAAGCACTTTGGAGGAAAATGACTCACATCCCCTTTTCCAGGCATAAAAGTGGACTGCCTAAGTGGTGGTTTAGGAGTAGCATGTGGCCCAATGCCAGCCTGTAAAACACAGAGGAAGATGTCCAGGAAGCTCTGGAAAAGATTTTTTCATGCCTAATAAAGAAACAGGAAGCTATAGTCCCTTTCTTCCTCTGTATATTGCCTTATCTGTATGTGGTCTAGGAATTTCTACCACCATCTTCCTGCCAGCTGAGAAAGATACCAATGCCAAGAATGGCAAAGCAAAAAGATGAAATAAACCTAAGTCCTTGGTGACATTGGTGAGTTACTCAGTTAACCAATTTGGAGCCACTCTACCCCTTTTATTTATTTTGAGACAGGGCCTCACTCTATCACCAAGGCTGGAGCACAGTGGCATGATCATGGCTCACTGCAGCCTCAACCCCCAGGCTCAAGTGATCCTCCTGCCTCAGCCTCCCCAGTAGCTGGGACCACAGGCACACACCACCAACTAATTTGTTTATTTTTCATAGAGACATGGTCTCACCATGTTGCCCAGGCTGGTCTCAAACTTGTAGGCCTAAGTGATCCTCCTGTCTTGGCCCCCGAAAGTGCTGGTATTACAGACGCAAGCTACCACACACAGCTCTCTTTTATGTAAAATAATAAGTTATCTTGTTTTAGCTAGTTTGAGTAAGTAGTCTTCTGCTACTTGCAGCTGAAAACACACTCTCTGACACACAATCCTATCCCAGAATGTTTAGTTACATGAGTCAATAAATTTCACCAAGCCATTCTGGGTTGGATTTTCTGTTACTTTCAATTAAAAGGTTCCAAATTGATGGAATAATTATACCTTGTCTCTTTATAATTCTTCACAGTTTAAAAGTTCTTTCTGCCTTTTATCTCATTTTATCCTTTAAAAAATATCTAAAGTACATGGTGAATTGTGTTTAATATACTGAGGTTTTATGGCATCCTAATTTCATATTCTATCACCCCTAACAAAAATTTCAGACAATCCCTCCTCCTTACTTCCAATATCAGTAAAATAAATAAATAGACTGAAACTGCCTCATTCTTGTAATGTTGTTAAATAGAAAGAAGAGGAAAGGAAACACAAGAGAAGAAAATAATGGATAAAGAGTAAAGAGTTCTAGATCTAGTCCCAATTATGTACCCTTCAAACTCAGGGGGTTTAGCTGAGTCATTTTTGCCTCCTTGATCCTCATGTAAACTGTGGCACTATTAAAGTTTGGTCTACATCAAATGGTCATTAGAAAAATGCAGTAAATGTTTAAAAGTACTTTTGAAACTAAAAAGCTCTCGTGAGGCCAAAGTGAGAGGATCGCTTAAGGTCAGGAGTTCAAGACCAGCCTGGTCACCTCAGCAAGACTACATCTCTTAAAATTAAATTAAATTAAATTAAAAACAATTATCTGGGCATGGTGAGACATGCCTATAGTCTCAGCTACTTAGGACTGGAAGATTGCTTGAGCCCAAGAGTTCAAGACTGCAGTGAGCTATGATTGTGCTACTACACTCTAGCCTGGGTGACAAAGCAAGATCCTATCTCTAAAAACTAAGTAAATAAAAAGGCTCAATTTAAAGGTTATTATTATTATTCCTTGAATACAGGTGCTTCTTGAACAATGATATGTAGACTTAGGCTTGACAGCCTCTTAAAGTACACGACCTAAAATATCACATTTTGGTCCCTTTTAATATCATAACCAGGATCGATTTCATTTCTCCTCATAAAAAGATTATCCCTCAACTTTTGTTGTTGTTGAAGGATAACTTGCAGAGTTTCCTTGCTGTGCAACTATATTAAATTGTTACTTTCTTCAGTATTTTCAAATTCTTACCACATGGTTATGATTATTTTTTATTGAAACACAATATAGCTAGGAAAATAAAAGTTTGAACTATTGCACAGTCATTAATATCAATTAATATTGCTTTTTCTCTGATATCATCATTATGTACTCCACAATGTGCTTTATGAATAGCATTAAATAAATCATTTGTCATTCGTGTTTCATAAGATATTCTGGTCCACAAACAGGTTAACAAATCTCTCCCAAAACACATCAAATTCATGTTTAAAACTCCAGGAAGTCCACTGCCAACTTTTTTTTTGTCGAATGCCTTCCTTAAACAGGAACTGAGCTGGCCAAAAATTTTACATGTTCCAAAGATCTCTGGAAGAAATTATGGGCTAATGCAGCTGTGATTTTAAACATAAGCAGTATTACTAATTATTTTTATATGACTACTCTCCTACATCTCAATCTTCCCCAAAAACTTTGCTTACATTTTTATACTGCATCTCAAATAAACATTAGAAATAGCAGCCAATGTCATTGTAGAAAATAAAGAGAAAGACCAGTGCAGTGGCTCACACCTGAAATCCCAACACTTTAGGAGGCCAAGGCAGGTGGATCACTTGAGGTCAGAAGTTTGAGGCCAGCCTGCCCAACACGGTGCAACCCCATATCTACTAAAAATAAATTTAAAAAATAGCCAGGTGTGGTGGCGTGCACCTGTAGTACCAACTACTCAGGAGGCTGAGGCAGGAGAATCTCTTGAACTCAGAAGGCAGAGGTTGTAGTGAGCTGAGATCAGGCCACTGCACTCCAGCCTGGGCAACAGAGTGAGACTCTGTCTCAAAAAAAAGGAAAGAAAAGAAATTATACTTTCATCAGGAGTTAGGACTACATATTTGTTCATAAGAAAACCACCTGGATTATGTTTCCTTTACTAGTGACTAAGGTTTTATCTGGGTTGCTCTTATTATCTAAGTCTCAAAGACTTTTCCTCAAAGAGAAAAACAATGATTATTTTACCTCCATCTAAATTATTGTCTCCTTAAAGCTACAGAAATTAAAAATAACCTAAAACAAATAACAAAATAATTATGGGGGAGAAAAAAACAGCCATGTATCCTGAGTGCTTGAGAAGAAAGGATCAGCTCTAGCTAACCCCACAGGAACAGAATCACATTACTCAAAACGCTTCCAAAAGGCTCTGAGTGTCTTGTGCTACATAATCGCCCCCAAAATATTGGGTAAATGTGTCATATCAAGGAACTTCTAGAAGTCAAACTAGTCTTCAATTACATACATAGACTGGGCAACTGCTCCTCTTTCTTATTTGTATACAGTTGGGATACTGGCTCCCACTTCCAGTGAAGTGCTGCACTGTGAAAGCAAATGAGCTAGGGAGAGGAAGGTCAGCAAGGATTTTTTTTTCAAAATCAACATTAAGGTCCAAGAAACACTGATTACTTAATGTACCAGCTACTTTCATATGTTACCTCGTTTAATTCTCAACAATGATTTTATGTGAGATATATCATAATACCATTTCTAATCATTTTATAGATTAGAAAACAAAGGTTTAGAGGGGAAAATGGCTTGTGTAGGATCACATATACAGCCATGGGTAGAACTGGGACTCCAATCCTGGTTGTCCAAGTTGTCTGCCCTTAAGTGACTCTCTGACACGTAATATCTGTGTGGGGACATCTAAGTTACTGGCCACTTCCTAATACATTAGCCCAACTAAATCCTTGTGAGTCAGGTCATGAATACAAGTATCAATATGCCCTTTGCAGGGGAGAAAACAAGCTCAGACATGTTAACTGATTTGTGTAGGGTCACATAGCTAGCAAATGACAACGTCAGAACCAGAATTTGGGGTTTTCCTAACCCATGATACCGTAGCTGTGATGTAAATATAAACTCAGCTTTGAATTTAAAACTTTTAGAAAACAGACATGATGGCACATGCCTGTAGTCCCAGCTTTTTGGGAAGCCAAGGTAGAAGGATTACTTGAGCTCAGGAGTTTGAGACAGCCTGGGCAACTCAGTGGGGCTTCTTTTTTTTAAAAAAAAAAAAAAAAAAAAAAAAAAAAAAAAAAAAAAAAAAAAAGGAAAAAAAAAGAAAAAAAAAAAAAAAAAAAAAAAAAAAGAAGAAGAAGAAGAAAGAAGAAGAGGAGAAAGAGGAAGAAGAGGAGAAGAAGAAGGAGGAGGAAGAAGGAGAATAAGAGAAGAAGGAAGAAGAGGAAGAAGAAGAGGAGAAAGAGGAAGAAGAGGAGAAGAAGAAGGAAGAAGAGAAAGAAGAAGAGGAAGAAGTGGTGGAGGAAGAGGAAGAGAAGAAGATGAGGAGGAAGAAGGGGAGGAAGAAGAAGAAAGGAAGGAAGGAGAGAGTAGAAGGAGAAAGAGAAAGAAGAGGAAGAGAAGGAGGAACAAAAAAAAAACAAAGACTTCTAGAAGAGACTATATAGTTTTATACTCTGTAGGGAGCCAAATACATTGAGTTCATTTAATAAACCCCTCACTTTCTAAAAGGAGTAGGATAGTTTGCATAAAAGAGCTATTTATAATTAGACTTTAAAAGCCAAACATATTATTCAGTAAATATCAAAATAGCAACATATTATTTAAATTATTATAAATGATTTTAAAATTTCTTCCCACTAATTTTAAAAATGAGTAGTTACATTTGTTTCTTTGTATTATAAACACAGTAATTTAAAATCTTAAGGCTGTTACTTTCCCAGTATAATGCACATACTAAATTTCTAGGATTTGTCTTACAATATGTATCGTCTTACATACACAGTGCCTTTGACTTCAGCTTGTCAATAGCTACAGTAATCCAGAAACAAGTTTCACAGGCTGGAAAAGATATAAAATTGGCAACAAGACAGATATCGAGAAACATGATACCGTATGCTGTATTTAGACCTTCATGAGCATAAAGCCCTGTCCTGAACTGTGTAGAACTTTCTATAAATGATTCACTTCTAAATTAGCTGCCCTGGGTCAGCAGTGGCAAGCCTTAAATAAAAGGTGAATCATCACTCTTTGTGCTCTTCTCCAGTAGAACCACTTTTTTCAGTATTACTGAGTAAAATAATATGACAAATAAGAATTCTATCCAAAAAAAGAAAACTCATCAAATTCATATTTTGAATCTACCAAATGGCTTCCCAGAATAACCAAAAGAACATTTTATTTTATTTTCACTAATGAACTCTAATAAAGGGAACTGTGTGTCCAAGAAAATCAAAATTCCAAAGCAGTCCTGGAGACACAAGAAAAGGATAAAGAATTGGAATAGGTGTAAGTCTTGCCTTTGTGGACATTACACAAATACTAAACCAATGAATAAGATAAATCAAATGCATGTAGCGATATATATAATCCTCTCCCACAGCATTTTGACACTCAAAGGAGATACCTGAGCTTATCCTAGTCTAACAGTGCTGCAACACTAGATGCCAATTTGAAAGACATCATAAATCACTGTGATTCCCCGCAGTCGGGTGCTGTTAAATTTTCCATGCTTTCTGAACCATTTATCTTCTTAAAAGCCTCCTCTTGTTTAAAACTAAAGATAGAAGAGATTCTAAACTGGCAAGGGGAGACTATAACGGGACATTTTATATTCTAGAATAGGATGGTGTATAAAACATGAAAATTATACATAGTTATTAGTAAAGAGATTTGTGGATTAAACTTTCCAGTTTAACAAACAAATATACAAATAGAATTTGTAAAAGATTGCCATTAGACCTCAAAAGGATCCTTTAAAGAAACTTTTAAAATTTGTTTGGCAGAAGTTCATAGAGCACTGTGTTCATTTTGGCCCAAGAAGCTGAATTCTAACCCCTACAAATGAAATGTCTGAAGAGTGTGTGGTATTTAAAAACCACCTAAATGAATCATGGAAAACTGGAAAGCAACCAGGATGAGCCATTCAGGTGTCAAGAGGGAGTGGCAGGGGAAGACAGTCTATTCCTTACTACTCCCTAGAGCAGGAATTCTGACAGACAGAGACGAGCACTCTGGGGGAAAAGGGCCACCTGAAAAAATACTAAACATCTTGAGAGAGAGAATATGAATTGATGTTTCTTCTAAACTAAGACACCTAAAAGGCATCATAAAAGTGTACTACAGGGGCAGGGCGTGGTGGCTTATGCCTCTAATCCCAGCACTTTGGGAGGCCAAGCCAGGCAGATAACCTGAGGTCAGGAGTTCAAGACCAGCCTGGCCAACATGGTGAAACCCCATCTCTACTAAAAATACAAAAATTATGATGGCAGGACCCTGTAATCCCAGTTACTCAGGAGGCTGAGGTATGAGAGTGACTTGAACCCCGGAGGCAGAGGTTACAGTGAGCCAAGATTGTACCACTGCACTCCAGCCTGGAGGATAGAGACTCTGTCTCCAAAAAATAAAAATAAAAAATGTACTACAAGGTTCCCTAGATGAGGTGGATAAATAATTTCGGAGAAAAGAGTGAAGGCAAACTCACTGACTACCTTAGACACTGAAATTATTCATTAGGAAGTTTGAGAGCATAAGAAAATGACCTATGGGTAAGCCTGGTAAGACTGAATCCACAAGTAAGGTTAGCCCTGAATGGAGTGTGTGTGAGGATTCTTCTAGGTTCAGGGTTTTCCATTTTGAACGATCTCCTGCCCCAGGGATAGAGTAAGCCCAGGAAACTGAGACTGGGAAAAGGTGAAGAGCAGCCAAGAACAGCATTCTGTCACAGACAGAGATATGTAGGCACTGCCCTGGCTGAAAGACTGACCTTTGCCTGGAGTTGTTGATTATCAGCTCCCTGTTCCCCACTCTCACCAAGCAGTTTCTTCCAACTCTCTGCTTGTCAACATTACTGCCATTCCTGCCTGCAAGACTCCTGGTGTTGGGGGAGGCAGAGTACTCAGAAAAGAGAGGGAGAGGACCAAGCAGGGGCAGGAGCTGAAGAAGCTGACAGGCTACCATGGGACTCCGTCCTCAACTCCGAGGAATGTGTCACCAAGCCAGAGCCAGGACGAGGAGTACCAGTCTCCTGACTCCAGTCTGTGTGCTGACACTGAGCCCTCGCTACCTGCTTCTATTTTTATGAGCACACATTCTCCCTCTCCCTAGCCCTCCCCAGATGCCTATAATGCAAAACCTTCCTTATTGTCCAGGAAAGGGCTTATATATTGCTGCAATTAATAAGTATATGATAAACTTTCTCACATCATATTTTTCTTCTTTCTCCTTTTCTAGCAAGCAGTTTGGTTATAACTGGGATAATTCTAGGTCCCAGTTTATCCCCATTGTTCCAGAGTCAATACAAATACTATCTTTTTCACGCTCTGAAGCTTCTGGGTTTGGAATATCAATTATACGGTAACCTGTTTATACTGTAATGAATTTCTTATTAAGCTGGTCAGATCACCATGCTCCCACTTCAAGATGCTGAGACTAAGACAGCACAGGAAAAAAGGAAAATCATATGATTTGGATGTTGAGGAAAGGCAGTGGTAGAGTTCTTCTATCCCTTGCAATTGAAGTAACCTTCCCCACATGCCCCAATCCTGGGCTTCTTGGGAGAAAATGGAGGTCCTCACAACTTGCACATAAGGATCAAGGTTCTAGGAAACTTAATGAGTATGGGGCGGTTGGATATTAACTCTAAATGTTCAGTGAGGGGAGGAAGTAGAATAGCAGAATATATGCTGGAACAAATTATGTCACCGGTACTCTCTACGCCTAGAAATACGACACAAAGAACTACCTGTATTACTAAAAGGTTGTTTTTGGCTTAGAAGAATAAGCATTGACAAATGCCATAAAAATGATTCTGAATAAATTGGCATATGCATTATTACTCAAGTTTAACTGAAATATTCAACTTAGTTGACTGAATTAACTTATTAGATTTATACTAAATTTTATTGAAAGAGCCCTCATTGGAAGAGTCTGGGTTAGTTACTATAACAGAAGTCCATACATGTAGTTTAGACTGAGGACCATCCACAGAGATAGATGTTAAATTTGTTCTTATTTTCTGGATTTAGACAAAGGGTGGGAGAGTGAAAATTTTACCTGGTCTAGAACAGAAAAATTATAAGAAAAATTTGAGGACTGGCATGGTGGCTCATATCTGTAATCCCAGCACTTTGGAAGGCTGAGATGGGCAAATCACCTAAGGTCAGTAGTTTGAGACCAGCCTGAGCAATATGGTGAAATCCCATCTCTACTAAAAATACATAAATTATCTGGGTACAGTAGTGGGCACCTGTACTCCCAGCTACTCAGGAGGCTGAGGCAGGAGAATCACTTGAACTAGGGAGGTGGAGCTTGCAGTGAGCTGAGACCACAAAACCACACTTCAGTCTGGGTGACAAAATGAGACTCTGTCTCAAAAAAAAAAAAAAAAGAAAAACTTACAAAAAATAAGTGTCATCCAGCATCTTTTTTGAAGAAAGGAGTAACATTTCTCGAGCCATTGTTCTGGACACCTAACAATGCTATTTCATTTAATTCTCACAATAGTCCTATAAGATAGGTATTCATTGTACATTTTATCAGTGAGAAAATAGCTGGAAGGTGGCATCTCCAAGAATCAAACCCAGGACAGACCACGCTTCTCTGAAACCTTCCTCCCCATCTGATCTCAAAGCCTATGCTTTCCTCTCATTCCACCCTAACTTTCCCAACTGCTATAGGACTCTATAAGCCTGTCAAATAGCCACAGCAACAGGTGACATTTCAAGATATTACAAAAGCTTGAGACATCATAAATTTTTCTAAAATCACTACCCAATTTTACGTAATTTTTAAAGTTAAAGTTAAGGGTACATGTGCAGGTTGTACAGATAAACTCATGTCATGGGAGTTTGCTGTACAGATTAATTCATCACCAAGGTATTAAGCCTAGTACCCATTAGTTATTCTCCCTGATCTTCTCCCTCCTCCCAACCTCCAGCCTCCACTGGGCCCCAGTGTCTGTTGTTTCTGTGTGTCCATGCATTCTCATCATTTCACTTCCACTTATAAGTGGGAATATACAGCATGTGGTTTTCTGTTCCTAAGTTAGTTTGCTAAGGATAATAGCCTGCAGCTCCATCCACGTTCCTGCAAAGGGCATGATCTTGTTCTTTTTATGGCTGCATAGCATTCCACGGCATACATAGACCACGTTTTATTTATCCAGTCTACTACTGATAGACATTTAGGTTGGTTACGTGTCCTTGCTATTGTGAATGGTGCTGCAACAAACATACACCTGCATGCATCTCTACAGTAGAATGATCTATTTGGGTGTATATCCGGTAATGTGATTGCTGGGTCAAATAGCATGTCTGCTTTTAGGTCCTTTCGTTTGTTTGCTTTTATGGTGAAAAGATATACATATATTTAGAATTAGCCAGCTGGACTCAGTTTAGATGATCCCAGTTTTGTTGGCAACCTCCAAAGCATCGTAATCAGGAGCCAGTGGAACATATGCCTTCTTCTCTCCATCAGGCCGAATCAGGGTGCTGACCTTGGCCACATCCATGTCACAGAGCTTCTTCACAGCCTGTTTGATCTGGTGCTTGTTGGCTTTCACATCCACAAGGAACACAAGTGTGTTGTTGTCTTCTATCTTCTTCATGGTGGACTCAGTGGTCAGCGGAAACGTGATGATAGCACAGTGGTCAAGCTTATTTCTCCCGGGGGCACTCGTCCGAGGATATTTGTGCTGCCTCTGGAGTCGCAGTGTCTTGGGCCACTAGTAAGTGGGTGACGTGCAGATCTTCTCTTTTTTGTGGCTGTGGACGTTTCAATACTCCTTTCTTGGCCTTTAAAGCCTTCGCTTTGGCTTCAGCTTTAGAAAGGGCAGAAGTTTCCTCCTTCACTTTCAGTGCCATCTTGTGAAAAGGGTCCTGTTTTTAGGTCTTTGAGGAATCACCACACTGTCTTCCACAATAGTTGAACTAATTTACACTTCCAACAACAGTGTATAAGTGTTCCTTTTTCTCTGCAACCTTACCAGCATCTGCTATTTTTTGACTTTTTAATAACAGCCATTCTGACTTACATGAGATGGTATATCACTGTGGTTTTGACTTCCATTTTCTAATGATCAGTGGTGCTGAACTTTTTTTTTTTTTTTTTTTTTTT
>NW_016107318.1:4175440-4189254 GCF_001604975.1 Cebus imitator
ACAGGCACGCGCCACCATGCCCAGCTAATTTTTTGTAGTTTTAGTAGAGACGGGGTTTCACCGTGTTGACCAGGATGGTCTCTATCTCTTGACCTCGTGATCCACCCGCCTCGGCCTCCCAAAGTGCTGGGATTACAGGCTTGAGCCACCGCGCCCGGCTGTTGAACTTTTTTTAATATGATTGTTGGTCACATGTATGTCTGCTTTTGAAAGGTGTCTGTTCATGTCCTTTGCCCACTTTTTAATGGGGTTGGTTTTTTTCTTCTTGTAACTTTCCTTATAAATGCTGTATATTTATATACAGCATTTTTTTGTCAGATTCATAGCTTGCAAATATTTTCTCCCACTCTCTAGATTATCCGTTTACTCTGTTGTTAGTTTCCTTTGCTGTGCCAAAGCTTTTTAGCTTAATGAGATCTCATATATCAATTTTTTTTTCTTGCAATTGCTTTTGATGTCTTCATCATGAAATCTTTGCCCATTCCTATGTCCAGAATGGTACTGCCTAGCATGTCTTCCAGGGCTTTTATAATTTGGGATTTTGTTAAAGTTTTTAATCCATCTTGATTTAATTTTGGTATATGGTATAAGGAAAAGGTCGAGCTTCAATCTTCTCCATATGGCTAGCCAGTCATCCCAACATCATTTATTGAATAGGGAATCGTTTCCCCATTGCTTTTGTCAGGTATGTCAAGGACCAGGTAGTTGTAGGTATGTGGCATTATTTCTGGGTTCTCTTTTCAGTTCCATTGGTCTATGTGTCTATTTTTGTACCAGGACCAAGCTGTTTTGGTTACGATAGCTCTGTAGTATAGTTTGAACTCAGGTAGCACACTGCCTCCAGCTTTCTTCTTTTTGCTTAGGATTGCCTTGGCTATTCAGACTCTTTTTTGGTTCCATATGAATTTTAAAATAGTTTTTTCTAATTCTATGAAGAATGTCCTTGGTAGTTTAATAGGGATAGCACTGAAGCTATAAAATGCTTTGGGCAATATGGACATTTCAATGATATCAATTCTTCCCATCCATGAGCATGGAATGTTTTTCCATTTGATAGTGAATCTCTGATTTCCTTCGACAGTGTTTCATGGTTCTGCTTGTAGAAATCTGTCACCTCCCTGGTTAGCTGTATTCCTGGGTGGGGTGTGTGTGTGTGTGTTTGGCAATTGTGAATGAAATTGCATTCCTGATTTGGCTCTCAGCTTGGCTGTTGTTAGTGCATAGGAAGAACATCACAAATTTAACAAGCCAAACACATGTTTTACTCTTTTAATTACAATCCTATAAGACTGATCCTGGGCGGCATAGTGAAAGCTACCCAGGAGGCTGAGGTGACAGGATCACTTAAGCCTGGGAGATGGAGCCAAGATCATGCCACTGCACTCCAGTCGGGGTGACAGAATGAACCCATGCCACTGCACTCCAGTCTGGGTGACAGAATGAACCCCTTTCAAAAGGAAAGAAAGAAAAAAAGAAAGAAGCAAGGAAGGAAGGGAGGGAGGGAAAGAAAAGAAAAGAGAGAGAGAGAGAAAGACACAATAATTCCCTTCTCCCCAGTTCTCTAGATATGTTTCCCTTCCTCTACCCACTTTTACATAGAGGCAGGAAAATCAAGACAGGAAGGGGAAAGCATAGAGGACACAGAAGGAGGAACAAAATAACAGGAATCATGACCAGCACCTAATCCCCAACCACACCCAGAACATACTGTTAGTATCAAATGTGAGAAGCTTCAGGTGGTTAAATTAAGGTTCTGGCCCTGGATCATGAGGGACACAGTGTTAACACCAATTATACAACCACTACTTTATTAATGAAATATACAGATATGTAAACTGTTTTGAGAAGAGATACACAATTATCATTTCCTCAACCTCGTTACTGTGTATCCCTTTAAGGCTACTTTAACACTGTAACTTAAGAACCTGTGACTTTTATGAACTGACATGTAGAGCCAGGATTTTAGTCATCCCTCTACATGGGCTTTGATTTAATTCCAGGGAGATTTTTATACACACAGCAAATACACATTCTGAATGCTTGAGTTCTTAAGCCTCTTAGCCACCACTTACAGAGGGTCAAATGTGTTTCTAAAAAGCAAACATTCAGGCTGGGCACAGTGGCACAAGCCTGCATCACAGCACTTTGGGAGGCCAAGGCAGGAGGATAAACTGAGTCAGGTGCTCAAGACCAGCCTGGCCAACATGGGGAAACCCCATGTCTACCAAAAATACAAAAATTAACCGGGCGTGGTGGCACATGCCTATAATCCCAGCTACTCAAGAGGCTGAGGCAGGAAAATCGCTTGAACCCAGGGCCTAACTCTGTGTTTAAAATTAGTGTAAAGAACACTTTATTATAAATTAGCCAGGTGTGGTGGCACATGCCTGTAGTCCCAGCTACTCGGGAGGCTGAAACAGGAGAATCACTTGAACCCGGGAGGTGGAAGTTGCAGTGAGCCCAGATCACACGACTGCACTCCAGCCTGGGCAACAGAGTGAGACTCCATCTAAAAAAAGAAAAAATTCTACCACTGATAAAGCTTTAAGTCCCTTCAACTTCCTGCTCCAAATTTTAATCACCCAAACCTCCGCACACTCCAAACAGCAGGGCTAGAGTTTCTGAGATGAGCGATGAAGGGCTGTTGCTTGGATCCCAGTTCAGACAAGCAGTGACAGAGCCATCTTTCAGCTGGCTTCCTCTTTTCTTTGTCTGAGTGAGCAACCAACCCAAAAGTATTTGTTAGTGACTTCTCTCTGGATAAGCAGTGTCAAGGAACAAGAAGTGTCAAGGAACAGGTTTGGTTACGCCAGGTGATATGAGTTTACACTAAGGAGACACAGGGAAGCAAAGGCAGCACAGGAAACAGGCAGACTTCTTAGAAAGTATTAATATTTGGCTAATCACCATTAAAGACACAGTGGCAGCTCTCCTGGCACAAGGACTCCCTGGGGGCCCTCTGAGACACTGCAATATGGTGACTGCCATTCCAGGCCTCAGCGTCTCTTTCTTAGGGCTACAACTCTTCTCCCACTACCAACCATACAGAACAGAAAACAATATGCTCCTAATTGAGTTAAAAAAAAGAAAAAGAAAAAGAAAAGAAAGTAGGGGGATATACCCACACAAATATGAATGTTTTATACACACACACACACACACACATATATATATACACACATATACACAAATTTAGAGAGTATTTTTCTGAAAGGACAGTAGAGAAAGTAGTTACAGTAGATGGTCCTAGGTGGCTCACATTTTTTTGAATGTTTACCATGTACAAATTCAATTTACATTCATTACTTTTTCAATTAAAATAATCATTTGCTGTGTAGCTCCACTGTGGACTTCAGCTTTATAGAGAGTAATTTCTGCTGGTAACTTCAGTAAATGAATGCAACACAAAAGCAAGAGATCACTTTCCTTTGGTAGCCTCTGGTTAAACATCATGGATGCCCTCATTAACTTAGAGCCGACAGGTTAATGGGAAGAGGAGGACTTGAGAGGCAGGTTGCAGTTAACACTGAGATAAAATCAAGAGATGAAACAAGGTCAGCTGCCGTGGTGCATGGCTATAATCCTAGCATTTTGGGAGGCTAAGGAAGGAGAATTGCTTGAGCTCAGGAGTTTGAGGCCAGCCTAGGCAACATGGCAAAACCCCATCTCTACTAAAAATGCAAAAATTATCCAGGCATGGCGGCACGCACCTATAATCCTAGTTACTTGGGAAGCTGAGGTGATAGGATTGCTTGAGCCTAGGAGGTTGAGGCTTCAGTAAGCAATGATCACTGAGGGTCTCAAAAAAAAAATAAAAAAGAGATGAGACAGGTTAGATTGGGAATAGATCTTACAAACAGATCACATCCCACCTATATCCTTTACTTATAAAGCTTTGAGTTGACTATAAAAGAATTTGTGTAATATCACCATCCAGAATTTCCAGATATTATATTTGATGTCAGAAAAGCAGAAAATATGCTTTAGCTTCTAAGAAATTCTTACTTCAAGTTTATATTACTGTGTGTTACTGAATTGTATTCATAGACTTCTATTTTCCAAAAGTCCTCATTGAGTTCAAAAAGACTACATCTTCATTTTTTATCTCTAATTCAAAGTGCTATTAGCACTTCAGTTTTAAACTCTCTGTCCAGCACATCTCTAACAAGAAGTGAATCTCTAAATGACTTTATTTTTTCTGTTTTTATTTTTGCTTTTTTCTCTCTTTTGCTGCCCAGGCTGGAGTACCGTGGTACGATCATGGCTCACTGCAGCCTGAACCTCCCTGGGCTCAAGCAATCCTCTTGCCCCAGCCTCCTGAGTCCTGTCCAAGCTTCAATTGGGACTAGAGCTGGGACTACAGGCACACATCACCATGCCTGACTAATTTTTGTATTTTTTGTAAAGATGGGGTTTCACCATGTTGCCCAGGCTGGTCTTGAAAGCCTGGACTCAAGTGATCTGCTGATCATGGCCTCCCAAAGTACTTGGATTGTAGGCATGCATGTGCCACCGCACCCAGCCTAAATGACTTTAGATACAGGTCTCCACCATTTTAGAGATTTCTATAGTCCATCTACTTGCAAAACACTGTCATACTCATCTTCATATGTCCCTCAATACTTTGTATGTAAAGATGACACTGGAATATTTTTAATTGAATGCACAAACTCTGGAGGAACATTCAAGCTAGAAAAGACCTTGGATCTCTTCATTTAATTCAGTGGCTCCCAAATACACAATCTACCAATGATGACAGGCCAGCTGCCTAAATATATCAGGGAAGATTTTTAAAATGACAGCATTCTCAGGTCCTAGACAAAATCTGTTGGGGTGAGGCCCAGAAGCCTGTGTTCTTTAAAAAGGTCATAAGATGATTCTGAGAGGCAAGTGGCTTTGGGAGCCACTGCTCTAGTTCACCCACCCCAGTAAGAGGGAAGACTTGCCCAAAGTTGCATAGTGAGGAGGACCGGGCAGCAAAAGGATCAGTGAAGGACAACGACGAAACGGAAGCCATTTGGCAGAGTTCTTCAGTGCTAAAGGGCAAAGATGAGCATTGACGATAATAGTCAGAACGCTATAAATTATTATTGAGTCCCTTTTTTATCACAGAATAACTGAAGGATAGTTTTTGAAAAAACATACCAGCATTTTTTGAAGTATATAACTTGAAATACTGGTCCACGGAGTGTTTGTTACACAGGAAAGGAAGGTAGAGCGCTATAGTCAAGTGTGAGAAATAATAAACACCAAGATTCTTAGATTTTTAAATTTTTAGTGGACTTCTCAAAGCCTTTACCATGTATTATGAAGTTACAAAATACAGTTCCCAAAGTTATTTGGCAACTGGAGGCATTTTTTCGATAATGTGTCAAAGGATTCATGTTGCTTGGAACACATTTGAGGAAATCTGCACTAGCTTGTCAAGTTGTCATTGAACCATACTCGACTGGAGAATGGGGCTATGTCTTCTTCACGTTTAAGTTCCCAGCATCAAGCACAATGCTGAACTCCTAATAAGCACTCTGAGTGAATCCTTCAGTTAAAAAAAAAAAAAATCAGTTAAAAGTAAGTAAAGATGGATTGTCTGTTTGGTAAACAGGTTAAAAAGTTAGAATACAATAAAGACTCTTCCAACTCTAGAATTATAACTACCATTTAAAAAATACCTACTGTGTGCCAGGCACTGATCTTATATACATGATTGCATGAACCCCTCACAACGACCTTGTGTGATAGGAAGTATTATTAACCCCACTTTACAGATGAGGAACAGAAACAAAGAGCGGCCAATAACTTGCCCAATGTCTCACAGATAAGTGGCACTCCTAACCACTAAGCCATACTATAATGCAATGCTTCCAGACAGAAGGGAGGTTTAAGAATATATGGCACAGAGGAGGTATTAAGAGTGACCATATAAATGATGGAAGATTTCCCAGCAAAAAGTATAAACTTACTTATATTTTCCTCTTGCTTAGCAAAAACTGCTAGGTTCTTTTTTCTAGGTCCCTAAGGCAAGAAATGTGGGTATAAAAAGGAAGCCTACATTTATAAGAATTCAGAGAATAACCCAACAAATGTCTATTGCATTTCAGTCTCATTTTCTAAACAGGCCATGGAAGGTGTCTGCCATTTACATTCCCTTAAATCAAGATGTCTCAGAATATCTGCCATGCGCAGTCCTCTCCTGCAGAACTCCTTATCCACTGCTCACCTACCTCTGTACTACATGACCCTACAGGCTGGACCAGAGATGATCCCCTGACCCACAGGCCCGAGGGTCCTGTCCCACCTGTGCTGTACCCTAACACAACAAAGACTCTTTCTTAGAAAGTTTAATAAGACACACAGGCAGGGCACAGAAAGTTGAGAGGCAAAGAAACCAAAAGACACAGGAGAATGAGGTCATAATGGGAGGAGCAAAGTCAAGAGGATGAGAAGAAAGAATCAGTCAAGAATAGAGTAAGTAGGCAGAGAGAGGCTGAGATGGAAGGTTAGGGACAACTAGGCTTGCTCTCATTTTTCCACGGTCTAGAGCTACTGCTTTAACCTGGACAGGATGAGCAACGTTCCAATTGTCCATGGAACCTGACTGTGCAGCTGCAGAAGCTGTCCTAAGCTTCCTTGTCTCCCTATACATTTTAATAACATAAATATTTTTATGGACTGAACTGAACATGTGTGTGTGTCCAAGCCTAATCCCCCACCTCCCACCAGGTGATGGTATTTGGAGGTGGGGCCTTTGGGAGGTGACTGGGTCATGAGGATCGAGCCTTCATGAATGGGATTAGTACCTTTATAGAAGAGGCCCTAGAGAGTGCTCCCTTTCCCCTTCTGTCACAGGAGAAGCAATAAGATGGCTGTCTATGAACCAGGAAGTGGGCTCCCATAAGATACCACATTGCAGGCACATCAATCTAGGACTTCCCAGCCTCCAGAACTGTCAGAAATAAATATTTGTTGTTTATAGGCAACTCAGTTTATGGCAGTGTGTTACAGCAGCCAGACAGATATATACACACATACAAATTGCCCAAGATAACCTGCAAGAGCCTTCCACTCCACTCAGGACAGCTGGGTTGGTGAGTGCGGGAGAGGGAAGGTGAAAGGGCTGGCTATTAACCTACAAGTACCCAGGGTTTGAAGAGGAGTCTACGCCTGCTCAGTGGTGTCAACTTTATTTAGGAATATTCAGATATCTTCTTCAGGGGACTTCCAGCACAACAGCAGTCATCCATTTCATACACTCCTGACAGCAATGAGGTTTATAAGGCAGCTGGATTCTCCTCCCACTTCTTAAAATGAGTCATGTTTCTCTTGCCTGAATTTTTCATATAAAAATGAGGCTGGTGCTCAGGAGGGGATAGCAAGCCTACATAATAATTGTGATATATTTGTAACTTCTCAGACGGTACGATGCAAATCCAGAAAATACCATTATATTCCATTTAAACTGAATATTATTTAGAAAGAAAATATAGAGAATGAATGGCTGAGCATGCTTCTACTTTGTAAAATATGCATCAGGGATCCTTGTTCTTCCAAAAAAGATCTGAGTTATTCTCGTTACCTACAGAATAAAATCCATACAACTTCAAGGACATTTGTAGTCTTACCAGTATCTGTGTCCTCAGCTTCCTCTCCTATATCCATTATCTGCTTTTATTTAGTAAACTCTTAAGGAGGAGCAAAAACATGTAGCTAAACATCCAGGAACAAGATTTAGAAAGGACAAAAGTCCCAGCTCTCAGGAAGAAATAAAGGAGTAACTAAATTCAATCTTATGTCCAGATATTATGTTAAAAATCATGCAGTAGCGGCCATCCAGATTTGTGGATTCACAGAGTAGGCTTCTTGGAGGAAATAACTAGAAAAGTGCGTTGGAGTTACTGGAACAAAGAACAGCATGAGAAAAAGCACTATGGAATGAAATAATTAAATATTCCTGAATGTAATGGGGAGTATTAAGAAGTGAGATTGGAACAGTGGGCATAGGAGAGGACTCAAGAGGCAGACAGGAAGATGAGACATTGTTTAGCTGGTAGGGGTTATTTGCAAGTAAGGGGCACCCTGGCACGTTTTTGATTATTTAGACAGTCTCTCTCTGTTGCCCAGGCTAGAGTGCAGTGGCACGATCAAAGCTCACTGTAGCCTCAAACTCCTGGGCTTGACTGACCCTCCCACCTCACCCTCCTGAATAGCTAGGACTACAGGTGCGTACCACCAATTCTGGCTAATTTTTTTCATGTTTAGATTTTTCATTTAGAGGCAGGGTATCACTATGTTGCCCAGGCTGATCTCAATCAAACTCCTGGCTTCAAGGAGTCTCTCTTCTTGGCCTCTCAAAGTGCTAAGATTAGACTGGTATGATCACAGCTCCAAATACTAAAAGAAGACGAGTGGAGTCAGAGAAATCAAATTCAGGCTGCCTCTTTAGAATCTGCATTGTAATAACCCAACAGTGACAAGTGACAACTGTCAATACATTCCAGGCAAGGACCACTAGGATTTCTCACCTGCAGTGAGGAGGCTGATAGTACTCCATGGGAAATCCTTCAAGAAGAGACATTAAAAAGAATTTGGGCTTGTGTTAGGTGATTTGGGGGAGGGTCTGAGGCATGGGTTTGTCTGGATAGGGTGCTGTCAGAAACTGCGTGCAATTCTATGACCGGGAATCTTAGTAAACCTATCTATAAGGTGGGAGAAATGACCACGGTCAGAGCGGTCTTATCTGCCGTTGACGTTCTGTGCAATTCTTTATGTGCAACAGAACGCCAAGGCCTTCCTGCAAGTGCCAAGGCCGCTCCCCGATGTCAGGGCTGCTTCTCACACTTTTCCTACTCAATTTTGATGGGCATACTTCCTCAGACCTCAATAGTAACATTTACGTCCAATTCCCAATTCTTTCATTTTGTGTGGGTTTCGTAACTTGTTCTTCCAGGGCAGGGGGTGCCATATGCAAGTTCAGTAAAACCCTATGTTGCTCTATTCAAACCCGTTTCCCATTTGCACACCAGAAAGAGAACAGTTCCACTTGCCAGTTATTTGCACTGTTGGGAAATGATAAAGTCTGCAGAACATTTAATGTCCTCTACAACTACCACATAAATACAGAATATTGACTTTCAAAAGAGCTCAGTGCTAGTGTCAGCAAGTTGAGAAAAGGAAGCAGTTTCTGGGAAGCCTCAGGAAGCAGCTCCTCATATGCAGTAACTCATTTAGGAAGTGACTTTGCTTGCAAACAGAGCCTCAAATTTCATAACTTCTAAGATGAATATCTTAATTAGCTTGACTATAATAATTATTTCATTATGTATGTCAAAACATCATGTTGTATACCTTAAATGTATACATTTATTTTCAAAAAAAGTTTAAGATATGAGTGATGTACCTTACTAACCCACCCAAAGCCTAGTTTCTTTCCTCATGGCAAAACATAAAAAAATTAACACCTACATAAGATATTAGTATTGTAACCAATACTGAAGTTTTATGCTAAAAACACTGTGTTTTAAGAACTGAATTTGCGAGGATTCTTTTATTCAACAAATATATGTATGTGCATATGTGTGTGTGTGTGTGTGTGTGTGTGTGTGTGTGTGTGTATATATATATATATTTTTTTTTTTTTTTGAGATGGAGTCTCGCTCTGTTGCCCAGGCTGGAGTGCAATGGCACAATCTCGGCTCATTGCATCCTCCGCCTCCTGGGTTCAAGCGATTCTCCTGCCTCAGCCTCCCGAGTAGCTGGGATTACAGGCTCCCACCACCATGCCCGGCTAATTTTTGTGAGCCACTGTACCCAGCCCAAATATTTTTTTTTTAATATTTATTTATTTTTATTTTATTTTTTAACAGGAGTTTCACTCATGTTACCCAGGCTGGAGTGCAATGGCGCGATCTCGGCTCACCGCAACCTCCGCCTCCTGGGTTCAGGCAATTCTCCTGCCTCAGCCTCCTGAGTAGCTGGGATTACAGGCACACACCACCATGCCCAGCTAATTTTTGTATTTTTAGTAGAGACGGGGTTTCACCATGTTGACCAGGATGGTCTCGATCTCTTGACCTCGTGATCCACCCGCCTCGGCCTCCCAAAGTGCTGGGATTACAGGCTTGAGCCACCACGCCCGGCCGGCCCAAATATTTTTAACTCCAACTATAATATGTTTCAGGTACAATCTAGACCCTTGGTAGCCACATCAGTAAACAAAGGCAAAAATCCTTGCCTTTGTGGAGCTTCTGTTGGGGAAGGTGGACAGACCATAAACAAAGTAAGTTAAATATACATAGGGTAATATGCTATGAAGAAAAATTAAGCAGAGAAGGGAATAGGGGGTACTGTACCTAGAGGTGATCAGCGCCAGCCTCACCAAGATGACATTTGAGCAGACTTAAGGAAGGGCATTCTGTAGGAAGAGGTTCTGGCGGAGGCAAAAACCAATGCAAAAGTCTTAAGGCTCCAGTGTTCAAGGAGACTACACTGGCTGGAGAAGGAACAATGATTTTGAAGAGGTAAGAGTCCGTAGCCCATCATAGTATTTTGGTTTGTTCCAAGTGAGAAAGGAAGCCATGGAGGGTTTAAAGCAGAAAATGAGATACAAATTGTATCTCAGAGACAGCAACTCTTGAGGAGTTTTGTTATAAAGGAGAAATGGGATGGTAAAATAGGGATGGGAGCAGGTGTCAAAAGAAGGTTGGTCTGTTTAAGAGAAATAACAGCATACTTGTGATGATAGAATCTCACCTTAAAAATCACAATTCTTGCCTTTTCTGCTTCTTAAGTACTCTGCTTTCTTTGACTACTTTATGTATGGAGAGGGAATAAGTCACTGAATTACTCATTTATTATTCAGTGAACTATTTGGTATCTAATATCAAACACTAACTAATCCAGACAAGTAAAAGGAAATAATTTCTGAATTCTTCAGAGAAACTACATCTGAGTTTCCAGTTTCTAGACACATAAAGTTTCTAGCTATAAAGCTTATCTTAAGAAGTTTTCACATTCATTTTTTCCTACAATCTTTCTGCATAATAGAGAACTAAGAAAATATATCATGGTACAAACAACGTGCCAGTTACAGTAGTCAAGTATTCAAAATGCTCCTTCAACAAAATTTATGACCATAGCTCAAGGGCTTTCATGTAACCTGGATATTTTAAAAGATGGTATTTATTAAACTTTCTCAAGAAGAGTCCTTGCATTTATGTATGACTTAACTGTTCTTTGATGAGATTATAGGGTTTGTTTTTTTTTACTGAATTGTTCATTTAATTGTTTTCAAAAAAGGCATCAGATCTGAGGAATTTTTACATAGCTGGCCATCTGTTTCAACTTAATAACAAATCTCAACTGATTCATAGTCTTCATTAGCTTATTCCTTCAGGGACCACAAAACACTAGCTGAAATCCACAACTGTCAGTCTCACAAGAGCATCTTTTTGAGGCAATAAATATATTTGTGGTTAAGTCTGAGGCTTTTATCACAAAAGCTTGTTTACAAAAGAGGTTTTTCTGGATTTGTATTTAGAATTTAAATGCAGCTACCAAGAATCTCACAGCTGCTATGTAATAGACTTGGAACTAGCCAGGCACAGTGGCTCATGCCTGTAATCCCAGCACTTTGGGAAGCTGAGGTGGGCAAAATCACCTCATGTCAGGAGTTCCAGACCAGTCTGGCCAACATGGTGAAACCCTGTCTCTACAAAAACACAAAAATTAGCCAGGCATGATAGTGTGCACCTGTAATCCCAGCTATTCGGGAGGCTGAGGCAGGAGAATCGCTTGAACACAGGAGGCAGAGGTTGTAGTGAACCAAGATCACACACACCACTGCACTCCAGCCCAGGCAACAGACAGACTCCATCTCAAAAATGAAAAAAGGTTTTTCCAGGTTTGCATTTGGAATTTTAATACAGCTACCAAGAATCGCACAGCTGCTATACAATAGACTTGGAACCAGGAAACCAGAATTCAAATCCTGGCTCAGCCTCATACCAGCCAATTTAACTTCTCCGAGCCTCACTTAGCTCAACTGTAAAATGAAATTATTCTGGTGAGGATGGAGTGAACACACTGTAGGCTTATAAGCCTAGCACAGCTGTGGGCACATTATGGGTCCTGAGTTATCTGCTCCACCTGACATCAAGTCCTTCCCCTTTTTCCTCAATAAAGAGTGGATAGCTCTTCTAGAGTGCTGTTTATATCCTGACAGCCACCACTCTAGAAAAAAGGCAGGATGTCAGAGTTAACTGTCTATTCAATTCTATTAATGGGGTGCAAATGTTTTTGTCCCCACTGGCATCTCAAAACTTATTTACATCACAGGGCCAGATGCAATGGTTCACACCTATAATCCCAGCACTTTGGGAGGCCAAGGTGGGCAGATCACCTGAGGTCTGGAGTTCAAGACCAGCCTGGCCAATACGGTGAAACCCTGTCTCTACTAAAAATACAAAAATTAGCCAGGCATGGTTGTACATGCCTGTAATCCCAGCTACTAGGCATGCTGAGGCCGGAGAATCACTTGAACCCAGAAGGCAGAGGTTGCAGTGAGCCAAGATCGTGCCACTGCACTCCAGGCAGGGTGACAGAGCAAGACTCCATCTCTAAAAACAAACAAACAACAACAAAAAAAGCATTTACATCATTATTGCTGAGAAAATTGCTTAGTAGGGAAATGGGCTACGAAAATGGAATCTCCTTGGTGTGCATTTCATTTTAATAAGTTACTTCTGTTCAAAGTGAACCACTAAAATACGCATAACTATACTATGATGACCAATACTTTATCCTGCATATAATTATTTTTTTTATCCAGGTGGAAAGCTTCCATCAATGTTGGTTACATGCATATACATGGTAAAATACATCTCTAAAAAACACTTTTTTTTAATTAGCCAGATGTGGTGGCACATGCCTATAGTCCCAGCTACTTGGGAGGCTGAAGCAGGAGGATTGCTTGAGCCTAGGAGTTTGAAGCTGCAGTCAGCTATAACCGCACCATTGCACTCCAGCCTGGGCAACCGAGTGCGACTCCACCTCGTTAAAAAAAAAGAAAAACAGAAAATATTTTTTTTTTAATGTGCTGAATTCAAATCCAGGCTCTGCCACTTGCTATGTGTAATTCTGAAAAAATTCTGAACCTCAAAGCCTGTTCCCTCTCTGTGAAGTAGGGAATATTTACTTCTTAGAGATTAAGTAGATTGAATAAAATCATGTATCTTGAGCTCAGAATAATGTCATATATAAGGATGAGAATTGTTAATGCAAAATACAGATGCTCCTACTTATCAAGGTGTTACATCCCAATAAATCCAGTATGAGTCAAAAATATCCTAAGTCAAAAATGCATTTAATACCCCAATAAGCCCATAGGAAAGTAGAAAAATCATAAGTCCAGGAAGTTGCCTCCCAATAAATACATGGTAAAGTCAAAAATCTTAAGTCTAACTACCATAAACCCAGGACCATCTGTAACTAAAACTGCAATCCCTGGTTACTAGAGAGACATTTAAAGTTGTCAGTTAAGTATGCTAACAAGTTCACTAGCTTAGGAATCAGAAGATCCAACTTTAAATTACAGCCCAGATTTTCTTGCTAGGTATGTAACCCTAGTTAAGGGCCAATCTTTGCACTTCAGCTCTTCATTTCACTGTTAGGTATTAATAATATTAGTTATCATGTATTAAGCCCTGACCATAAACTATGCAATGTGATATGTTTACATATGGACTACAGTCTTCACAATACTCTTCAAGTATTCTTTTCTTCTTTTTCGTTTTCTTTTTTTTTTTTTTTTTTTTTTTTTT
>NW_016107318.1:4189294-4195337 GCF_001604975.1 Cebus imitator
TTTTTGAGACAGAGTCTCGCTCTGTCACCAGGCTGGAGCGAGCTCTTGGCTCACTGCAACCTCTGTCTCTCCGGTTCAAGCAATTCTCCTGCTTCAGCCTCCCGTGTAGCTGGGACTATAGGCATGTGCTACCACGCCCAGCTAATTTTTGTATTTTTTAGTAGAGACGGGGTTTCGCCATGTTGGCCAGGTTGGTCTCAATCTCTTGACCTCATGATCCGCCCGCCTCAGCCTCCCAAAGTGCTGGAATTATAGGCGTGAGCCACCGCGCCCGGCCCAAGTATTCTAATCCCTATTTTATAGACAGCCAAAACCCAGAGAGGTTAAACTCCTTCAAGTCCACACAGCTAGTAAATGGTAGAACCTGGCTCCATGTCCAAGTTACCATATTTAACCTGCCACCTGCCTCCCCTAATGATCAAAGGAAGCTGTCCTATGAAAGTGTTTTTTGAAAAAAAAAAAAAAATCCTGTATAAATGTAAAGTATTATTATTAGTATCCTATATCAATATGAATAATTCACAGATGGGAATCGCAAGATTTGCCCCTTAGTACCTGGGAGCTTCGAAAGAACAAAAGGTTACCCTTCAAGCTCTCTTTCATCTCCTCTTGGCATTTTGCCTCGACTTCTATTTCCCTTGAACAGACCTGATAAACAACTAATTAAAGAACTCCAGGTGCCTATATATGCCACTCAAAGACAGTTCACTGCACTCCTGTGAGTCCAGGGCAACAAAATTGTGTGCTTTTTCTAGAAATGTGGACAAAATATTTTGTTGAGCTAATTTCTCACACCTACCTTTGCAGTTCACTTGGGTCAGCACAAATAAAGGGGTCACATAAACGTTCATATAAACTAGCGCTTTAGGTCACGCCTGTGTCAAACTCAGTTCCAGGCCCGCATGCCATCTAATTAAAGCAAATTTCAGACCCTTTTTAAGGATATGATGTAAAACAGCTGATCTTCCTCAAGCAAATTTTGTTAACTAGTCCCATGTGATTAAGTATGTGAATCTCCAGGTTATCCACTCTTGGAATAACAGCCCAGCTTTTTTAACTGCTTGGAAATACCACCAAAAGATTTATGGTGTTGGTGCCAGAAATGATAGGTGAGGGGAAAGTGAGCATCGGTTTGGTTTACCTGGAAGGCTCTTCAATTTTTTTCCCCCTATTTAATCTGGGTATCACCTGGAAGGCAGTTCAAAAAAAAAATTTTTTTTTTTTTTTTTTGCTAATTTGGGGAGATGATCTACGTGACTGTCACGCCTGCGGAGGAAACAGGAGAGTAAAGTCCAGATGAGTTCTGCCCCGCCAGAACTCCAGTCTGGGAAGGTGCTCACGCCTTGAACCGCTGGCGGAATCCGGAACAACTGGAGCAAACACATTTGCAAGCGGAAGAAAGGTTGCCTCCCTGCACCCGCTGCCCCGAGGCCAGATCTCGAAGCCAGGGGGAATGTGACTTTCTCCGGTCCTGCAGACTTACCTTCTACCTTTCCGGGAAGGCCCACTCACGTCCCCCCGGGACGCCCCCGGCGGATCCACCCGGCATCGGATTTCCCCCTCCGGGAAGCGCCGCTCCGCCCGCCTGGGCCCAGCGAAACCCGCGCTGGGCGCGGGAGAGGCCGGAGAGGCTGAGCACCTGGCGCCTTACCTCCGACGGGGAGATCTCGAACGCGTTCGCGATCTTGGCGTAGAGCTCCTGGATGCTGGAGAAGCCCTCCACTCGGCCCGTGGCGCTGCCGTGCGCCAGCTGCGCGTGGAAGACCAGCTTGTGTGCGGGAGTCCGGGACGCTGAAACGCTCCCGCCGCCCGCGCCCGTTGGCTCGCCCTCCACCCCCCCGATCTCCTTGGACTTGGCCTTCTTCTTCCCCCGCAGCCTCAGGGGCATCTTGCCGGGCGAGGACGCCGGCCCACCTGCGCTGCCGGCCGCCGCCTCCTCCTTCCCAGAGCCTCGGACTTTGCTCCCCGGGTCCCGCGCAGGTAAAAGCCGCCTCCCGACCAATGGCAGCGGCGCTTCCGCCTGGCTGCGCCGGGTCGGAGCCCCGACCTCCACCCCTGGACCGGAGCAGCCACCCGCCCAGCCTCCCCCGGGATGGATCCGGAGAGAAGGAAAGTCACGCACAGTCCCGCATCCTATCACCAGGTTTATCCCCGCCTCGTAAAAAAATGGTTCGATTTCCGTGAAGGCCTGAGGATGCCCACGCTGCGGAACAATAAGCCTTAGAAAGGCAAACACGCTGGCCCTTCTGTGTTTTTCATAAATCTGTAGTAGGCACCCACGCACAGTTTGGCCACAGGCCTTCGAGTCCATACATCTGGGTTTTGGGGGATAGGAATTGAAATGGAACTCAACCTTCGTCTGCACTCTCTGCGTCTTACACTCTGCCGGCCTGAACTGGAAGAGAAAGTCACATAGTCTTGAGCTTGGTGCCAAGTTGAATTCATAGTCAAACACCCTCAGCCGGGTCCTCTGCACCTCTGAGTTTTCCTTTTGCCTATTTCCTGGGCCGAAATTCCTCTCCCAACTTTCAGCAAGTCTCCAAAGTCATTTGCCCCAGCTCTGCCCTTCTTAGTCTCTACAGAGGACCTTGCCTCATATAGTACAAAGAAAATTGAGGCCATTAGGTGTGAAGTGGGAGTTCCCTCAATTCCCCACCTCCTGTTTATTGCATTGTTTTCAGGTCCAGTCCCCTCCAACTACGTTTTTCACAACAAAGCAAAACAGTCTTGAATTATTAGCTACGAAATTTCCTCACTTCTTCTCTGCTCTTAGATGCACTATGATCAGACTTTGCCCCCACACCCTACTGAAATTTCACTTACTGTGTAATTTAAGTAGAGTGAAATCACCGTCATATCTTAATTACCAAATACAAGTAACCCTTTTAGGTCTTTATCTTACTTGATCTGCGTTGCCCATTTCATTCTTCCTAAGTTTTGTCCTCTTTTGGCTTCCTTACCTCTCCTCTCCCCGTCCCCCACCCTACCCCGGCTAACTGCTACTCTCCAGGAATTTTGTTCACCTACGCTGTTTTTCCTCGCCTAACTTCCCTCCTTACTTAGCTTTGCATGTTCTTCCTGCGTGACCACATCAACACTCCCAATTTCACAGACGTTGTTGACTACCAAATATCTCCAACTCCAGCTTACTCTACCAGAAAGGGAATATATTGCAGGAAACTCAAATTGAGACTGAAAAAAACTGACCTCATCATTTCTTCTGAATGTATCTTTTTGTTTGTTTTTTACTCCTGATTTCAGTGAATAGAATCACCAAGCACTCCCAGACTAGAGCTCGTGGAGTCGTCGTATCAGGCTTTTTCCTTTTCCCTCACCTCTCACATCAATTCAGTCCTGAAAACTCCATGTTTCTCAAATTAAGGTTAGCAGATATACTGGGGGGGAAGAGTCTAAGAATTCTTCAGGAGGCTGGGCACGGTGGCTCATGCCTGTAATCCCAGCACTTTGGGAGGCCAAGGCTGGTGGATCACCTCTGGTCAGGAGTTCGAGACCAGCCTGGCCAACCCCGCCTCTACTAAAAATACAAAAATTAGCCAGGCATGGTGGCGCGTGCCTGTAATCACAGCTACTTGGGAGGCTGAGGCAGAAGAATCCCTTGAACCCGGGAGGCTGAGATTGCAGTGAGCCGAGATCGTGTCCCTGCACTCTAGCCCAGGTGAAAGAGTAAGACAAAAAAAAGCTTTAGGATAAACGTTAACATTTTTGTTTTATTTTCGGTGACTTAGAAAGTAATATAGGCACACCTGCACTCAGCCAGTGCCACTGCTGGTGCTTCGCGGGAGGGCTATGGCAACTTTCCACTTGGCCGTCCTCCAGCTTCAAGTTTCTTTATCAAATCAGATAACAACACTGGAGCTTGTAGCCTTGTCCGGGAGACAGCAGTGCAAGGAGCCAAAATAGTTTCTTTGCTGGAATGCTTTAATTCTCCATATGGCACAAAATATTTTCCTGAATATGCAGCAAAAATTCCTGGTAAATCCACACAGAAGCTTTCTGAAGTAGCAAAGGAATACAGCCTCACTAGAGGCTCCATCCCTGAAGAGGATGCCGGGAAATTATATAACACCTGTGCTGTGCTGTGTTTGCACCTCATGGAACTTTACTAGTAAAGCACAGAACGGTCCATCTGCTTGACACTGGTGTTCCCGGAAAAATGACATTTCAAGAATCTTTAAAATATTGAGTCTGGGGGATAGTTTCTCCATATTTGATACTCCCTACTGCAGAATGAGTCTAGGCATCGGCTACGACATCCGGTTTGCAGAGCTTGCACAGATCTATACACAGAGAGGCTGCCAGCTGTTGGTATATCCAGGGGCTTTCAGTTTGACCACTGGACCAGTCCACCAGGAATTGCTTCAGGCTCTTGATAATCAGGTGTATGTGGCCACATTCTACTGCCTGAGATGACAAAGCCTTCTATGTTGCCTGGGGACACAGCACCATAATGAGCCTTTGCTTTCAGTCTAGCCAAAGCTGGCACTGAAGAAACAATCATGTATTCAGACAGACCTGAAGAAGCTGGCTGAAATTCTCAGCAGATCCCCATCTTTTATTTTCTTTCTTTATTTATTTTTTTAATAGAGGCAGGGTTTCACCATATTGGTCAGGCTGGTCTTGAACTCTGAACCTCAGGTGATCTGCCCTCCTCTGCCTCCCAAAGTGCTGGGATTACAGGCTCGAGCCACCTTGCCTGGCCCTGGATCCCCATCTTTAAACAGAAGCAATCAGACCTCTGTACAGTGAAGATGAAAAAGCTCTAAAGTTTGTTTTCAGTGTGTCACAAAACAAGAAGATGTGATTCTGCAACATAATCAACTCCCTATTGAATTCTTTAATGAAAATCCTTTTTTAAAATGTCAGCCTTTTCCTTCCCAGGGAGCTCTCTAATGAGATGATAAATCCTCAGCAAGCTGACATTTTCCACACCACATTAAATAGTTAAAAAGGAGCCTGGAGCAGAAGAGCTGGCTATGAAGTTCCTTCCATATTTAAATGGCCTCAGAGCAGTTTGTGAAAGTAGCAGATCTTAGTATCCTGGTGATTGATTCACCTAACACAAATATATTTGTGTCATGAACCTCTTACCCCACTTGCTGAAGTTGGAATTCATTATCTGGAAAACTTGATCTGCTGCCATTCTTTTCCTAGCAGTACCTTGAAGTTCCATTTTTGGTCCACAAGTAGCCCTAGGACGTAAGGCAATAGATCTTTGGTGTTTGCTAGAGGAAGTGGCAGCCCCTCTCCCTTCCTAGCAGCCTTTGGGCTCTCTTCAAATTTCAGAAGCAGCTCATCATTCAACTCCAGACCTCCATGGTCTTTGAGGAAAGACTGGGTCAACAATGACCCCCATGGGAGAAAGGCAGTGGTGGCATTTTGGTGAAAGCAACTTAGTATGAATCACTGTAAAAGATCTGATAGGGTCAAGTGTCTGAAAGTCTCCTTTTTTTTTCTTTTTTATTTATTTATTTATTTATTTATTTTGCTTTTGGCCTTTTGCTTTCTCCTCTAGTAAGATTTTCTAGCTCCATGGATAAAGAATCACTGTATCAAGTGATTCTTAGACTTTTTGGTCTCAGATTCCTTTTACACAATTAAAAATTAAGAACTGAAGTCGGGCACGGTGGCTCATGCCTGTAACTCCAGCACTTTGGGAGGAGGAGGCAGGCCAGGACCTGGCCAACATGATGAAACCCCGTCTCTACTAAAAATACAAAAATGAGCTATACATGGTGGCACGTACCTATACTCCTAGCTACTCTGGAGGCTGAGGCATGAGAATTGCTTGAACATGGGAGGCAGAAGTTGTAGTAAGCCAAGATTGCACCACTGCACTCCAGCCTAGGCAACAGAGTGAGATTCTGTCTCAAAAAAATTAAAAATACAATTAAAATTAAAAAAAATAAAGAACTGAGGCCCAGCGCAGTGGCTCACACCTATAATCCTAGCACTTTGGGAGACTGAGTGGGGAGGATAGCTTGAGCCCAGGAGTTCAAGACCAGCCTGGGCAAAGTGGTGAAAC
>NW_016107318.1:4195397-4202873 GCF_001604975.1 Cebus imitator
AGGCTGAGGTGGGAGGATTACCTGAGTTTGGGAGGCAGAGATTGCAGTGAGCTGAGATTGCGCCACTGAACTCCAGCCTGGGTGACAGAGTGAGACACACACACACACACACACACACACACACACACACACACAATTGAGGACTATGTCAGGCATGGTAGCAGGTATCTGTAGTCCTAGCTACCTGGGAGGCTGAACCCAGAGGAGCCCTTGAGTCCAAAACCTTGAGTTCAACCTGAAACCCCATGTCAAAAATATGTATGTAGCATAGGGCTACAATGAGTTTTTGTTTATGTATGTTTTTTGTTTTTGAGACAGAGTCTCCCTCTGTCACCCAGGCTGGAGTGCAATGGTGCACTCTCAGCTCACCACAACCTCCGCCTTCCAGGTTCAAGCAATTCTCCTGCCTCAGCCTCCTGAGTAGCTGGGATTACAGGCGCACAGCACCATGCCTGGCTAATTTTTGTATTTTTAGTAGAGACGGGGTTTCACCGTGTTGGTCAGGCTGGTCTCAAACTCCTGACCTCGTGATCTGCCTGCCTCAGCCTCCTAGAGTGCTGGGATTACAGGCGTGAGCCACTGTGCCTGGCCGTTTATGTATGTTAACAACTAGTGGTGGGCTGGTAATTGTTTAACCAGCTATTCATGAAAAAGCCCCAATTTTGCTAATTTTCATTGTGTAAATACTTCACCATGGCTGAGTTCAAACTATCTACATGATACCTCTAAACAGAGTTGGGAGTACACAATCAGCTCTCAGGAGCTGTAGTAATAAAGACAGCATGTCATTTAACCATTTGGTAAACAGCACTGGGTACTCAGAACAAGAGTGAAAATGACAAATGACTTTTTTAATATTTTTAAATTTGTAATTGACACATAACTGTATGGACTTTTTTTTTCTTTGAAGTTTCTATAGAGCTGGGATTTCCCTATGTTGCCCAGGCTGGTCTCGAACTCCTGGGCTTAAGCAATTCTCCCACTTCAGCCTCCCAAAGTTTTGGGATTACAGGTATGAGCCACTGCACCTGGCCTATACTGACTTTTTTTTTTTTTAATTAAGTGTACAATTTGGTAAATTCTGACATATATATAGTGATAAACCATTTCAATAAAGATAACATACATATTTTACCACTCCCTCCCCAAAAACTAATATAATATATTCTGGTTCATCTGAATAAGTCCTTGGAAATAGGATACTACCACAGAGTTTCAGGGCTCAAATTTGCCTTCATGGTTATGATTGCTATAGCACTAAATAGCATTACATTCATTGTCTTGGGCTAATGAGAAAGAGTAGAGAAAAATCTATAATACTAAGCAAATGATGCATTCCCATCAAGTGAAAGCCAAATGACTTCACGATGCATTGTATTAATAAAGGGTTTACAGATATTTGGCTAAAGAAAAGTAGAGTCTTCAGGTTGAAGGGGAATGCGAGTTAAAAGAAAAAAAAAGAAAGAAAGAAAGAAAAGAGTAGGGGCCGGGCTAGGTGGCTCACGCCTGTAATCCCAGCACTTTGGGAGCCCGAGGCGAGCGGATCACGAGGTCAGGAAATCGAGACCATCCTGGCTAACACAGTGAAACCCCGTCTCTACTAAAAAAAAAAAAAAATTAGCCGGGCATGGTGGTACGTGCCTGTAGTCTCAGCTACTCAGGAGGCTGAGGCAGGAGAATCGCTTGAACCCAGGAGGCAGAGGTTGCAGTGAGCCAAGTTTGCGCCATTGCACTCCAGCCTGGCGACAGAATGAGACTCCATCTCAAAAAGAAGGAAGAGAAGTGAATCATCATAAGGTACATGGCAGGTACATTATCAATATCTGGGAGCATATGACATAACATCAGAAGGTGTGAAACTAAGAAAAACTTCAAAGAGAAGAATATCTTTCAATAGTCGCAAAATATCAAATGAAGAGGGCAATGTATTGATATAGGGTGGAAAGGTTGGATTCTATAATCTTTTTCGTTCGTTTAATTTCTAAATTCTATTTTTTTCTTACTTAGAAAGTGAAAGTTCCCCTCAACGGCTATGTCAAGTTCACTTTTGCTGTAAAATCTCACTTAAGGAAACAGCCCTATTAGGCATGCTCACACAGGAAACAAATGGTACATTCAAGTTAAGGTATTTGGTGATGGTTTAATAAAGAGACTGGGCAGGTGGTGGTCAGACAGTAAGCATAACAGTAGTACTCCAGGGCTGTTTCTTTTTCTTTTCTTTCTTTTTCTTTTTTTTTTTTTTCAGACGAAGTTTCATGCTTGTTGCTCAGGTTGGAGTGCAGTGGCGCGATTTCAGCTCACTGCAACCTCTGCCTCCCAGGTTCAAGCCATTCTCTTGCCTCAGCCTCCCAAGTAGCTGGGATTACAGGCATGCACCACCAGCTCTGGCTAATTTTTGTATTTTTAGTAGAAATGTTGGTCAGGCTGGTACGAGCTCCTGACCTCAGATGATCAACTTGCCTCTCACTCCCAGAGTGCTGGAATTACAGGCACCAGCCCACGCCCACCCCCCAAGGCTGTTTCTATCCCCAAATCCAAAGAGATGAAGGATTTAAAAGTTCTGTAGAGAGAGTCATTTTAAGAGGAACTATGACATTTGCTTGAAGGAAACATGTAGGCTGAGGCAATCTAGAAGGAAAACACTTGGGGAAATTAATAACCTGATCCAATATTACCCTTACATCTGGGCAGAAGTTCTACTCTGGCATTCCTTCAGCTGCATACCACCCAAGGCAGGGAGCCCACAGGGGCAAGGGGGAATGGCCACCCGGAATTCATGCCCTCCTTTCTAGACCACATTCTACATACCCAGGATCCCTGATTTCCCTGCCCAAATAGCACCCACCCTGCCTCCAGAATGTGCATAGGCTTCGCCAGGGTCCAGGCAGCCAGCATCCCTATGTCTGAGGGATGGCTAAGGAGCAGCTCTTTGCCAGGGTGGTAAAGTGAGGATTAGGGAAGGACAGAATAAAGCTGGATAGAAAAAAAATGGGGTAGGCTGCAGGCAGAGACCTGTTTCTTCCCACGTCCCTATATTCCAGTGTGGAACTAATGAACTGGAGAACTCTAAATTTGAATTTATCCATTCAGATCACTATGAAGATACATTGGCCAAAATGGAAGTATAAAACATATATTATTTGATAGGTCATTATCAAGCAGTTTCAAATAGTTCGCCATATGGTATCTGGGTCTCTATTTGTACTCCTGCCCCAGGTTCCACAAATGTGCCTACTGACTTCATCCAGTCCCACCCTCAGATTACCTACCTAGACTCAACATTGAATTAAACCCAAGGCCAGAGGGAATGGAGTCTGCTGATATGGCCCAGGCTGCAGCTGCCTCCAGGAGAAAGGAGAGTGTTGGAGATTGGATCTAGAGATGTAAATAGAAACACCTGGCATACCAGCCCACCTAGTCTCTCATTTTTTCTGAATTCCTAATACACATCTATTATACTAAAAACAGTTATTTACAACAAAGTTTTTTTTGTATATCTGCTGACTTTTTTTTCACATATGGTAAATTATGAAATCCAGCAAGATAAGTCCTTGATGATAGAAACCACGTTTCGGCGGGGCGCGGTGGCTCAAGCCTGTAATCCCAGCACTTTGGGAGGCCGAGGCGGGTGGATCACGAGGTCAAGAGATCGAGACCATCCTGGTCAATATGGTGAAACCCCGTCTCTACCAAAAATACAAAAAATTAGCTGGGCATGGTGGCGCGTGCCTGTAATCCCAGCTACTCAGAAGGCTGAGGCAGGAGAATTGCCTGAACCCAGGAGGCGGAGGTTGCNAAAAAAAAAAAAAAAAAAGAAACCACGTTTCATATTCCTCTTCGATATCCTGTCCAGATTCTCCCATAGTATTATATATATAACAGATATCAGTAAATATGATTGGATAACATTGTTAACCTTTGTTACTGCTTAAGATAAAAACAATTTAAAGTATTAGGTCTTCTATGTATATGTAGGCCTAGGATTCAACCCATGCTATCGATCTACCACATTTCTACTTGCCATTTGGTGTTCCTAACAACCTTAAAGTATCAACTATAAAATCAAGCATGAGTCATCAAAAATTCTATGATTAATGTCTGCCAAAAGCAATATTATCTTGTTTCTAAGAAAGTGTCTATAAGAAGCTGTAAATGAATCATAAGATAAATTTACTAACTTGTTTTTCCCAGCAAATATAGATAGCCTCCACTTACAACACGTAACATTAGGAGTTCTGAAGAAACACACACTGATCGCCTCCCTCTATGCCCCGCTCTCCATTATGTATGTATCCAGTAAGCAAATACTTGGGAGAAAATAAACACAGGATTTGTTAAACCACATGCAGTTTTCCCAGGGACTAAAGATAGCATGTTTTATAGCTGCATGGCAACAATGAACGACTGAAGGTGGCAAATGGGGGAGGAAATCACTCTTAGCTGAAATTCAAACAAATTTTATGATAAGTGATTGGCAATAGAGAAATGGAAAATGAAGAGGAAAAGGAGGTGGGGTGATAGAAGGGGAAGAATAAATGTAATAATAAGAATACGTAGGTGTTCCTTGAGCACCTACTGTGTGTCTGGCTTAGTGCTCAGTATTTCTCATGCATTATCTCATCTGTGTATACTTAGAGGAAACTCTCTGGCATGGATTCCAAATTACTCCACATCTCCAAGGTTATGGTAAATAAACACTGAAGAGGAAAGAAAAATGTGAATAGTAAGCCAGTTTAGTTAAACATTAGTTCTACAATAACATAAATATGGAAAAACTGCATGAGGCTTAAAGCACAGCCACATTCAAAGGTCACACATTTTAATCATTCAAGTACTGTATACAAAACTGAAAAATAGTAATTGGCTGATATACAAGCCTTTGATGACTCTTACAGAGTTGAGCAAATAATTTCTTTTAGGCCAAGCACGGTGGCTTCTGTCTGTAATCGCAGCACTTTGGGAGACCAAGGCTGGTGGATCACCTGAGGCCAGCAGTTCGAGACCAGCCTGATCAACGTGGTGAAACCCTGCCTCTACTAAAAATACAAAAATTAGCCTGGTGTGGTGGTGGGCGCCTGTAATCACAGCTAGTCGGGAGGCTAAGGCGGGAGAATCACTTGAACCCAGGAGGCGGAGGTTGCAATGAGCTAAGATTCTGCCATTGCATTGCACTCCAGCTGGGCAACAAGAGTGAAACTCTGTCTCAAAAAAAGAAAAGAAAAGGAATAATTTTTTTATACAGACCCAAAATACTGGATAAATAAATATTTTCAATGAAAAGAATAACCTAAAGCTTTAGAAGATAATCATTATAGTGATTTTAAGGCCAAGATATAGCAATAACAAAAAGAAATAGAATGTCTTTAAGAAAAAAGAAACATTCATGTAAGAGTAGAAATTTTTTAATAATTCTATTATAGACCAAAAACATGAAACCTGGAGTCAATCTTCCTTCCATTTGCGGGGGTGGGGCAGGGCAGGGGGAGGTAAAAGATTGTCAACACCTGAAAGTCATTAGCTGGTAATGAAATAATTTTCTCCAACTGTTTCATTTTAAACTTGAAATAAATGCAAATTATAGGTTCCCAAACACAGACAAATATTTTTCATTATCTTCCTCAGTTATATTAGAGGAAATATGCTAGTAAATGTTATCCAAAAATATTTTGCCACATTTGGTAATTAATTTTAGAACACTGAACTTACCCTCTATACTTTTTTAAATTAAGAATTTGACCTGAAAACCATCATTAAAATATAACCGTAATAGTTCAGTATAACATAATTAAGGTTTTGCTGTAATTTTAGCAGAAGCAGGGCTGAAGTTTATATCTGCTAACCAAAATGCAGAGAATGTTGACTTACATGGACTACAGATTATGTGGAAATCCAAATAAAATTTTTTGCTGGGCATTCTGCGTTCTACTCTTCTTTCAAAATTCAAGTAAACAAATTGAAATGATGAGATGTATCATTTTTCTATACTTTCCACAACTGTTATAATTGAAGGAAGCTGGTCAGTATACCAGTTAAGAGCATGAGTTTTAGATTGAACCAAGAGACCCAGTTCAAGTCATTGTACTATTTATACAATGGTAATTGACTATGATCTTAGGCAAATCTTTTCATGTCTCTTGGTTAATTTTTCATACTTTAAAGATATTTAGTTATTATGGATAAAATGAATATTGCCTGAAACATACTATAAATATATTTGTATTGTATATCAGGTAGCATACTACCTACCACATAATAAATGATTTAAAATATTAGTTATTATTACACAGTAGATGTTCATAATAAAAATGAATGACATACTCTCTAAGATCCTGTAGTATCTGCTTTTTTTTTTTTTTTTGAGGCAGGGTCTGGCTATGTCATCCAGGCTGGTGTGCAGTAGCACAAATATGGCTCACTGCAGCCATGAACTCCTGGGTTCAAGTGATCCTCCCACCCCAGCCTCCTGAGTAGCTGGGAACACAGGTGCGTGCCACCATGCCTGGCCAATTTTTTTATATTTTATTTTTTGTAGAGATGGGGGATCTCACTATGTTGCCCAAGCTGGATGTAGTATGTTCTGAATCAAGTACATGCTCTGTTTGTTATCGTAATTTTCATATGGCATATTTCATTGTACTCTTAATCACTGAAAGTAGGCTATCAGAAGGTGGCATATATTTAAGCTGTTCAAAAATAATAAATCACATGTCTAATTCAAGCATTTTGGACTAACAAAAGTTTATTTAAATCGTGAATAAAAGTTATAAAAGAAATGTTAAAAACAAATGCAATCATTTTGCAGTATAGTCGGAAATTTCAACAAGTGGCATGATAATCACGTTTTTAATGTTTATTAAATCAAGTCCTTAAGTACATTTACTTGACAAATGAATATCTCAAGTTATCAACTAAACTATCACTCTGTGATATACTATATTTAATATTTAATTCAGAATAGTCTAGTTTTCTAAAATTATTCCAATTCATTGTGTTTCAAAAACATTTTATATAATCTGCCTCCTTGGACATCTTTCTTAAAATATCAACAAATTAATTTCACAAAATGTCTACTATTTCAATTATCCAGCATAAATTAGACAAACATTTGTTAAGAAATTTTTTTTTTCAGGAGGATCTGTCTACTCTGAGGTCAAAAAAAAAAAAAAGAAAAAAATTGTTTTCTACAAGGACTGACCTAAATTTGGGGGAAAAAAAGTTAATTTTCAAGGAGGTTCAATCTAATGAGGAAGATTAACATAATTATTAATTATGCAAGGCAGATTACAATAAGCTCTACAAGGAAATGAACAGAATAATAAAATTACTGGGAGCCAGGCACGGTGGCTCACGCCTGTAATCCCAGCACTTTAGGAGGCCAAGGCCAGCGGATCACGAGGTCAAGAGATCAAAACCATCTTGGACAACATGGTGAAACCCCGTCTCTACTAAAAATACAAAAATTAGCTGGGCGTGGTG
>NW_016107318.1:4209583-4213002 GCF_001604975.1 Cebus imitator
AGAGACGGGGTTTCACCATGTTGACCAGGATGGTCTCGATCTCTTGACCTCGTGATCCACCCGCCTCGGCCTCCCAAAGTGCTGGGATTACAGGCGTGAGCCACCGCGCCCGGTTAAACTTATATTTTATATACACATGTATATAAAATTATTTTCATAGGTAAAAATAGGTAATTTCATTTTGCCATGTTTATAGATCAAAAAACTTGAGTAACTGTAATTTCACATGGCTTAAACTAATATACACAAACACAATGTAAGCTAGTAGATAATATTGTAAAATGTATTCTTACTGGCAAAGAGTAAAACCAAAAACAACTCCTCCCACCTAAAAATGCTCTATTTATTACACAGTTCTAGAAAATAGCCTAAAGAGTTTTTATGTCTGTTGAATTTCAGAGTAGTTTTACCTATTTATTAAATTTCATACTATGTTATAAAGTGGGTGGATATTTGAAAATTTATTGTAAACTCGAACAAGCTTTGTAACAAGCTTTTTTAAACAAAGTATTGTAAAATAGTCATGCTACCTAACTTTAATGCCATACATCATTTACTGTGATTTCTTAACATTAAAAAGAACCTAAAGTATTTTTTTCTACCCTAATATTATTCATTTTTTATTTTTGTTAGGATACTTGCAGACACTTCCAGAGTTGTTAACAACACAAATTTCTGATGCATGATTTTTTTTTTAAAATACACACTAACAAATTAAATTTTACTCTAGTCTATTTTCCCAGGGTAAACTCTGGTATGATCTCTCAAGGCAGTTTCATCTACAGAAGGATAGACCTCATTTAGCATCATCGTGTTCTAACAGTCATCACCAAAATTATAATCAAAGCCAAGGCTAGTAGCTACTAATCTGAGGTCTCCAGATTCCCAAGGAGACTACAAAGGAAGTAGGTAACATGGGTAAGTGATGTTACTTTCAGTACTGGAAATCACCGAATGGGAATCACACATCTAACAGATTAAAGAGGTGAATTTTTTTAAAATCTCATTCTTGGCCAGGTGCTATAGCTTATGCGTGTAATGCCAGCGCTTTGAGAAGCTAAGGCAGGAGGATTGCTTGAGGCCGGGAATTCAAGATCAGCCTGGGCAACCATACCAAGGCCCTGTCTGTACAAAAAAAAAAAATCACATTTTTTGTTTCTGTTTACTTCCTGTTTACAGTAGTTGACTAGCTGTTGTGCTTTGTCGGATATATTAAAATAATAGTTCCATTTTTCTCAGAGGCAGGGTCTCAACCTGTACCCCAGGTTGGAGTACAGTGGCATGATCATAGGTCACTGCACCTTCAAATCCCAGGGCTCACGGGATCCTCCTGCCTCAGCCTCTGAGGTAGCTGGGAGCACAGGCATGTGCCACCATGCCCGGATAATTTTTTTAGTTTTTTTGTAGAGATGGGGGGTCTTACTATGTTGCCCAGGCTGGTCTTGAACTCCTGACTTCAAGCAATTCTTCTGCCTCAGCCTCCCAAAGCACTGGGATTATAGGCATGAGTCACCGTACCCAGCCTAAATATAATAATTCTTAATAAATACAGTCTTTCAGTGCATACAAAAAAATTAATTTAATAGGGGTGGAGGTAAGAACATAATAAAAGGACTGTTTGGGGTAAAGAGTTAGAAGCAATGCTATGAAATCAATTTTTAATGTAGTATACCTATGATCTTTAAAATTTTTATTATAAATCTTTTTTTTTAAATTTTCTTTTCAGGACTGTAAATTCAGAGTGCAAGAATATACCATAAATCTTTAATTTTATTTTTACTTTCATTAAGAGGTAAAGCATTTCAAAATTTAAGCGTATGAGGGAAACTATCAGTGTATGAATCAGCAGCGTGGGAACTATAGGACCATATGTCTTTTAAAATCTTCATTTGAAACAATTTGAACAAAGATAACATTTTAATTTAACATCATTTAAAATGTCTGAGTAAACTTCTCTTTCAACATTATCTCGTCCATACCTAGTATTGTTTATAGAGAACTGTATTCTAGGAGGTACGTATGATAAGTATTCTCCATTTACAAATAGGAAACACAACCCTGAAAAGAGCTGGCCTCCATAGACAGCAAGAGCCAGGTTGAGGGGCCAACACTTGACATTTTCTAGCCACGTTTTTGGCTGGGTGCAGTGGCTCACACCTCTAATCCCAGCACTTTGGGAAGCTGAGGCATGTGGATCACTTGAGATTAGGAGTTCAAGACCAGCCTGACCAACATGATGAAACCCCGTGTCTACTAAAAATACAAAAAATTAGCTGGGCATGGTGGCACACGAGAATCTTGAACCCAAGAGGCAGAGGTTGCAGTGAGTCGAGATCACATCGCTGCACTGTGGGCTGGGTGACAGAGTGAGACTGTCTCAAAAAAAAAAGGAGGCATTTTCTAGTCCCATTTTCTTTCTCTGATATCTACTTCTGCCTCTTTGGTATGTTTTAGGAAACATAACATCAATCGGATTTGAAAATTGGGAAGTAAATTATAATACATCTTTCTGCTTTTCAGTAAAGGCTCCCATCTCAGGACTTTTGTCATTGCTGTTCCTTTTTCATTGAATGTTCTTCCAACAGCTGCCGCCTTTGAATCATTAAGGGCTGAATGCAAATATCTCTCTTCCCAGAGAGACTTTCTTTCGTCACTCTAGCTAAAAAGTGGCACACTTCTTCCTGCTCCAGTCAGTTTTTATGTCATTATCATTCTTTTCTTAATGTTTATCATTATTCAAAAAATAACTTGCTTGTTTTTTAATGCAAGTAATGTTTTTAAGTGTTTATCTTCTATGATTAGAATGTAAGGTCTTTAGGGGTAGGACTCCTAAAGAGGACCCCTAGAGATAGGACTTCCAGCACCTACAACAATATTATAGCCTCAGTATACTCAGTAAATACTTGTTTAATAATTAACTAACGGTGATTTGGTAACTGATCGATAAATTTTGATACCATAAACTGTTTTTTTGTTTGTTTGTTTGTTTTTATTTTTGAAACAGAGTCTCACTCTGTCGCCCACGCCAGAGTGTAGCGGCGCAATTTTGGCTCACTGCAACCTCAACTTCCTGGGTGGAATTAAGCAATTCTCCCACTTCAGCCTCCCAAGTAGCTGGAATTACAGGTGCCTGCCACCATGCCCAGCTAATTTTTGTATTTTTAGTAGAGGTGGGTTTCAGCATCTTGGCCAGGCTTGTCTTGAACTCCTGACCTCAAATGATCCACCCATGTCAGCCTCACAAAGTGTTGGGATTACAGGCATGAGCCACTGTGCCCGGCCTGAACTGTTTTTTTAAAATAAAAACATTCACATGTAAAAAATAAAATGTGTTAGAAACCATCAGTTTTTTGTTATTTTTGTTTGCTTGATTGGTTGGTTTTGTGTTTTTTTTTTTTTTTTTTTTTTTTTTTTTTTTT
>NW_016107318.1:4213142-4215019 GCF_001604975.1 Cebus imitator
AATTTTTGTATTTTTAGTAGAGACAGGGTTTCACCATGTTGACCAGGATGGTCTCGATCTCTTGACCTCGTGATCCACCCGCCTCAGCCTCCCAAAGTGCTGGGATTACAAGCATGAGCCACCGCGCCCGGCTTGTTTTTGTTTTGAGACAAAGTCTCGCTCTGTGCTCTGTCAACCAGGCTAAAGTGCAGTGGTAAGATCTCAGCTCACTGTGACCTCCCCTCCCAGATTCAAGTGATTCTCCGGCTTCAGTTTCCCAAGTAGCTGGGACTACAGGCACCCCCCACCATGCCTGGCTAATTTTTGTATTTTTAGTAGAGTTGGGAGTTTCACCATGTTGGCCAGGCTGGTCTCAAACTCCATACCTCAGGTGATCCACCCACCTTGGCTTCCCAAAGTGCTGGGATTACAAGCATGAGCCACCACACCCGGTCTACAAACCAAGATTTAAATACTTGTTTAACAACTTAATAAAGGGGATTTGGTAAACTGATAAGTAGATTTGATTTTATTTTTATTCCTAGAACATTTTTCTCCTTTCATATAATACTTTTTAATTTTTTTCTTTTAATTTGAGATTTGGGGGATACATGTGAGGGTTTGTTACATGGATATTTTGCATAATGGTGAAGTTAAGCCTTCTAGTGTACCCATCACCCAAAGAGTGAACATTGTGCCCAACAGGTAATTTTTCAGCTCTTACCCCACTCCCACCTTTCCTCCATTTGGAGTCCCCAGTGTCTATTATTCCCAGCTGTATGTCCATGTGTACCCATTCTTTAGCTCTCAACTATTTTATTTTCTGTTTCTGAATTATTTCACTTCAGATAATGGCCTCCAGCTCTATCCATGTGGCTATAAAGGACATGATTTCATTTTTTATGGCTGTATAGTATTCCATGATGTATATATACCACATTTTCTTTGTCAATCAACCACTGATAGACGCACTTAGGTTGACTCCATGACTTTGCTATTGTGAATAGTACTGTGATAAAAAACACAAGTGCCAGTGTCTTTTTTAATATAATGGTTTCTTTTCCTTTGGGTAGATACCCAGTAGTGGGATTGCTGGGTTGAATGGTAGGTAATTCTATTTTTAGTTCATTGAGAAATCTTCACAGTATTCCATAAAGGTTTTACTAACTTACATTCACATCAACAGTGGGACCTTTGTTTGTGGCAGTGTCTTGTTCTGTCACCCAGGAATGCAATGGTGAAATCACAGTTTACTGCAGCCTGGACCTCCTGGGCTCAAGCAGTCCTCTTAGCTCGGCCTCCTGAGTAGCTGAGACCACAGCTACCACACCTGGCTGATTTTTTTTTTTTTTTCTTTTTTTACTTGAGACACGGTCTCACTATGTTGCCTAAGCTTAGAACCTTTTTTCAAATAAAAAATAGAATTCTTCATCAGATACCATGACTTACAATTTTTAATTTTTTAAAAAACCTCACTATTCTATAATATTCCTTCTCGTAATACAATATTTTTAAGCTACCGAGGACTTAGAGATCATCTTATTAATTTTTTTTTTTTAACCAATAAGTGAAAGCTAAGGCAGTAAGATTAAGCAATCTGCCTAAGGTCACAAATGTTAGCTATTAGCAAAACCTGACTCCTAGTAGTAGTATTCCACCATATCACTTTTCCTTCCTTCTTAAGTGGGCCGTATTTTACATAGACCACTCTCTAGTACTATATTATTATGCATTTTAATTATTCCAGCTTATACTTCAGAAGTAAGCAAAAATATTACTTAATAAAATAGGCTGGGCGCGGTGGCTCACGCCTGTAATCCCAGCACTTTGGGAGGCCGAGGCGGGTGGATCACGAGGTCAAGAGATCGAGACCATCCTGGTCAACATGGTGAAACCCC
>NW_016107318.1:4215259-4239538 GCF_001604975.1 Cebus imitator
AAAATAGACAGAGAGAGAGAGAGACTCTCTTTCTCCAGAGACATTTGTTAAGACACATTATTACCAGGTAGGGCAGCTGAATAATTGCAAGAACATGAACAACTAAAAAATATTATAGGAAGCTTACCTATCACCTCTTCAAGAAGCAAATTTTTATATTAGGGTTAAATTCTATGCTATTTATTTTTAAAACAACCATTTATAGTATCTGGAAATGGTCCTAAGGGCATACAGCAAATGAAGACACATTTATTCAAGAAAATCTAAAATCTGGTAATAATAGTGATAGTCTACAGTATTTGAACCAAGGCCCACTCTATCCCTCCTTCTCTCCACTCACTGAGGTGGAAACTCCAGACTGCCACAGCCATGAATACCCCATTCCTTCTTCAGTCAGAGTAATTATATCTCAGCCAGAGGATTACCCTTCTGGGAAAGGTAGAACATAAGCGCTTCTCATCCTGCCCCAGCTATCTGTTGCAGAGGCTAAGCTCCAGGTAAGTGCAGCGGAGAGTAGGGAGCTCCTTTCTTTCACTTCCACATGCGGGATGGAGAATCTTAGTCTCAGCACTGCTGAGAATACTAAAGCCCCTAGTGCCCTAACCCTGGCTCATGGGACAGGAGTTTCACGCTGGGAGAGACAAACTGGGGAGACCTGGGGCTGCTGCCAACCTCTACCCCAAGCCCTCAGCTCCTAAGGCAGAGGTGTCACTCAGAAAGCTAGTGTTTTTTCCTCCTCCGTCATTGTGTCTAAGGCAGGAAACAAGGGCTTCAAGCCCCATCCCCTCCCTAATTTGACAATGGAGTTGGATGTTGTGTATTGTGGACTTTTTATTTTTTTTTCTGAAATTAAAGTACGTAAAATAAGGGAAATGCAATTTTTTTAAAAAGAAAGAAAGAAGAGCACCTTTGTCTTTACCTTCCAGCACCAGTTTGCAAAGCGACAAAGGGAAAGAGACAGCTGGAAAGAGCCCTCCTAGAGTCAGAACAAATCTCAAACAAAATTTCAGAATTATCCCTTTAAAGAAGTCCAAATTTGCCCAGTTCATTGAGCAGTTCATGCCCCAGGGCATTGTTGAAAACAGTAGAACAACCAGTCAGCAATTAGTGAGCTTAACATCTGGGTGTGATCAGGGAAAGAGACAGTCTTCACATACTGAAGGGAAAAAAAATACTTTGCTAAAACAATTCAGCCAATCACTAAATAAGTAAATAACAATGACAAGTTCCATAGAGAAGTGAGGTTCAGTACCTAGAGTTGCTGTATTACCTTTAAAAAAGTATAGCCCATACATTGGGAAAAAAGAAGACAACAGAAACTGCCTATGAGTCTACCAGATGTTGGATTTAACAAAGACTTGAAAGTCACCATTATAAATATGTTCAAAGAACTAACAGAAACCACATTAAAGTGCTGGGATTGCAGGTGTGAGCCACCCGATCCAACAGTCTCATCTCTTGAACCTCTTCATCCCCAGTCATAGAGATGCAAAATGTATACTTAAGATAAAAAACAATTATGCAACTTTTATTTAACCAACTAAAATAAACATAACTAAATATTTCTTGAGCTCTTCTGTAATACAGGACCTTCCATTATAACTTCATGTTCCAAAAGTACTTCCTGTCCAGGCTTTTTGTATCCATTTCAATGGCATCCCTTTAACAAAACAACAGCAGCGGTTTTTGCCTCTGGCTTTGTTGATTGATTGAGACAGAGTCTGGCTGTGTCACCCAGGCTGGAGAGCAATGGCGTGATCTCACTGTAATCTCTGCTTCCTGGGCTCAAACCAGCCTCTCACCTAAGCCTCCCAAGTAGCTGGGACTACAGGGGTTCCCCATCACGCTTGGCTAATTTTTGTATTTTGCGTAGAGGTGGAGTTTTGCCATGTTGCCCTGGCTGTTCTCAAACTCCTGGGCTCAAGAGATCCATCTGCATCAGCCTCCCAAAGTGCTGGGATTACAGGCATGAGTCACTGCAACCATCCTGGGCTTTATTTCTTATGTGTAAGACTGCATCAGGAATTTCTCATCTTCCTCCACGATTCGCTTACTGCAACCAGCCTTGGCTTTATTTCTTATGTGTAAGACTGCATCAGAAATTTCTCATGATTTGCTTTACTTTCATTTCCTTTTTCCAACCTCTGGTTTCCTCTTCCTAAAATTATCTCAGTTAAAAATGGCTCAGCCTGGGCAACATGGTGAAACTCCACCTCTACAAAAAATACAAAAATTAGCCCGGTGTGGTGAGGCACGCCTATAGTTCCAGCCACTTAGGGGAGGCTGAAGTGGGAGGATCAGCTTGAGCCTGGGAGGTGGAGGCTGCAGTGAGCCCTGATTGCACTACTGTGTTCTAGCCACAAGAGCATGCCTAAAAAAAAAAATTTTTTTTTAATAAATAAATAAATAAAGCTCAAGAACTACGTTCACACAAACCAAAATTCTAACAGCTGGAGAGATGATGTACTAACCAATTTGTAGTTTGGGAGGGGTTACAATATTTGCATGATTGTAGATTCTATATGTTATTTATCATTACAAACTTTTCTTCTCAATAAAATCTTTAGAGTGTTTTCTTCCTTTCTTCCCCCCTTTTTTTCTCTCTCCTTTTTACGATGATAAAATTTCATATTTGAATATTTGAATTTCATATTTCATATATTTCAAACTCATATTTCATATAATTTCATCATTGATATACTTTCATATTTGAATTTTTATAATGATATAATTTCATATTTTTACAGACTTGTAAAAATCTTCATTTATGTTGTTTATATAAATTAAGATAATATGCTTGTCTTTTGTTCAGATGTGGCCTTATACTATTTTGAGAATAATATTGGCATATATATTTGTAAACTAATGAAGGACACAGCCCAATTATGGACTATTGCTGCTATTAATTTCCTTAAAAAGAAAAAGCCTGTTTTTGTAACTAATGTTTCAAAAGCTTTCTAGTGAGCACCAAGTTATAATTTTATATGTTCCTAAATGACCAAAAATATTTCAAATATATATGCTAAATTATACAGACTATACAAAGAAATAGCCAAATGAACTTTCCTTTTTAATATTGAAATGGAATATCACTGTGTTGCCCAGGCTGGTCTTGAATTCTTGAGCTCAAGCAATCCTCCTGCCTCGTCCTCCCAAAGTGCTAGTATTATGAGTGTGAGCCATCACACTTGGCCAGCAAATGAACTGTAAAAGAATTTGATCTAGTCTTGAAAATTGAGCAACAGGGGATATCAATGGCATTCTAGGGAAAAATGGCACTGAAAATAAGAATTCCCTTTCCAGCTTGCTTTTTTTGAGACGGAGCCTCCCTCCATCATGTCGCCCAGGCTGGAGTGCAGTAGCATGATCTCAACTGACTGCAACCTCCACCTCCTGGGTTCAAGTGATTCTCCTGCCTTAGCCTTCCAGGTAGCTGCGATTACAGGTGCCTGCAACCACGCCGGCTAATTTTTGTATTTTTAGTAGAGATGGGGTTTCACCATGTAGACCAGGCTGATGTCAAATTCCCAGCCTCAAGTGATCCACCTGCCTTGGCCTCCCAAAGTGCTGGGATTACAGACATGAGCCACTGCGCCCGGCCTGCTCTACTTTTTTTTCTTTTCTTTAATGACCAGAAGAATATATCGAGTCTGCTCTAACCACAGACAAGCCACTTAGCCTCTTTGGGTTTACTTCTTTATCTAGCAAATGGGATTTTAAAAATTATTTCCAGCTCCAAAAGTTTTATCAATTTTATGTACTAAAAGTATCACAGTCTAAGTTTAAAAGGTTGAAATATTTACTCTATAGAACTTTATCTATTTACTCAAATTTAGATTAAGCTATTTGTGGCTCATTCCTGTAATCCCAGTACTTTGGGAGGCCAAGGCAGGAAGATCACGAGGTCAGGAGTTCGAGACCAGGATGACCAACATAGTGAAACTTCATCTCCACTAAAAATATAAAAATTAGCTGGGTGTGGTGGTGCACGCCTGTAGTCCCAGCTACTCAGGAGGCTGAGGGAAGAGAATCGCTTGAACCCAGGAGACAGAGGTTGCAATGAGTCGAGATTGTGCCACTGCACTCCAGCCTGGGCAACAGAGCAACACTCCGTCTCAAGAAAAAAAAAAAGATAAAAGAATGATGTTTAGTCTTAACTCCTTGAGGTTATGTAAATAGTCCTTGGAATATGAAGATAGTCACTTCTAAACCATTTACTGAATCTAATCACATGTATTAATTTCCTTTTATCCATTGTAACTATTTAAATGGCAATTTTCCAAAAATAAGAGTATTTTCAACTCCTTGCCTCCAAGGAAGGCTAACAATAGGCAGGAGTGATGAGCTACAGTAGATGTGACTAATTCAGATGCTTTCAGAGGCCGAGGCAATATAACTAAACATATGAAGCAGCTTTAGGAAATGCAATAGATAATGGTAGGTCAGTGGCAACAGAAGAGTCCATACCTTGCCAAAAAAACATTCTAATTAAAAAAAACAGTTTTTAAACCACTGAGCTGGCCAAACAAAACATCTTTATTAGCAGGCCATTAATCACCTTGGTTTATACTTTGTTTCTGTTTTTGAGACAGGGTCTCACTGTGTCACCCCAGCTGAGTGCAGTGGTGCAATCAGGACTCACTACAGCCTCTACCTCCTGGGTTCAAGTCAACTTTTCAAGTAGCTGGGACTACAGCACCTGCCACCAGGCTCAGCTAATTTTTAAATTTTTTTTGCAGAGATGGAGTCTTGCTATGTTGCCCAGGCTGGTATCAAATTCTTGGACTCAAAACGATTTTCCATTGCCTTGGCCTCCCTAAGTGCTGGGATTACAGGCGTAAAGGATTACAGGCATAAACCACAGCACCTGGCCTTTTTTTTTTTTTTTTTAACATAAGCAATTTGTGCTTTTTCTTTTAGAAAAAATGAACATCTTTCTTTATGGGATCTACAGTACTTGAAAACTATTCCAGCTATCCAAGTACCTGGTTGAATTTAAAGAAAAGATTTTAAAATAAAAAGTACTCTCATAATTTGAAAAAATAAAAAAACTGTAAAACTCTTTTATTACTTCTTTTAATTCAACATTCAACACATAGAAAGTGGGCACTTACTACATGCTAAAGCATTGTCAATATCCTTTAAGATAACAGAGATACTGGTATACTGGTTTTGTATGGTTATATAAATTTATTTACTACTAGAATAATAATTCTCTGCTTAAAAAACTTTTTAATCCAAAGATAATATATATAAATTATATAGCCAGGTGCAGTGGCTCACGCCTGTAATCCTAGCACTTTGGGAGGCCGAGGTGGGTGGATCACCTGAGGTCAGGAGTTCAAGACCAGCCTGGCCATCATGGAGAAACCCCATCTTTAAAAAAAATAAATTTTATATATATATAAATTACGTGTGTGTGTGTGTGTGTGTGTGTGTGTGTGTGTGTGTGTGTGTGCGTATATAATTTATTTTACCTGGGAGAAAATGATTAATCAAGAAAATTGCAATAAATAATAATGGGTTTAGTTGAAACCACTATCAGTCACCATGTTGACTAATGTTTTTCAGCTCTAGATCTTTAGACTTGTGAGAACATTTCTGTAATGTTCACACTTCTGTAGGGAGTTTTAACTGTCATTCAGAGAGAGTTATAGGGGAATCACTTATTAATTAGAATAATAAGTGTGATTAGCTGAATTCTCTGGCATTTTTTCAAGCATTTTCCATTTGCAACTCAAGTAAATGGTTACTCTCAGCAATTCCACTTTTGGGTATATACTCATGAGAATTGAAACACAAAATTTTCATAGCAGCATTATTTTTTATAATACCCAAAAAAGTAGAAATAAGCCAAATGCCCATAATTAACGAAAAGATAAACAAAATGTGGTATATCCATATAATTTGCCATAAAAAGGAATAAAGTACTGACACATGATACATGATACAACATAGATAAACCTTGAAAACGTTAGGCTAAATGAGAGGCCAGACCAAAAAAAAAAAAAAAAAGCCATATGTTGTTTGGTTCTATTTGTATGAAATGTCCAGAACAGACAAATCCATACAGACAAAAAGCAGATTAGTGTTTGCCAGGGGCTGGAGGAAGGGAAGAATGGGAAATAAGCGCAAATGGATTAAGGATTTCTTTTTGGGGTGATGAAAATATTCTGGAATTAAAAAGTGATGATGATTGTACTACTTTGTGAATATTACTAAAACCACTGAATTGTATATTTTAAGGGTAAACTTTATGGCATATAAATTATATCTCAATAAAGTAATAAAGAATATGGCTATTATAATCTATTTATATTGATTTCATATTCTGCTAAAAAGTGATAGGACCCAGTATACATACATACACTATATATGTGTATAAATCATCCTGAAAACTATTTTGTAACCAAAAACTTTGTTTTAAAACATCATTCTCACTATAGTTATAAAAAAGAAAACAAAACTAAATAATTTTTTAAACGTAAATATATTTTAAAAAATTAAAACACCTAAGAAATGCAATCTATACATATGAAAAAGTAAAATATTTATATGCATAACAAGCAGTTGCAACATTGTCCATAAGCAGCAGTTAGTGTTTATTTTCCCCATATTTTGGTTTAATACCATAGTGTAGTGGTAGTTCATTCTTTTTAGGGAAATTACATAAAGTACATATAGCATATTATGAGTAAGTTATAGAAGACTGTATCATTGGAAAATTAATTACAAGTAACAGCATTGCCTCTAAAAACACATCTATTATTAAACAAATTACTTTAAACTAGCAGAGAACAAAATGAGCGTATAATTTATTAAGTCCAAGATATATAGTCAACTTGCATAAAATTACATATGGCATTTTAAAAAGTCTATTTCTAAAATATCAGTAATTCAGGCAATTGGGATTTCCACAGGAGAGAGATAGCCATCAATTTCCTTTTTATGAAGAAAGGTCTGCCTTAAGAACATCGCAACAATGTTATTAAGAAATGCTACAGTAAATAAAAGAAAAAAAAAACAAAAAAGAAATGCTACAGTATACTTTAAAAATCAAAATGGTGAAACATATGCATCAGAATATTCTTTTACTGATACCAGCCCTCTAGCAGCATTTCAGAAGGTGACTTAGAACTAATAACTGACTTGGGTTTTTATTCTCTTCTTGAAATACATATTACATGTATAGTTCACTTAAGAATTTTTATTTCCATTATAAATAGAAACTTTTCATACTAATTATCTAAAGATATAAGAAATAAAGTAATTGGTAGTCTAGTACTTTCTATCTACTGACTCCACAAAAACAACTTTTACATATAAGCAAATTACTAAAAATAACTGAATTGGGAAAAATGAAACAAAATATAGTAAATGGTTTTCTTTTTATCTCTAACTGTAAAAATCCCTTTTGCCTATTTATTTGACCCGTCTCTCTCTATTCATGCAATTTAATGAACCCTCAAAAGAATTTACACATCTTTATACAGAATTCACATCTACATGAGTAAACTGCCAGTCCTTCTATATTTTCAGTGCCTTATCAAAATATGGGTAACAAAGTTCTTCATTCTATGAGGCAGGAAGATGTTTCCTAAGCACTTCTTTGGATGAAGATGATATAGTATCTGGGAAGGACACCTCAAATTCTATTAGAAGGTCACCACGTTGGTCAGGATTTTTTGGAAATGGCAGCCCGTATCCAATAATTCTTCTTCTCATTCCAGGTTTCACAATATCATTTACTGACATAGGTATGTTTCTGCCATCCAGTGTTGGTACATTAATTGAGCAGCCACACAATGCCTAAAATAGACCAAATGAAATAAAATGAACACACTTCAAAACTAAAAAATCTAAGCACAAATATTACCAGATGGTAAAGGGTAGTACCACTAAGGTAAAATTTTAACCTCCAAAAGAATAACAATAGTTACACAATTTTTTTCCTCATTAGAAAATTCCTTCAGGACATGCATCATTAGATATGCTACACAAAAAAAAAAAAAAAAAAAAAAAAAAAAAAAAAAAAAAAAAAAAAAAGGAAGGAGAAGAAAAGGTAAAAGAGAAGTAAAGGATATATTCCACATTGCCCTGGAATGACATGGTTATTTTGAAGCCGCTATTAATACATTCAAGATGCAGGAATTGGAATGGGAGAAGAGGGAGAAATTCAGGACTAGAAAGTATATGACAGGAGCAACTACCTACTTCTCTGGAAAGTATCAGGACAATAAATACATTTGTTTTAGATAACAAATATTTACTGAGCATTCACTATATATAATGCCACACATTCTGGCTACATGCTATAGAAACCATGAACACAGACCCCAGCTCAATGAATGCACAAGGAACTCACAGAAACATGCAAGCAAACTAGCCATTATAATATAATATAATATATATAATAAAAAACCAGTACAGTGTAGAAACAGAGGTATATACGGAGGTCTTTAGGGAGAGAAAGAGCACCAACTTAACCCCTTATATTCTGGGAGTAGAGGATACTTGAACTAAGCATTGGACGAGTAGCAGGCTATTAGGGCAGGGTGAGAAACAACAGTGTTCCATAGAGTAGAGCTCAAGTATACAGATAATAATAGAGCAAGCTTGGCCAGGTGTAGTGGCTCACACCTATAATCCCAGCACTTTGAGAGGCAGAGGTGGGCGGATCACTTGAGGTCAACAGTTCGAGACAAGCCTGGCCAACAAGGTGGCCCCAGCTCTACTAAAAATACAAAAAGTAGCTGGGCATGGTGGTGGGCACCTATAATCTCAGCTACTGGAGAGCCTGAAGCAGGAGAATCACTTGAACCTGGGAGGTGGAGGGCTACAGCAAGCCAAGATTGTGCCACTACACTCCAGCATGGGTGACAGAGTGAGAGTCCATCTCAAAAAAAAAAATAACAACAAATATTATAATAGAGCAAACGTGGGGAAGTGGATATACATTTTATGGGTAGACATCACATTTAAAACGACTTATTTTAAGCTGAAGAGTTTGAACTTTATGGTAGAGGCTATGTAGAGCAATTTAAGAATTTAAAGCAGGGAACTTATGATCATATTTGGGGAGTTGCAATCCAATTTGAGAAATAGTGCCAACAGGCTGGGTGCAGTGGCTCATGCCTGTAATCCCAGCACTGTGGGAGGCTGAGGCAGGTGAATCACTTGAAGTCAGGAATTGGAGATCAGCTTGGCCAACGTGGTGAAACCCCGTCTCTACTAAAAACGCAAAAATTAGCTGGGTGTGGTGGTGTGTGCCTGTAATCTCAGCTACTTGGGAGGCTGAGGCAGGAGAATCACTTGAACCCAGGGGTGGAGGTTGCACTGAGCTGAGATCATGCCAACCTGGGTGACAGGGCAAGATTCCATCTCAAAAAAAAAAAAAAAAAAAGAAATAGTGCAAATAAGAACTCAAATAATAACTATATTAAAGCAGTACCATTATGATGTATAAATGCATACATTTCTATGCACTTATAAATGTATATATTTTTATTAATATAAATGTATACAAATTTATTTATAGTGAATTATAAATTATTTTAATCACTTTTTTGTTACGCAATTATTACTCCATATTAACAACTTTAGAACAAACCGTTTATACAAGGACAAATGTGATGAGATTACCAATGCAGTTCTCATAAACTGCATTTGTTTTTGTTTGCTTGTTTATCTTATTGCATTTTAGGTTTTGGGGTACATGTGAAGAACATGCAAGATTGTTGCATAGGTACACACATGGCAGTGTGATTTGCTGCCTTCCTCCCCTTCACCTACGTCTGGCATTTCTCCCCATGCTATCTCTCTCCAACTCCCCACTCCCCACTGTCTCTCCCCCATTTTCCCCCAACAGACCCCAGTGTGTAATGCTCCCCTCCCTGTGTCCATGTGTTCTCATTGTTCAACACCCGCCTATGAGTGAGAACATGTGGTGTTTGATTTTCTGCTCTTGTGTCAGTTTGCTGAGAATGATGGTTGTTTTTGAGACGAAGTCTCGCTCTGTCACCCAGGCTAGAGTACAATGGCCCACTCTCAGCTCACTGCAACCTGTGCCTGCTGGGTTCAAGTGATTCTCCTGCCTCAGCCTCCCAAGTAGCTAGGATTATAGGTGCAAGCCACCCTGCCCAGCTAATTTTTGTATTTTTAAGTAGAGATGGGGTTCCACCATGTTGGTCAGGCTGGTCTTGAACCCCTGACTTCATGATCCGGCTGCCTCAGACTCCCAAAGTGATGGGATTACAGGCATGAGCCACCGCACCCAGCTCATAAGCTGCATTTGTAAAAGCAGGCTCATATAGTACATAATTCAGTTAGCACTTCAAATTAACACTTTAATTATAAGTAGCTAAAGTTAGAAAATATAATCACATCCATAAAAGAGGCATAATAGCAGTACTATCTTAGAGGATTGTTGTAATAATTATATTTAATGTGTAATAGGCATTAAATAAATTAGCTATTATCTAGATACACTCCCTATGATCAATTACATAAATATTTGGTCTCAGAATTTTAGATCCAACAACTTACCTCTCGTAAACTAATTTTAGCAGTATAAATTATATTTGATCCATCCCTTTTAAATTTTGGATGATCTTTGTCTTTAATGATAAAAACAATGTCTGCTGGAATACTATTTGGTGTTTCATCTCCTTCTCTTGGAAAAGTAATTTTGGTGCCTTCTTTCCACCCTTTTTTAATCTCAATGGTAAGAATTTTGTCCTCAGATCTGTAACTCCTTCCATCAGCATTGAGCCTTTTTCGAGAAATCTTCATCCGTTTGGTACAACCACTATATATCTCTTCCAGTGATACTCTAAGTTCATGAATAACTGGAGGATCTTGTTTGAGGCGGGATGGCCCCACAGAATTCCTGTCTCTTGGATATCCATTCATGCTGAAGCCAAAGGCACTAAAAGGATCACCATCTATTTCCATTTCTTCAGAATCTCTACCACCACCCATTCGTCTTCCAAAGAAAATTTCAAAGGGGTTGGACCCTCCAAAAAATGCAGCAAATGTAGCATGAGGATCGCCATGAAAGGTGTACCGGAAAGTACCTCCTTGTCCATCAGTACCTCCTGCTCCTCCTTTCAACCCTAATTGAAGAGATAAGCATGATTAGAAAAAAGCTTGCAACTCCTGAAAGTCAAACTTTCAAAAACTGTATGGCTAATAAACTTCAGCTAACTTACATTAAAATTTATTAATATTGGCCAGAAATGCCTTTTTAACTAAATATAGAACAGCTATAAAACTCCTGATTACATCCTAAGTTAAATTGTTAGTTTTCAAAGTCTTCCTCCAAATCAGCATCTTTAATAATTTATTCCTGAATCTTTGTTCCTCAGGTAAGTAAGAAAAATAAAATAAGGCGGGGCGTGGTAAGTCACGCCTGTAATCCCAGCACTTTGGGAGCCTGAAGCAGGCGGATCACTTGAAGTCAGAAGTTCAAGACCAGCCTGGTCTACATGGTGAAACCTTGTCTCTACTAAAACTACAAAAAATTAGCTGGGCATGGTGGCAGGCACCTGTAATCCTAGCTACTCGGGGGGCTGAGGCAGGAGAATCACTTGAACCCAGGAAGTGAAGGTTGCAGTGAGCCAAGATCATGCCACTGCACACCAGCCCAGTCAACAGTGCAAGACTCCGTCTCAAGAAAAAAAACAAAAAGAAAAGAAAACTGGGAACTCCTTATCTTATAAACTACTGATCTGGAATGTTGAAGTATATAAATTATGTATCTACTTATAAATAATAAGTTTTTAAAAGATGTCAGTTGAAAGGTCTTCAATAATCAATACAAAGTACAGAACCTAAATCTTTAATTTGTATTACAATCAAACAATAATATATAAAATAAAAAATACATAAATATATTAATATATAGCAATATAAAATACCATATTCATACTGTTTATATAAACAAAAATACCATATTCATACTGTTTTTATATATTTTATATAGAAACATATACAATATAATGTAATAAAAAATATCATATTCATACTAACTAGTTTTATTTCAGATCATTTTTTACTGCGTAAGAATCAAAACAGGGCCAGGTGCAGTGGCTTACAACTGTAATCCCAGCATTTTGGGAGGCCAAGGTGGGCAGATTACTTGAAGTCAGAAGTTTGAGAACAGCCTGACCAACATGGTGAAACCCCATCTCTACTAAAAATACAAAATTAGCCAGGCATGGTTAATTTTGCATTAATCCCAGCTACCTGGGAAGCTGGGACAGGAGAATTACTGTCTGTAATCCCAGCTACCTGGGAAGCTGGGGCGGGAGAATCACTTGAACCTGAGAGGCGAAGGCTGCAGTGAGCCAAGATTGCACCATTGCACTCCAGCCTGGGCAGCAGGAGCAAAACTCTGTCTCAGAATAAATAAATAAATAAAAATAAAAAATAAAATAGAACCCTGTGGTAGAGAGTGAAAAAATTCTAATAATGAGAGCACTCTATGAAAATGTACTCTTAGACACTAAAATTATTATTCCTACCCTAGATACGAAAATTATTTATCTAGGCATACCACATCTTAGCGTTAATTTCAATGCTTTTAAGAAGACTGAAATCTACAGCTGTAAACCTTGACATGTAAGGTCTCTTGTGAACAACCCACCTCAGGTAACATTATAGTGATGTTTTGACCCTTTTCTTTCACACAACGTTTTCCACTATGTATGAAAGAAATGTTTTACTAAAACCCATAAAACAACAGTATAGTGATCTTTTAAGCAGTCAATACTAGTAAGGATTTCTGTCTTTACAATATCAGCAGTTTCTGAGTGAGCCTTAAGCGAATTCCTAACCAGGAAACAAATAGAAAAGAATCTAAAAATCATAGAACTATGGCCAGGCGCGGTGGCTCAAGCCTGTAATCCCAGCACTTTGGGAGGCCGAGGCGGGTGGATCACGAGGTCAAGAGATCGAGACCATCCTGGTCAACATGGTGAAACCCCGTCTCAACTGAAAATACAAAAAAATTAGCTGGGCATGGTGGTGCGTGCCTGTAATCCCAGCTACTCAGGAGGCTGAGGCCGGAGAATTGCCTGAGCCCAGGAGGCGGAGGTTGCGGTGAGCCGAGATAGCGCCATTGCACTCCAGCCTGGGTAACAAGAGCGAAACTCCGTCTCCAAAAAAAAAAAAAAAAAAAAATCATAGAACTATGAAAAATTCAACAGATTTAGCTAACATTTCCTAACAGAGAGTGATTTGAAGGCAGGAAATCTATTCATTTTGCATTGCTCATGCATACAGGGCTGAAAATTGTAGGCAGTCATGCTTAGTGAATGAAGGGAATGAACTAATTCCTAAAGTCCTTCTTAATCAAAACTTAAAAAGGTGTCCTGAGTATCAGTACAGAGAAAAAGGCAGAAGCAAAAACAATGTAAAATATAATCACGTATATACATATAAGAGATATTTAACGCTTTAAAATGCCACTAACACACAGCATACTTTAAAGAAACTTGGTTTTGCTTACATCTTATTCTACATTTGCATCTGGCTTCTTCCATTGAAAGTTATATATGTACTCTATTTCATCTAACAGAGTCTCAAGTCATATCTAAATTTTTATCTTCACCCGTGAATAGAAACCTGGAGCAACCAAGAGAGACCTAATAATCTGCAAATTGTCAAAATATGTATTGAACAACACATCCAAATAGCAGGGAAATTCCTTGTAGAAACTGAATGACAAGTATAAGCAGGACAAGAACTTTTCATATGCAGCTCACCCAAATTTCCCTTTTGTAAATTTCAGTAGTATAACTCCAAATGTTAAAAAGCCAATGGCAGATTTTTTTAAATGACAGAATAATATGTAGCTCAAGGTCATGACCCAGGTGACTCAACCAATGCTTAAATTATTCAAATCATTTTATCCTTCATCTCATAGACTTTAAGAGTATAATAATTTAACTGAGTTAGGTAAACTGGGTAAATTAGCCTGCCCGATCTAGCCTTTTACAAGACAAAATCTAAATACTTAACACCCATAATGAATTCATGAAAAGAAAGAATAACATTTTAATTTATTACATCATGGGTTTGGCTTTTCTCTAAAACCTCTTCCTCCTCTGCCAAAAAATAGTAATTTGGTCAGAATGACAAAATCCCTGAGAAGATTCATACAAAGTCTGAAGTAACTTACTAATCAAAGCTGATAAAAAAAAAAAAAAAAAAAAAAAAAAAAAAAAAAAAAAAAAAAAAAAAAAAAAAAAAAAAAAAAAAAAGCCTCCAATACAGCTTTGAGGTTTTCCTAGACACTATTAAACAGTCAACTATGCAGCTCAGACAAAGAATGAAGCTACACTAATGAATGAAAAAATCCTACCAAAATTCATGCCACTATACTATAGCATACATTATTATGCAAGTATCACTTGCATTGTCTAGCACATAAAATTCTAAGTAATGTCACATTAACTATATAGTTCCTAATCATGTACATTTCTAATGCTAATGGAAATGTTTAACATCCAGTTGGATTCCCTCTGCTATTCAAAATGTTTTCTAGGTATCATCTTCACTTTGTGTGATCAAAAAATGCAATATAGAATCAACATTTTCCTGTGCTTTGGCAGGACTATTACTTTACAACTACCCAATCAACAAGTTCGCAGTCCCAAACCAAATATATGTTTGGAATGCTACCTACAACAGTGATTCCCACTAATTAGTTAAGGTTGACTAAAAGTTTCCAAAAGAAGAAACACTGTAGAAAAATTCAGATTGCAAAGAAAGAAATTGATATTACTTTAATAACTCTTACTCCAAGGAGATCTAATATGTAAAAATCCAGATTTATAGCAAGACCTCAGTTATAAAATAATGAGACTCTGAGATCCATTAAACAATTTTAGTTCACAAAAGTCAAACTGACTCACATGTTTTTAGAACGAATAATAAAAATTTTAAAATCTAGCTAACTAAATATATGTGAAAGAACAGAACTAGTATAAAGATTAATAAATACAAGTTTTATCATTTAAACATTACCTTTTAATATTTGAAATTACTGAATAAATCATAAGCAATAACGAAATAAGAAAAGCATAAAAAAAGAAAAGTTAGAGAACTAGAATAAATGAAGATGTGTTACTGAAATCTTTTCTTTCAAATCTCTTAACACAAATTTCGGTTGATGTCCACTAAACTATTCAAGACTAAGCCGAAAACTCTGGGGGAGAGTGGTTCAGAATGCAGTTTTAAATTTCTGTAGTTCTGTGGTTTTTATTTTCAAATGATTCAACTATAGAGAAATTTTATTTTTAAAAAGAGATTACATACATAAAATTAACCTATGGTACGAATACAATTCAATTGATTATAGTAAATTGATAGAATCGTGTAACCATCATCACAATCCAGTTATAGAACATTTCCATCATTCCAAAGAATTCTCTAGTTCTTATGTGTAGCTAATTCCCCGCTCCCACCTCAAGTACTAGGCAAGAAAGATCTGCTTTCTTTTTCTATATACTGGCCTTTTCTAGACATTTCACATAAATAAAATCACACAATATGCAGTCTTTTACATCTGGCTTCTTTCATTTATCATAATTTCTGAGGCTCATCCCTGTTGTAGATGTTTCATAAATTGGTCCTTTTATTGCTAAATAGTTCCTCACTGACGGTATATACCACATTTTGCTTAATTCACCAATTTATGGTGCTTTCAGATTGTTTCCAGCTTGGGGCTATTACGAATAACATTGCTATAAGCATTCAGGCACATATCCTTGTGTGGACATGTTTTTGTTTCCCTTTTATAGATTTCTAAAAGTAAATTTAAGTCATCTTTATTTTTTTTCTTTCCTTTTTTTTTAGAGATAGGGTCTTGCTATTTTGTAAAGGCTGGACTCAAACTCCTAGGCTCAAGCAATCCTTCAGCCTCAGTCTCCCTGTTAGCTGAAGCGAGGTATATATCACCTCACCCAGCTAGCCAACTGTTTTTAAAACAAAGCACTTTAAATTGTGAATATTCAGACTGGGCACGGTAGCTCATGCCTGTAATCCCAGCACTTTGGGAGGCCAAGGTGGGCAGATCACAAGCTCAGGAGTTTGAGACCAACCTGGCCAACATGGTGAAATGCTCTCTCTACTAAAAATACAAAAATTAGCCAGGTGTGGTGGTGCCCACCTGTAATCCCAGCTACTCAGAAGGCTGAGGCAGGAGAATTGCTTGAACCCGGGCGGCAGAGGTTGCAGTGAGCCGAGATCGCACCACTGCACTCCAGCCTGGGTGACAGAGCAAGACTTCATCTCAAAAAATAAATAAATAAAAATGTGAATATTCAGAACACAAACTGGATTTTTGTTTCTTTCATTCCTAAATATATAAATGTAACATGTGCAACTTACATACTACTTTTCAGTTCATGGTTCCTTATTCCCACCATCCCAGCCCTAAGTCCCAAGACTGTAATAATTGGGGGGGGAGCAGGAAGAAGGATACTAGGTAAATTGGTAGTGTTTCCATAGTCCTAAAGTTCAGTGTTTTGCTACTATAGGAGAAAACTATAGAACCAGGTCTGGAGATCAATAAAAGGCAAAGAGAAAAAATGTTTGCCCCTGCTTTCACAGTGTATCTAAATGGGATGTTTAATAGAATAAATGAGATATTCTGAATAAAAGGCAAACAAATACAATACTTTTCCTGTGAAGGAAGAATAATTCTAAAAAATAATTCAAATAACTTTCATTCAATTGTATTTTCTTTTTTTTTTTTTTAAGACAGGGTCTCACTCTGTCCCCCAGGGTAGAGTGCAGTGGCACAATCTTGGCTCACTGCAACCTCTGCCTCCCGGGTTTTAGCCAGTCTCCTGCCTCAGCCTCCTGAGTAGCTGGGATTACAGGCATGCGCCACCACACCCAGCTAATTTTTGTATTTTTAGTAAAGGCAGGGTTTCACCATGTTGACCAGGGTGGTCTCAAACTCCTGACCTCAAGTAATCCTCCTGCCTCAGCCTCCCAAAGTGCTGGGATTACAGGCATGAGCCACTGTGCCTGGCCCATTCAATTGTATTTTCAAGTAACCTATAACTAGAGAATGATATTTCTGCATAACATATTTCTATGTTTAAAAAAAAATGCATTCTCTCCTCACTCTTTCCTCCTATCACTTGTATCAATTATGTAAGTTAAAAAAAAAAACCCAGGGTATACACATTCAGAGTGATTTAGTTTTTTAAAAAATTCACTCACTGTGGAATGACCAATAAAAATCAAATAAGAAAAATCACTCTAGAAAAGCACTTAAATTAAGAAGTAATATTAAATTAAGAAAAACGTATCATTTGGTGACTTGAAAATTCTGAAGACAAATATCCTTAAACCCTGAATTCAATGGCTTAGCCACAAACTTGAGCTACCAGTGAATTGTTGCAAAATGTTTTAAATATGAAGCAGTGGATATCTGCTTTTTTCACAGGAATTAATAGTGTTACTCCATGTTTGTGAATTTCTTTACAAAATTACAAAATAACTCATTCAGAAAGTGTAGTACATTATTGGTAGCATCTCAGAATCCTGCTTAGCTTTTGAGATAAACCAAATCATGATATTTTGAGTAGTATGACCATAGGTATCATGCAGGATTGAACTGCTCAGTATTTGCTTTTTTCAGTATTTACTTTGTAAGAACCTGACACTATAGGTCCTCACTACAACAAAACCAGCAACATAAACTTCAATTTGGGGCAACTCACAGACCAAACAGGCAAAAGAAAACAAGAATAAAAAACCCTCTATATGCAATCACCCTGTTTGTCTACATTTAATTTGTTTAATTCAAAATAAGCAGTCACTGCTTGACTATATTTTAAGGCTACATTTCAAATTAGGAAACTTTGGTGTTAAATATAATAAAGGAATCAAAGGGATAACAAAAAACTTTTCATAGCTACAATGATTTAAAAGCCAGTATTTTGGGAGAAAAACTAATAATAAAATAACTTAGTCCTGATGTTAAAAGTTGAAAATCCTCAAACTAGTACAAATTAAAGTTTTTTGTGTTATTAATTAGCAATTTAAAAGTCTTACTCTATAGCCACATTTATATGGAAGCGATGCACAAATCTGATTTAAAATGCAGAATGAGAAAAGAATAATCTTAAGTTATCCTCCTTTACTGTGCTCACTAGTTTTTGATCTCACAATGCAAAAAACAGAAGTATGGCAGGGAGAGGAAAGGGAAGTTGTCATGTTTTTTTCAATACTTAGTAAAATTTTACAACAATTAATGTTACCTAAAAGTAAATCAATAATCATCCTACCTAGGTGGCCATTTTAGGTCAAAAATTGTATTTCTGAGATCTCATTTTCTTGGCACAAAATTATTGTTTACAATTAAGCTAAAAACTTGTTCTGGTATTTTATGACATCAGGAAAATTCTTTCCTCTCCAGGCAGAATGGCAGAATGCCAAAAACAACTAGAAGCTAAATGCCTGCGCCTTCTGCTTCTGAGAGTCGCAACTCTTTCTTGTTCAGTCTAAACTAGCCTTGCTATAAGAAAGGCAAACAACTACTTTTTGGTTTTGTGAATAAAATATAAACTACTCAGAACGTGAAATGCCAATCTTAAGGTTTTAAATGACAGAAAACTCCTTACAGGTTGACAGAAAATTCATTAGAAAACAAAACAGGTTGCGTAAGACTTTTGACACAATTTACTAATAGGTATGGGAATTCAAGGTTTCTTTTAAAATATACAATGTTAACATTGTAAGTCTAGTGATAAAATATGTATAATCCAAAATGCTAAAATAAAAAAGGCAAACAAGGACATTTCATTCATAGCTCTGCAATACTCATTCATTTGATCAGAGATGAAATCTTGTTATTATTCATTATTTGTTCTTCTACTTTTGATATGACTGAGAATCCAATTTAAGAATAATCATAGGCTGAGAGAGACCAAAAAAAAAAAAAAAGCCTGGGAGAAAGAGAAAGAGAGCCGAAGAGACAGAAAGATATACAGAGAATACTTACCTTCCTCCCCAAACTGATCATATATTTCTCTCTTTTTAGGATCACTCAATACTTCATAAGCTTCTGCGACCTCTTTAAATTTCTCCTCTGCCTGAGGAGATTTGTTCTTGTCCGGATGAAATTTGAGGGCTTGTTTTCGGTAAGCCTTTTTAATATCTTCATCTGAAGCTCCTTTCTCAATTCCCAAAATGCAATAATAGTCTTTCCCCATTTCGAATGCCTTGAAATGAACTTAGATTTCCCTTTGTAAAAGAAAACAGTGTCCCCAGTCTTAGCAATAGACCGATTCTAAGAAAAATAAACCAAGCTGGGTATTTTAAAAGTTAAAGTAAATCGGCAATTCAGCTAGCTGTCTTAAGGCAGCAAGCAGACAGCGTCTCTGTATTCAATCCTTCCCCAACAGCTCACTTACAGATAAATATACACTACACAGGAGACAGCCTCCTTCTAGATCCTCCCATTTTCACTACGTGTCTCTGTACTTTCTAGAACAGCAAATGCTACAGGACGTCACTTTCCCAGCTGCCTCTAGTCAAAGTACTGAGCTATGTTTCCTCCTCCTCCACGATTAACTATTCATTTTCCGTCTGGCAATTTTTATATTTCCTAATTAAAGAGGCCAAGTCAATAAACATGCCAATATTTCAAGACAGAATGTCACAACTACATATTTATGTACTCCATACTAGGTGAAAAAGCAACAAAAATCATCACAGTCATTAAACACTCTGTTAAAGAAGTTAAAGTAAAATACAAATAAAAGTATCTATGAATCCGTTTTAGATATTTTAATTTCAAGCTATTCATCTGTAAAGTATGTAATACTAAAATGCGGGTTGTTTGAACCGAAATTTTCAAGTACTTTACGTCGTCGTCAAAATTCCTGGGGTCTATCAATCAGAAAAGCCAGAAAGTTTATGTACTAATTTCACATTCGGAGTATCTATAATAAAATTCAAATGCATTATTTTAAGATAAGTAAGGGACTTAAACATGATTTTAGCTAATTAGTTTTTTCTAGGATACATGAGTTCATAGTTCTGGCAAACCAATGTTTATTTTTGAAATTTTAGTATCTGAATTTAGTTACTTCAACTAAAACTGAATGACGTCTCCCCCACACCCCCCACCCCCCACCCGCAGCCGCCCCACAGGGTCCCTATTTAAAGAATTTTGGTGCTGCAGGAAAGCCAATAGAAAGTATCAGGTTACAGACAATACATACTCATGTTCCTTACAAGGCTTAACTGCAACTGGATCAACGTAAAATTTGGGTATGTCACTTAAGGGGCACTAATATGAGAAATATTTTTTCTTTCAAAAACATATTTCCCTAATTATAAATATATATTCATTGTCGGAGATTTTGGAAAATACAGAAGAAAAAGTTATTAAAAATCTCCCTATGATACCATTTTAGGTAATCCCTGTTAAAAGTTACTGTATTTACTTCTAATCCTGTTTTCCATGAATACTCATGATTATTTGATCTAGTTTTATAATTTTTGTTAACAAACTTATATCATAGTATTTATATACCCTTTTGATGCCTGCTTTTGAAAATATATTTTGTGTATTTATGAGACATTTTCAATGTATATAACTCTGTATGGTTTTTTCTAAGAAAATGTCAAAAGAATTGCACAGTCCAAATATCTTGTGTCTGTAAACTTAAAAAAAAAAAAACCTTTATGAGGAACAGAAAATGTACATATATGTTTAGAATATAATAAAAGGTAATAATCATGTGTTAACCTTTAAAGAAATGAGAACACCCACTCTATATGCAAAGCAATGATGATTCAGCAATTCTTTATGAATGTTCATCATTGTACATTTTGACAGCTATGATTTTCTACTCCTCAAAATTCTCTACTTTAAAAATACCTTGACATTAGAAATGTATAACTTCGATCTAGCTTACCTGTGGGTTACAGAGGTTTGTCAGCTGTTTAGCATTTTAAACTTACCAAGGAATACTTAATGTCAAAAAACACCTTTGAATCCAAAAACTTACGGAAAATGCTAATATACAGAGTCACCTTAAGACTCCCAGTTTTAAAAAGCATATTGCCAAACTGAAATCCAGTGCATGGATCAGTATCACATACAGTAAAAACATAATAAAAATCACCTATTATAAAATTAATTTCCAAGGGAGTTCCTTTAAATATTCATTACCAAAGGAACGCTGACTCTACTATTTAACAACCAGAAATTGTTTGGGTGGTTAGTATTTGCAGAGAAAAAAACTTATTTGATTCAATCATTTTTAGGGAGCTAGGAATATTATCAAAACTTGACATAGTAAATTATTTTAGAGAACTTGAAGACTAGGTCTTTCACATTTGTGAGAAATTGTATTATATATTAACAGATGGAAAGAAATCTGACTCCCTAGACATTGAAAAGAGTGAAAAGGGATTTTCACATTTCTTCAAATATCACACATACACATAAGAATCACAGTAGTAAAGTTGAAAAGCTAGAATTCACCTCAACTTTGACATTTCAAGTTAATAGCAAATATAGTTGTGATTTAAGATTATTAATAAAACAATTTGGTTAGGTTATGGTAAAATGAGTAGATAATTGCACACTTGTAGATTTGTAAAGCTTTGTAAATAATTCAAACATTTGGCAATAGTTATTAAAAGCCACTAAATATTATTTTAATAATTTTATAAATACCACACCTGGAAATTTGTCCTTAGAAAATAAAGACAATAATTATTATATTTACAAATATACCCAATGCAAAGAGATGAAATAGGGTAAAGCATCAATATGATCATTATTAAAAGTACATAGTACTTTGGAGATATTTTACTCCTATATTCACTTTTGCAGACTGAGATGTCTTCTCTACTACTTACTTAGGGGTTGAAAATCCATTATACAATACAATCACTCTACATTAAATCTTGGTCATCCAGGCTGGGCGCTGTGGCTCACGCCTGTATTCCCAACACTTTGGGATGCCAAGGCGGGTGGATTGACTAAGGTCAGGAGTTTGAGACCAGCCTGACCAACATGGTGAAACCCCGTCTCTACTAAAAATAGAAAAACTAGCAGGGCGTTGTGGCAGGTGCCTGTAATCCCAGATACTCAGGGGGCAGAGGTACCGAGCGGAGTGGAGATCGCTGGAGGTTGCAGCGAGCGGAGATCGCTTCATTGCACTCCAGCCTGGGCAACAAGAATGAAATTCTGTCTAAAAAAAAAAAAAAAATGCGAGGCGCGGTACATCACACTTGTAATCCCTGCATTTTGGGAGGCCGAGGCAGGCAGATCAGGACCAGCCTGGCCAACATTGTGAAACCCGGTCTCTACTGAAAATACAAAAATAGCCGGGTGCGGTGGCTCACACCTGTAATCCCAGCACTTTGGGACGCAGAGACAGGTGGATCATCTGAAGTCGGAGTTCGAGACCACCCTGACCAACATGGTGAAAACCCATCTCTACTAAAAATACAAACAAATTTAGCTGTCCATGGCAGTGGGCACCTATAATCCCAGCTACTCAGGAGGCTCAGCAGAATTGCTTGAACCAGGGAGGCGGAGGTTACAGTGAGCTGAGATCGTGCCATTGCACTCCAGCCTGCGCGACAGAGCGAGACTCCGACCCCCTCCCCCCCAAAAAAGCAAAAATACAAAAAATTAGCGGGCATGGTGGCAGGCACCTGCAGTCCCAGCTACTCGAGAGGCTAAGGTAGGGGAATCGCTTCAACCCGGGATGCAGGGGTTGCAGTGAGCCGAAACTGCGCCATCACGCACCAGCCTGGTGACAGAGCAAGACTCCGTCTCAATAAATAAATAAATAAATAAATAAATAAAATACATTGGTCATCCAAGTTTCTATGATATCTATGTGGTGATTTTTTTGGGGGGGAGGGCTGTCATTCCTGCAAATAATTATGACAAAAACCGTAACAGTATGTAAAAGGGAGAGTAGTGGTAGCCTGTAGGGAAAATGGAACAGAGAAGAGCTGTGGTCAAAACTTATTTAGTAAAAATAAAATAAATAAAAGCTTATTTATTTTACTTTATTTTTTTCCTTGTTCTTTTTTCTTTTTTTTCTCATCCTCTCAGCCAGCTTTTCTAAAAGCTTATTTATTTTAAAAGCAAAAATAAAAACTACATAGAAAGTCTGAAATATTTAGAAATCACATAAATCCCTGCTTATTCGATGTTATAGGTTATATGTATGCATGACAGAAGTTTGAAGAAAACAAAAACTAGCTTGAGTTAGTAACTGACATACATATTTCCCCTTAAAATTAAGGGATGCTGTATTTTTAACAAAGATATAAAAATTAGCATTTGCTAAACAAAAAAATTAGCATTTGCATTTTAATTTTTTCATTTTTTTGAGATAGAGTCTTGCTCTGTCATCAGGCTGGAGTGCAACAAGGCGATCTCTGCTTACTGCAACCTCTGCCTCCCGAGTTCAAGCAATTCTCCTGCCTCAGCCTCTCAAGTAGCTGGGACTACAGGCGCATGTAACCATGCTCAGCTAATTTTTGTATTTTTAGTAGAGATGGGGTTTCACCATGTTGGCCAGGATGGTCTCAATCTCTTGACCTCGTGATTCACCTGCTTCAGCCTCTCAAAGTGCTGGGATTACAAGTGTGAGTCACCTCACCTGGCCAGCATTTGCATTTTTAAATTTTTTTCTTTACTACTCAAACATTGGTAAGATTATTCCATGAAAACACAATTCTCTTTCCTTTACTAAAAGAAAATTACAGTCAGGTGAGGTGGCTCATGGCTGTAATCTCAGCACTTTGGGAGGCCAAGGCAGGAGGATCACTTGAGCTCAGGAGTTCAAGACCAGCCTGGGTAATATAGTGAGACCTTATCTTTACTAAAAACTAATTTTTTAAAAAAATGGGAATTAAGATAGTATTTTAACCCAGAAAACTAAAAGTATGACTTGTCATTTAATTTATGTCATCTTCTACTTTGACTTTATTCATATATAATAAAAAAGTTTTCTTTTTCCAGCTCACAAATCATTTCTTACTTTATAACAAAATAGGAAGGAAGAAGATAAAATGCTCTGAGTCTCAGAAGAAATTACATCAAAATTCAGGTCATCACTTAAAACACTTGAGGACAAATGACTTCTCATATTTTGCCAACGCACCTGTGAATAACCTTTTCTGGCAATATTTCTTTTTTTCTTTTTGTTAAAGACGGGCTTTCACCATGTTGGTCAGGCTGGTCTTGAACTCCCGACCTCAGGTGATCCGCCC